>NW_020455777.1:4108063-4177704 GCF_003342845.1 Nothoprocta perdicaria | reverse complement strand
GGGGGAATTTCGAGAGTCCAAAGGGCAGAGGAAGTATAGAAAGCCTTTATACAGTACTTGAAGCACTATGGATTGAAAGCTTGTTTCCAAATCCTGCCCTGGAGGCCCTTTCAGGCTCCTTCGGAGGCCCCGAAAGCCGTTGTTAGCAGGGAAGTCAGTTTCCCATTTTAGCTGTCCTATAATTATCCTCCCTGCCGAGAGGTGGAAATAAGACCTTCCAGGCAGCAATTGTGAGGCTAAAATCATTAACAAAGGTGAAGAGCTCCATCCTTTTTTGGAAGGCCGCTTCTCTGGAACTGCTGCGTGTTCTATTATATTTGTCCATAAACAGTACTCTTGACAGGCAATAAAGCTTAAGGGTTTGAGGTACCTTTCCAAACTTCCCTTTAGTCTTATAATCTGTTTATTGCCTCACATGAATTGTAAGTCCAGTTGTGCTAACTCCATACTGGTTGTGCAGTCTGGCACACGGGTTGCACATAAATTGAGTTTCCAAGTTTTTTAAGAGCTGTATTCTGTATTTTTTCCAAAATTTTGCAAAAAATTACAAATTTTTTAAAAAAACTAAACTTCACCGAAGGGGTTGTATTAACTTCCATATAACAGATGTTTTGGCAGCTATGCTGACTGAAAAGTTCTTTGTGTCATGTAAGTGTTGTGGGCTATAGCAGCTTTCCTAATTTTGCTCTTTATGGGAAAGTTAGCTTGGCCCATAAAAGCCATAGGAGCTGACTGGTGCTTGCCAGAAAGCTGATGGTGAAAACAGCCCACCTCTGTCCAAGTTTAAGAACACCTTGTTGTAGAGAAATGTAAGCATATAGTGYCAAAAACTTAAGTTTGTTACTTCAAGCTTTTTAGGCTCTACTACAAGAAAATGATTGGCTACCTAGCCAGTGTAGCAACTATAAAACTGGAAATTAAGCAGACGTTAAACTCTTGCACATAAACATTCTTCTGAACTGAAGCCTTATTTTCCAACCCACAGTTTTCCATTCAGGACTGGCAAAAACATCTTAAAACTTTATTCTGCGCAGGATGGATGGAGTACATGTCATCTGCACAGAAATACTTAAGTTCTACTTAAAAACAACCATTGTTTACAGCTACTTCAGACACTGTGATAACTTAAAATTTCTCAAGTTCTTAGATGTTTTCCAAAAATAGCAGTTGATATTGGATTGAGTAAAAACAAAATATATTTAACTTAATTATTGTATTAGGTCATAAGAGTGGAAAGCTGGAGTTAGGAACACGAGTTCTTCCTTTGCTGCAAGCCACTTTATTTATAATGCACTGATGATGATATTCCGATGTAGAGGTGAGAAGTGAGTCAACCCACCTGCCTGGTGTTCTGGGCTGCTGCGAGAAACAATGGAAATGACGTRGCTCAAATTAGACACAGTTAAACTCCTGTTGCTGTCTGCGCTTAGCCTAGTTGTAAGCACCATTGCTCCCTCTCTTTGGGAAATGGGAATATCTGGTTTCAGGTAAGCTTCTGTAAAACTTTATTTTATTTATTTTTTTTTTTTTGTAAAAACAGTATGTGCGTTTCACTCATGTCTGTGTGACATCCATAGATGTTGGTAGACTTAATGAATACAAGACTTTGTGGATGACAAGATGACCATGAGACAGCAGTGTGCTCTGGTGGCCAAGAAGGCCAACAGGATCCTGGATTGCATTAAGAAGAGCGTCTCCAGCAGGTCAAGAGAGGTGATCATCCCCCTATACACAGCCCTGGTGAGGCCACATCTGGAGTACTGCRTCCAGTTCTGGGCTCCCCAGTACAAGAGGGATGTGGAGCTGCTGGAGAGAGTCYAGCGCAGGGCTACGAGGATGATCAGGGGCCTGGAACATCTGCCCTATGAGGAAAGGCTGWGAGAGYTGGGCCTGTTCARCCTGGAGAAGAGGAGGCTGAGGGGGGACCTGATCAGCGTGTATAMATACCTCAAGGGAGGCAGTGAGGAGGAGGGGGGCGGCCTCTTTTCAGTGGTGGCCAGCTATAGGACTAGAGGAAATGGCCACAAGCTGAGGCACCAAAAGTTCCAGAGGAACTTAAGGAAACACTTCTTGACAGTGAGGGTGACAGAGCCCTGGAACAGGCTGCCCAGGGAGGTTGTGGAATCTCCTTCTCTGGAGACCTTCCAAACCTGCTTGGATGCAGCCCTGTTGCATGTGCTGTAGGTGTCCCTGCTGGAGCAGGGGGGTTGGACTAGATGACCTCTGAGGTCCCTTCCAACCTTAAGYGTTCTATGATTTTAATACAATGTACGYGTTTGCGTCTCCTATCCACGAGGCTGCCTTGCCCAATTACAGATAATTGAAAAGTTGCTATGYACACAAGGTTGAGCGATGCAGAAACTACCCACAGGTTCTAATGGTCACGTCCAAAACTGCTTTGTTATATGGAAGCATTTGAGCTCTTGGTTCTTGTTAACTGAGTATGTGTTGGTCGAGGAAGGATGTGGGTAGATAGTGATACAGAGTAACCTTCACTTCTGGCAGCTCTTACAACACAACTTAGGGTTTAATTCTAGCTTAGTTGAAGACTTTCCTAACATGTTTGTCACCTTCCTGGTGCATCTGTAGAGACAGGAATGTAATCTTCTCTAAAGTATGGGATAGGTCTACGGGGGCTTACYAACCTTGGTGCTTTCCTAAGGCAGTTGTATGAAATCCCAAGAATTGCATGAATGAGCTTTGAGAAGCTGTGAAATGTGGTGATCTTCTTACCCACTTGCATGATCTCCATGTGCATCGTCTTATTTATTGCCTTGCCAGTTTTCTGAGCTCTTGCCTTTGCCATCAAAGTCCAGTGTGGTGGTGGTGGCCTGTCTGTAGACTCCCTAGGCTCGCCTGCTGCCTTAGTGTGATGGAACAGCTTGCTGCCCCCAAAGAGCACTGTAATTCCTGCTTAGGCTTGGGGTTTTCTGATACCCTGATCCCCCCCGATCCAATTTGCAGGTTACTGTCAGACACTGTTTTTTAGTTTGGTTGTCTTATTCCAATTAAATAGAAAGTTCAGTTCATTTAATACCCGAATGCTAGTGAAAAAGAATGAAATNTCACAGAATCACAGAATATTCAAGGTTGGAAGGGACCTCTAGAGATCATCTAGTCCAACCTTCCTGCTCCAGCAGTCACACCTAGAGCATGTGGCTCTAGAAGTGCTCAAGGAAGCACTTGCATCACCCAGGAGCTTCACGGAAGGCATGTGCTTCATTTGCCTATCTGTGCAAGAGCACTCCAGATGAAGCACGTCTCCCACACAGCAGCCTGCCCTCTTTCTGAAGGCACCTGCTCCTGTTGGGCTCACTGGCCTTGCAAGGAATGTGGCCCTTTCCCCTCCAGGGACAGATCTCCCGGGGTCGTTCCTTTCCCAGCTGCTTACCGCTCGCCCTTCTCCGAGTGGCAGGCAGCCCCAACGCTGGCCAGAAGCGTCTTGCAGTGTGACAGCACCCTGCGCCCTGCAGCACACCCAAGCTCAGGTCACCCAGCGCCCAGGCTGTCACCGAGGGTGGCCCGGGATGCCCTGCTGGYCTCTTCCATGCCCYTGCCCAAGCTGCAGCTGGGTGCCTGCATGCGTCAGGCCTGCAGTGACCAGCACAGCACAGGGTAGGGTGAGGGCATGGGAGATGTATGGGCTGAGCTACCTTGAAGGCCTGGGCCCAGGATGGAGAAGTTGCAGGTGTTGCAGAGCCGCTTGGAGCCTGCAAACTTGCTGTTGAAGTGGATCCTCTGCTTCCCAAAGGAGGCCTGGAGAAATCAGAGGCCTGTGAAGCACTCTGGGAATGTGACAAACTCTGTTCTGGCGAGGAGGCAGTGGGGCCACAGAGCCACATTCAGGCTGGCTTCAGGAAAATGTCTGGTCCTTCGTCACCTTCAAGTGTCAGTGGGGCACTATGTAGCCCCACTGACTACCCCAAGAGCCCCAGGTAAAGTGAGTAACAGCCCAGAGAACTGTAGCCTGACAGTTCCCCAGCAGCAATGAAGAGATGGGTGAGCAGCTGGGGCAGCTGCCAGCACCACGTACAGAGCAGACGGGAACCACGGAGCTGGGTTTGCAGCGTTAGGATGAGGGACACATGGGCTGTGACTTCTTCCTACCCCCGGTGGGAAGGTGGTAGTTCCTTCGCTACCACCTGCCCTGTGCTCTGCCTGCCACACTGCGAGCTGAGAGCCAGGAGGAGAGAAACAAGTGGGAACGGAGTGCRCTCACCTCCAGCCTGGCCTCCAGGTAGTCCCGGACGTCCCGCATGTGAGCCTCATACACATCCCCGTTCTTAACCACTAGCTCTGCAGCCTGACGAGAAAAACTTCAGACGGGCTCCATGAACTAGATCCCACGCGCAGCCTCCCGGCGTGTGAGGCCAGCCCGGGAGGGGCCTCTGTGACTGGCCCAGTCACCCACATGTCCCGGGCTGGCTGTACGTCACCCGCAGCCATCACCAACTCACCTTGCCGAGGCCAGCGATCATAGGGGTGTTCTCCGTACTGGAAGAGGGAGCAGCCACGTGTCACTTCTATGCACGCATGGAGAGCACAGCCATGGAGAGCACAGCCCCCCTCCCTGCCCCACGCTGAGCTGCCTTACCCTGGACGGAAGCTCCTCTCCTGCCCCCCTCCGAAGAGCATGGGGTGCAGCGGGGTGGCGGTGCCAGGGCCGCGCACATACAGGGCGCCGATCCGCGGGGCGTAGAACTTGTGTCCCGCAGTGTCAGACACTGTTTTTTAGTTTGGTTGTCTTATTCCAATTAAATAGAAAGTTCAGTTCATTTAATACCCGAATGCTAGTGAAAAAGAATGAAATTCCTCATTTTGACTTCATTTTACACTTCAGTATTTTTTTTTTGCATAATTGGAAAACTTATTTAAATGACAGTTTCTTTAGCAGGGAGGGAAAATTTCAGGGAATTTTSAGATTTCCTGCTTAGAAGAAAAACATTTTCAAATGTTCCAAGCAAACTCCAGGTTTCTCAAACTTYGGAAGTATAGTGGCAATTTCTAAAATTTCAGTCATGCATTTCAAAGTGTGTAAGGCAACAAATTGTAAGGTATAAAATCCTCTGTTTTAACAATTTTTCCTTGTACCTTTTTATTAAGGCTATTTAATTTTTCTTAGACTAATATTTTGTGCATATACTAAACATAAAATGGTGTTCGGAAATTATCTTCTGTTACATTACCTTTGGCAGTTCCCCTGGAGATTAACTRGAGCTTTTAACCTTCTGATTTAAAGCAATCAATTACTTTTCAAATTAGTAATTGTAACTCTTGATGTACTTCCAGAAATCTGCTTTTATTTTATTCCCTTTTACAACAGTAAATAGTAGGGTGTTGCCCTCTTTATTCTCTTAAAAGAAGATTCAGTTTTTAAAAGTAGTGACTGATTTTAATGTGGTTAATGTGCACTTCAGTCATCTCACTTTTTGAGGAAGACTTTGCAAATATTTCTGTCTGTATACAGGGAGTGGTAAACCAACAATTTCTGTTCTTCACCTGGATACCATTTTGTTGGGTATTAAAGACAAAAATCATAATGTTGCTCTCCTACAGTAAAAAGAAGCTAAGAAGCATTTAGCCATTCTAGCCCTGAAGGGTTGACATGTACTCTTACTTGAATTGCAGTATCCTCAGCGTATCCTGGATGACAGGAGCTGGTGTATAATGAAAATATTATCCAAAGAAGCATTTGTAGGATTTAAGGCTTGTCCATATTAAAAGAAATACACCTGTATATTTTTTAATCTAGGTAGAAYAAGGATGGTCAATGCATATATTTCTACTTAGAAATCGTTTTAAATTGCACTGCAGATGAGATTCATCTTASAGTGTCAGAGTTGCTTGAGTTGACTTTGCATGACCGTTGCAGTCMAGGGTGTGACTGCAACTCTGAGTGAACTTGAGCTCATTTTCAGCTAGATGGCTGCTGCTGCTATCAAGGTAGTGGTCAAGGCAGAGTGTGAAGTTCAGCACAGACGACAAAGCTCAGCTCTTGCATAGCTGAGCTAGGSCTTTCAGGCAGGCCTCACAGTGCAGCGTATGAATGTTTTAGGTTTCCTTGACTGCAGCTACAGTGTAAAGCTTAGAATATACTTAAGTACATTCAGATGCATGACTTGAGTACTTCTTTTCACACTGCTAATTAGCTGTTTGAGTGGGGAGAAAATGCATTATGTGCCTAGGACTTCTAATCCCCCAGAAGAAAGATGGAACTTGATGTGTGTTCAACTCAGCCCCTGTCTGGTCCAGCCAGACCCCACAAATAAGCAGCTAGGACTGTGACTGGTATCTGCTCAACTGTCTTCCTTGACTGTTTCAGAGCTCAGGCTAAATACCTACCTCAATATTTTTGTCCCATGTTTGATTTCTGTAGTAATAGTGTCTGTCTTGCCTGTCAGGGAGCAGCCAAGGGCAGGCTGTGCTGAAAAGGGAAGTTGAAACTGTAACCAAGCGTGACAACAAGGCAGGCAGGAGCAGACCCCCACTGGATGAACAGTCCTGCACTGCRTGAGCAAGGTGAGCAGAGCAGGTCTGGGGATGTGAACCAGGTGCAGCTGAGTCSAGACTGCGAGAAGCCTCTAGGGGATGAGGTGGGCCCAGGAAGTTGAGTGTGGGTCACTGCCTGGAGGAATGGGGTGCTTGGCCAAGATGCATTTTAGCTGCATTCAGCTCAGGAGGAGAGGAGGGAGGCCCTACTGAGATTTTCCAGATTTTTTTTTTTTTTTTTTTTTTTTTTTTTGTTATCTTCAAGACTTGTCAAGGTTTCCCAGAGAGCACTTGCAAACAGCTACATGGTCACCAGGGAGCTGACCTTGGGCACAGCTCATGCTCCTGCCCCTTGGACAGTGAGAATGGTGTGCTGCTGGCCTTGGCACCACTTCCCTGTAGTAGCACTCTAAGGTGCTTGAATGCTGGAGTATTATGGGACACATTAATAGTTCAAATTGATATTGGTTTTTTGTTTTACTAAATTGAATTCAGAACAACTCAGTTAT
Source organism: Nothoprocta perdicaria (assembly GCF_003342845.1). Classification (NCBI taxonomy): domain Eukaryota; kingdom Metazoa; phylum Chordata; class Aves; order Tinamiformes; family Tinamidae; genus Nothoprocta; species Nothoprocta perdicaria. Next base: position 4,170,706 of record NW_020455777.1, on the reverse strand, counting down.
TATGTTAAAGCTGTTAGGTTCCAGTGAAGGTCAAAGTTAGAAGAGTTAYGCAAGGCTTGCTTCCAACTTCTGCTGTTCAAAATTTTTCCTTGGCATCCTTTCACCAAAATCGGTGGAATTGCACAATGAGGGAATTGTTTAATTTGACTAACCGTGGAAGCACACTTCTGCTCTTGGCTGAAGCAGTGGAGAAAACTTAAACTTATTTGAAAATATGGGAGGTTTGGGAAGTTTCTTATCTTGGAGCTGGCACTGGAAATTAACATACTGTCAAAATCATTGACTGAACCCAATGGGAAGTGGATGAATACACGTTTAAAACAATGTTTTTTTTTTTTTTGTTTGTTTGTTTTCCAGTAGAATTTGGCAATACACTATATCACGGTAGTGTCCCATTTGAGTCAAATGTTGCTGTATGCTATTTTCACAGAAACTATTTCCCAATGATCAACACTGGAATGATATTTTCAAAATAAGACAGAAAAGTTATCAAAACAGTGTAAAAATATACTTTCTTCACTGAAAAAGCAACAAAAAACCACTTTCCTTTTCTGCATAGCAGTTACATARGGCAGGAGTGTAAAAACTTTTCTTTAAGGGTACATCTAAGACAACAGTGAATCTTTACTGTAACTGGGGTGTTGCGGAGGGCTAGGGAAACTAGTATAAATGAGGACTTTTGCTAAAGCTCTGTTCTACAAAATGGATCATTGTTTAACACTGCATTGCTTAGTAAATAAGAGGAAAAGAAGATATTTGTTACTGAAGAAACCCAGATAAGTGTGTGAATCTCTTCCCAAACAGCACAGWTCCACTGTCTAATGACAGATGGGAAGATGACCTAAACCGATGTCTTTYAACGGGCAATTTTAGTTGGTCAAGTAAGTTTGGGTTGTTACGCTGGTTGCATCCCTTTCTGTCTGAAATTAACTATTCTTATGTCATGAAGCAACAAGTTTCTGTAGTCTTCCTTTTCTTTTTTTTGAGGGACCATATTCTAAGAATGTCCAGGTAAATATTGGCCTTTTGATTAGCCTGGCCTTTGTGTTTGGCTGTCATTAAAGAAGTCATAGCAAGAGGTATCCCTGTGATGAGGTATCTCATCACATTGTGATGTTTTTCATATTCAATTCACAGTAGTGAATGTGTGTRCTTATTTATTTATTTTTTTCCCCTCCTCATTCCTGTAGCCTTTCATGGATTTTATTTCCTTGGTCTTTACAATCACTGTGTCTTCCTGCTCAGCCTGGTATCTATATGATGGTGACAGTAGCAATAGCATCTCCATGGGAAAATGAATGTGCATTTGTTTGGTATAYTCAGTAGTACTGCCAGAATCCTTTAGAAAACCCTTCTTACACCATTCCTTTCCACTTCTATGACAATACTGTTAATGAGAAGAGCTTTAAGCTTATTCTTGAAAACATTTTTGGGGAACTAGGAATGTGGTAATTCCTTAAKTCCATATTTTTTTCCCTACTCTTGCTTTGTTCATGGATCAAGCAGTTTTGACTTGGCATAATACTGCCAGGTTTTTCTAATTCCGTCTTTTATGAAATATTTCTATGTTATTGCCACTAAAAACATCATGCAGGGATTGCTCTATATTCTTTTGTTCATAATTTGCTGTGTTAAGTAAAAGAATTCTTTTGAAAGTATAATATTAAGTTTTTTATCAAAACTAAGGATCACTTTTCAGTTATTTATCCTTACGTTTTGATAAAACCTACCCGCTGATTAAAGAATAAGTCAGCTGCCTTCTATATTCTGGAAGTATAAAAAGAAATTAACCTTTTTTGGCTAGCATGTGTTATATTTTCTTTCTCTCTCTTTAAATCTTACATGGCAAGTAATATACTGTTTTACAGTGATGTGATAGTGTCTTCTGCTGATAATGAACAGCTATCAGTCCTTAAAGGTTCTTCTTAAGGTACTCAGGCCATTGGAAGAAATTAAGACATTTCTGTCCTTTGAATAATGGTAGGGAAGAATAGTATGTAGTAGCAGTCTGAAGAACTTTGAAAATAAAATAAGTGAAAAAGTGACTGAACCACCTCGAGTGTTTCAGGGCAGTCAGCCCCTCTCACGGGCTACCGAATGGGCTACCAAATGTGGACTAACCAAAGGAAATCATTGAAGAATATAAAATATGCTGAATAAGAGATGGGTAATGGAAGAAGCATGTGGTGCACTTGGTATGCAGAGCTTATAATCTTTAGTTTTTTTCCTTTTTCTCCCTACATAGCTGTGCCAGTGTAGATGAATTATCTACCTTATTTCAAACTTTATCAAATATCCTTCAGTTTATGAATAAAGCTGCTGAGCTACATGCTTTGAAATTATTAAAAGCAGTTTTTATCTGAGTTGGTGACTGTTCCCTTGCCCAAGGCAAGCATAGAACAATTTATTAGCTCTGTGCAGTGTTTTCTTCATTTCAACAATGCCTTCTTAAAGACAGAAAGATGACTGTGTTTTTACTTAAATGTATTATTTACTGCACATACATTATTTATAATAAAATATATAATATATAAATAATGTATTATTATAAATAATGCATTATTATATATTGTATTATTATTCTTTACACTTCTGCAGCTGAATTTTTTTGAAAGGTCACTGTGTTAAGGTCCAGTTCATCAATCATCTCAGAGAACAAAACAATTAAAACATAAGCCCTTCATAGCTCCTAGTGATTTTTGGAAAATTCCATGGATTTTGTAATACTTGTGTTACAGGCCGGGTCAAAATTTTCTTATTTCAGGGACAGGTATGTTGCAAGAACTGCAAGAGTAAGTCACAGAGATGAGAACTAACATTGACCATTTCTCGTGGCTTCTTTTTTAATTACCTAGTGGTCAGTTAATTAGTATGTTTCAAAATGCATAGCGACACTCTTTGCTGAACAAAGAAYAGCAGAGAAGAAAAGAGGAAGTGATGTAGAGAGCAAGTAAGTTGATGGTAGGCGTAGACTGAGGAAAGTCTACATGGGAAGAAACTTAATTCACCAYGATCATTCCTTGAGAGGCATAATTGGTATATTCACTGCAACATCAATCTCTTTGGCATCCCGTATATACAGTGTGCACATTTGCCTTCTCTTTGGCCCTTCCACTAGTTGACTGAAATCACTGCTGAAATCCTTTGACTTTATTTTTGTAGGGATGAGTGACGGAAATGATCCCATTGCCTAACCATAGTATCACATTGCCATCTGTCTTGCTCAAAATAAAAGCATTTTGAAATGTTTAAGATTGCAGTTCTCCAGACGCTCAACCACCTATTCCCAACCACTATAGTGTTTACAAGGCAATGCTTTTATTGCTTCCTCCCACGTAAAGGAAGCAGTGATGGGACAGAGATTCATCCCTAGATGACAATGTTGTTTGATTCCAAAACAAACTTTCTCAAAAAATGTTTTAAAACAAAACAGGATACTCTCTTCTCTGCAGTTATTACTATGTTTGGTTTAAAATCTCAAATATTTCTTAACACTAAATCAAATATTCTGCCCTAGCAATCTCTAGTTGCAGAGCATGACAAGTTTGTGTGCCACCTGTTAGCATATAGCAAGGTGCTTTAATTGTATTTGCCTTCTAATATTATATTGGATTCCCAAATTCTCCTGTATAACCACCTCTCTTTAGTGCCCTCCTTTTTTGGAGGGAAAAGAATAGGGGAGGGAGAGACTAGATGAAAGTAARGAAAGGAACAACCTAATTTCTCAGGGTAGGCATTAGTTTGTCACTTTGGTAGGTTAGGGACTGCAGTCCAATGGTAGCAAAGTAGTGTTTTGCTAGAGCCCCCTCACCTCTGTGTGCAGCTTCTTGTCTTTCTCTTTTTCTTCGTTATAAAAGTCTTTATGCAGCAGACTGCAGCATTGTGAACCCAAGCTAGTGGTATGCAGGGTAGTTCATGGAATTAGGAACTTATCTGTTGCAGGAAGATCTCATATAGTGAAAAGCAAAGACTTATAGTGAAAAGCAAAGCCCGCTGAGGTCTGGGCTGTCATAGGTACAGCAAGGTGGCTGTATCTATCTCATTCAAAGCTGTTTTGAGTATTATATTCTGTAGAACTTTAAACTTTTTCAGTCTTGGAGTCTTCCCACTGACAATAGGTCAAAGGTGTTAGTAAGTCCGGTGTTTAGTTGGTATTAATACTGCTGTTGGCCAGTTCTATCTGTTCCAGATGGACATTTGTGTGATGCAGATATGCAGATGAATATGCAGATGACTAAAGTATTATATGCTCAAAATAAAGCCTTAAACACTAAGCTGCAATTACATAGATTTACTAGCAGCATAGGCATTCCATAGTTGGTTAGAATTGTATGTCCTTGGATGTGATCAACTGCTCTAAGTTGCCATCTTTGGGAAGCTTCTCTGCTAAGCTCTGAAGGAAAAATTAAACAGGTTTAGCATTTTGTGACTATTATTCAGATTATAATATCAGCTAATATGACTTTCTTCTAGAAGAGCAAAAGCTTGACTATTCAATATAATATGCCAATATAAGTTCCCAGATTTTCATAAAGTATAGATAAATATCATATATCAGGTCCATATTCACTTCCATTTGCATATAAGAAATTTGAGAGCATGATTGCTTTACAGTAAAGATGCATAGAAGTTGTAGTATGCTGTGGTTTGTGATGCTGTGAAGCTTCCAGGGTATTCCTTGCAGAAACAAGTTGTGCTAACTCATGAGTAGCATTGCTGTGTTTTAATCTCTGTGGGCAGAAAATATTAATATACTTTGGTGAACATGTTTTTATGGGTTTTATGGTTTTTGCATGTATGTTTTTTGCTTGTTGAATTGATTAAGCTCACAGAGTGCAAGACTGAAAACTGGGAGCACAATACAAAAGTATGGCTTTGTCAGAACTTCAGTGAACATTTTGCCAGCTTGGACTGGCAAACAGCTGATTATTGAGTATTATTGAATATTGATATATTGATATTGAGTATTATTATTGAATCAGTATGAGCTGATTGTGTATTACAGCTGATATTGCTACTTGGAAGTAAGAGTTATTTAGATTTTACTTCTAAATGAATTTGATACCATACTTAAGTCTGTAGTTTTTAAGCATAAAATAGCTATAACTCAGACTTTAGAGAAATGTTAATAGCAAGCCCACGCAGTGGGGCTAAAATGTGCTTATTACAAGGAAGTCTTAGGGAGGAAAAAAAACATAGATCATATAGCTGTTTGAAGACATGGGAATAAAACTCTTCTGGTTAGAGAATCCTTTTTCAACTTTCTATTGGTTGTAGGGGAAGAGGAGCTCTTTCTAGGTTTCTTGCTAATGTCAGGATTTTTCCTTTCATTTTCTTCCTTTTCTCTTCCTTCTTACCAATCCTATGGTTACTCGAGTTTAAAGTTTTTTTTTTTTTTTTTTTTTTTTTTTTTCCCTCATCTGAGAAGGCATTAGATCTGTTCCCAAAATGCTGGGCATGAGCAATATGGTACTCGTTTGATAACTGTAATGTGCTGAGGATCCAAAATAAATATGCCAACAGTTTCTAGTCAGTGTAAGACACTGTGGTCAGTCCAATGTGACATCCCACAGCCAGTTACCACAGTAGAGGCCTGCACTGAGCTAGATACTAGGAAGTGGGTAAAGGCTTTCCTGCCCAAGGAAATTATAGGTACTGTGTTTTAAGGGCCATGGTTTCTGTTTGTAGATGGTGGCCAGTGGCGCAGCTTAGCTTTACCTTCTCAGAGCAACTGAAGAGGAAGAAATACATAGAACAAAGTTTGGCAGGAAATTGATGTCAATAAAATAAAAATTAATAAAATAAAAATACGAACATGTTAAATTTTAGTAATGAGAAGGAAACATACTGTACATCTACTTTGATGACTTMGGCAGAAACAAAGTGCCCAGGCTCCATCTTGCGCGTTTCTTTTGTAATTGATTCCACAGTAATCAGTTGCAAGCAACTGAGCTATTTTGAGCAAAAACTGATTGTTAGAGCRGTGAGATCAGTCTCCTAATCTGCATATTAATCAGTGTTATTCTAATTCTGTAATATTATAGAGAAAATGCCGGTAAAATCATTTGGGAATGTCACTTAAGACTGTTTTCCTTCCTGTCCCACAGGTACTCTGTGTCTGCATGCTAACTACAATCCTAGGATGTATATTTGGCCTGAAGCCTAGCTGTTCAAAAGACGGTAAATAATATGCCTCTTAATAGAGATATTTCTAAGCAATTCCTTCTTCCCCCTACCCTTTATTGTAAATTAATATGGTCACCATGTCACCATTTATCACCATGGGAAAAGGCTTTTTTTAGTCACCRTTATTTGCTCAACCTTCCTGTAAGCTGTGGAAAGGCCAGCTGTATCTTTCCACATTTGCTCTTGGCCCTTTTTCGGCTCAGCCACTGACATGTAACACTATCAATTTTGCAGTGAAAACCTGCAAAGGTCGTTGCTTTGAAAGGACGTTTGGAAGCTGTCGCTGTGATAAAGATTGTGTGAAGCTTGGAAAYTGCTGCTTAGATTATCAGGAAACATGTATACAACCAGGTAAGAATGGAAAAAAAKGASTGGAAAAAAACGTAGACTTGTAGGATCATTAAGATTGGAAGGGACTTTTAAAGATCATCTAGTMCAACCCCCATGTACACGCAGGGTCACATYGAGCATGTGGCACAGGGCGGCATCCAGGCGGGTTTGGAAGATCTCCAGGGAAGGAGACTCCACAACCTCTCTGGGCAGCCTGTGCCAGCGCTCTGTCATTCTCACTGTTAAGAAATGTTTCCTTAAGTTCCTGAAGAATTTTTGGTGSTTCAGTTTRCGGCCGTTTCCTCTTGTACTATCAGTGATCACYGCTGAAAAGAGGCCGGCCCCTTCCTCCTCACTCCCTCCCTTGCGGTATTTGTATGCACTTAAGCAGATTCCCCCCCTCAGCCTTCTCTTCTCCAGGCTGAACAGGCCCAGCTCTCTCAGCCTTTGCTTATAGGGCGGATGTTCCAGGCCCCTGATCATCCTTGTAGCCCTGTGCTGGACTCTCTCCAGCAGCTCCACATCCCTCTTGTACTGGGGAGCCCAGAACTGGACGCAGTGCTCCAGATGTGGCCTCACGAGGGCTGCATAGAGTGTGGGGAATCACCTCCCTTGATCTGCTGGAGACATTTTTCTTAATGCACCCCAGGATCCTGTTGGCCTTCTTGACCACCGGGGCACCCTGCTGCCTCATGGTCAACTTCTTGTCGACTATGATGCTCTGGTCTCTCTCTACAGAGCTGCTCTCCAGAAGGTCGGTCTCCAGCCTGTGCTGGTATCTGGGGTTATTCCTCCCCAAGTGCAGGACCCTGCACTTGCCCTTGTTGAACTTCATGAGGTTTCTCACTGCCCAGTCCTCCAGTCTGTCCAGGTCCCTCTGGATGGCAGCACAGCCCTCAGGGCTATCAGCTACTCCCCCCACTTTGGTATCATCAGCAACCTTGCTGAGGGGGCACTCTGTCCCTTCATTCAGGTTGTTGATGAATAAGTTGAACAGGACTAGACCAATGACTGACCCTTGGGGGACACTGCTAACTACAGGCCTCTGACTGGACTCTGTGCCATTGATCACAACCCAAATTCTGTATCATGAGACAGCTCTGAACATGCAGCACTATTGTGGCCTGATGGCTATAATCTCCCAGTATCTTTAAGATCCTCTGACAATGCAAAAGAGGGGAAGGCAAAGCAATGTCTGGATTTTGATACCTGTGATCTCCTCAGGTTTGTGCTCCTTCCGTGACAACCAAAGATGAAATTGCAGGAGCCATGATATAACTGCAGATCCCTGTGAAATACCAGGATTCTAGTGGGACAGAGGCCAYACACAAGCCTCTTATTCCACCATGATGGATTGCAGTGCTTACAGGTTCAATCAGACTTCTGGCTTTCCTTAGCTTTTGTCGGGTGAGAGGCTGTGAGGGATTGTGTTGCTACAGYGTCGCTTGAAAAGAACAGGAAAAACTGACCATGGCTCTCAAGCAGCCTCTTGTTTTCTGTGTGTGGGGGTGAGAACAGTGACACTCATTGTCCGCAGCATCAAATGCACGACCAACACATTCTCAAGCTGGCCCCCAAGAGGAGTGGATTCTGCACACTGTGTCTTTCTGTCAGTCATCACCCATGTGAAAAAGAGGAATGAAAGAACAGCTCTGGAAAAGCTGCTGCCATTCTCTGCGCAGCCACTCAGGCCCTGTGTCTTGTTCCTCCTGTGCCTGAGGATGAAGCATGGTCACGTGCTGGCCTTGGGAACAAGATGAGAGGACACAGTGAGCTGCAGGGGTTAAGAACAGTAAGGAAAATAAAGGGGGAGAGAGGGGAAGGCAAAAATACAAGGTTTACCAGAAAGGTGGAAGTCACATAGACAAGGAATTCCTTCTTTGATCCCTGGCAAGGGATTAATTTCTTCTTAAAGAGTTCTTCAAAAATGAAGAGTCTACCTTGACACTAAAAATGATAATTCACATGCATTCCCTGGTTGAAATTTTAGTTCAGTAGAATAAACATCAATGGATAATTGATTTCTAAGTTCTGCATACAGTAACATATAACTGGAACTGCAGAATCATAGATTCTGAGCTCTCACAGAAGTAAAGGTCTCCTAGTATCTATGGAGTTTTTCAAATTTGTTACACCATTTGTTATACTCTTTTAAGTAGGAATAATTGGTCATGTATGAAGACTGAATAATTATTGTCCCCTACTCAGACATGCAGATTTAACTTCCATGTTTTTTAGGACTTGCACTTGGCAGTTTTACTTAAGGAGTGAATAACTTTTGTCCTCACTGACTGCAATAGATTCACTTGTATTTACAACTTGATAACAGAATCATCATTTTCAAATGGTATGATGTTTTGGAATATTCTAATCTGGAAAAAAATAGAATGATTCAGAGAAAAAAAAAAAACAGTGAAAGCGAAGTCACTAGGACTTCTGTGAACTGGGGAGCTATACTTGTGCCTAAGAGATGATGAATGCATCTAGTGCGCATGATGCTAAAATCCATTGTGAAAAATCCACTGTAAGGTTACTTTGGTGTTTACAAATTAAATTTCCACATTAAACCCATATAATAATGGGTTAATATAAATTAACCTATTAATTTATAATATAAATAGAAGGATATTTAGGGAAAATCATAAATTAGAAAGTGTAAACAAAAAGGTATTTTTATTATAACTATGTGCTCTATAATCATATTCTGTGAAGCTTTATTATCATTTAACCTTTGGTGTTTCAATATATCAAAATGTCTGTAACTACAATATCGTGGATATACATTTGAGACTGAACTTAACATTTAAATTGTGTATACATACTAATGTCAATATCTGTACTAATGTCTGCTTATAGCCCACATATGGACCTGCAATAAATTCAGGTGTGGAGAGAAGAGACGACCGGAATATCATTGCTCCTGTTCAGATGATTGTGTGGAAAATAAAGATTGTTGTGTCAATTATTATGCTGTCTGTAAAGGTAAATATTCCCCTCAATTCTTACAGCCTGTCTTGTGTGTGCTTATACGTGTTTGAAAGGGAAGAAGGATAAATAGAACATCTTTAAAAAAAAAAAAAAAAGTGAAAACTTACATTTATCAAGAAAAGTGTGTTCTATTTTGAAAAATAAATTGCACTCATTTGTTTTAAGGAGAGGCAAGCTGGGTTGAAGAAGAGTGTGAGGACATTACTGAACCTCAGTGTCCAAAAGGGTGAGGATATTGTATATTTGCATAGCTCTATTCTTTGCTTGTGTTTCATTTTTAAGATTAATCTCCCTACTCTGCCTGCCTGCAACCTGCTTGCYGTTCTTATCCATGGTGAGAGCAGCTGCCAAACAGGCCAGGACAGCTGCTCAGTTACTGTTTTGGCAGCGCATACTAACAGATCAGGTGGCTCTACCTAAGCAGCCCTCGCGTATCGCAGTATTTGCTTGACTTGCAGGACTTCCCTGTTCCACTTCATGGGTAGGCTTKCCTGGGACAGCACTCCCTCATGCTAGCCTTGTTACTGGAGTATAACTGGGGCAGTACCTACTGTTCTGTATCTCCTGGGGTGCTCTCTGCAATCTCAGGCTCTTAGCACCTGCTTATTTCCATTTGCAAACTCAAAAACACCTTCTTAAAAATCTATAAAATATTGCATGTGACCTGCTACAGAATCCTTATGTTTTGTGGCTCTGCTCTACACTGGACCAGCTCCTGAAAACTGTATATACAAGGAAGGAATCACCTAGTTTATAGCATCAGCACATCAGAACATAAGTGACTTATGTTCTTTTGACTAAAAAGTGTTCCACTTAAATATATATACACATTTAATTTATTATTGCGACTTGTTTGAATTCTGTTACATTTGATTGAAATGTGTCAAAACATTTTGGTGATTTTTGAAGCAAGTTGGGGATAATTTTAGTAAAATAAAAACACCTTATTTGACTTCAAGTCAAACAAAACATATTGTCTGTTGGAATGCCTTGTATAGCAATGMTCACTTGTTCTGATTCAGAACAACAAAAAAAAAAACTTACATGTTAAAATCTTCTTAGTCCAGTTTTGAATCCAAGACCCTGCTAAGATGCCACATAGGAGAACTGTAGCCAGATGCTTCTGGAAGCTTTTGTTWATTTCTGTTTTGGGGTTCAAAGACTTTAGTGTGTTGACTCCCCCAAGGATCAGAATGATCAATGACTTTATGATCAAAGTGCTACACAGCAAGGGCACATAAACAAAACTCTTGTACTCGTCATCAGTCAAGGTAATAGCATTAATGCCAAGCAGCAACCCTTGTTGGTTAACTTGTTTAGTTTTTTTCTGTTTGTTTTTCTGTTGAGTACATGAAAGGAATGCACAGTTATTTCACTGAAATTGTTTTAATCCCAGTAAACCCAGAAATGTTGCAATAAAACCCAACCCCGAAAAGGGTAATATGTGGTCAAAGTTGAGCCTTCAGTAAACACTCTTGTTTGATTCATCTCAGTCTGCTAGTCCCAGCTCTTACCAGGCTGACAACACAGAACGGTTCCTTTCTTCCTATGGCGGAATAAGCTGGGGTACAGGTGGATTTAGCTCGGTATTCATTTTGAAGCTTCAAGATTTCACCTCTTAGTGCTGTGCATGTTAATGCAAAATATTTGTTGTGTTCAAACTTGTAGATTTATTGTCTTTTGTTGTGAGCCGTGATTGTTCTTGTAGTGCAGAGTAGACAAAAGGCATAGCACCACTGTGCCCAGTGAGCTGATTAACCTGAGAAACCCAACTGTTTTCAGGGAAACTCTCCAAATGCTTAAAATTAAGTAACCTGCATTGGTCCAACCAAGATTAGGTCCTGGGTTATTTAACAGGATTAAAAAATAAATGGTACTTTAAGAGGTTTCTAGAGTCATCTGGTTCTTCACACTGTCTTAAAAGGAATGAAATAATAATACTTTTGAATTTCAAACCTACATATGCAGCTTATACTAGTGTTATGCTGAGGTTTTTTGTGTATGTCTTTAGTATCTTTTCTTGTGATTAAGGCCTATTGCTGCTTGTGCTCTCTTCAGTGGACTGTAAGAACATTTAATTACTTTCTTCCTTACAGCTCTTTCCTGTATATTTGCAGATCATCRTTGAACTTTATACCCGTTGAGACCTTGCATCTATTTAGTGGAGAAGAAGGTTTTATTTCCTGTGTTTTATGAGTAGGTGTAGGTAGATGTGCATATGGGTGTGGGGAATAGGAAGTTCTCTGTGTTATGAATTTAGCTTTTGGAGCTAGGTTTTCAGGGTGGGGATTGGTCTTCTATAATCAGGCTCTGGACAAGCTGCTGAGGCTTGTCAGTTTGGCAGTGTAGTGCTCAGTTCTGGTCTCTTGAGCATCCAGACTGGTGACTCTACTACACCACAGGAAGCTCTTTGTCTCCCTTGCTCTTGTGTAAAGACTGGTTTATAGGAGAGGAAAATTACCACTGGATTTCCTTCAGTATGGAGTCAGGATGTGACCACGATTTATATTTATCCAAGAGCTGTCACACAGCCTTGTCATGCAGTTTGGACGAAACCAGTACGAATCACTGGCACAGCCCAAACTAGGGACTCTTGTATTCCTACTCAGGGCTGTCTGCTCTTAGTAGACTGACTTTACTGCTTTAAAAACATGCACAGCTACCAAGAGAAAAATCATCTGCAGGAATGAAATCTGGAAGAGATTTATAGTCTCAGAGTTGAGCTCTGGTCAGAATAAGCTGCAGTTTCATGCAGGCAACAGGTCCTGCTCTGGAGCTGCCCACCCAACAGTGCTGCTACCCTGCGCTCTGTCACGCTTTGCTTCCCTCAACACGGGGCAGATCACTGACTGTTTATGTTGTGGCATGTGTGCAATACACAAGGAGCAAAACAATTAATCTCTCCACCTTTGGCAGTGGTCTGTTTTATCAAGCTTAATTTACACATGAGGGAATGCTAACTGGATTTACAGACGAAACAAAACATTTCCTTCGGGGTTGGTTTACTTGTAGGTGCCAAGCCAGAATGCGTTGCGTAAAGTCCCTTTCTAAGGAGCTGTTGATAACATTTTTTTTTCTTTTTCCAATGACTCTGTTTTTTAACTCACCTTCAATTTAATATATTTATTTTAAACTGAAGGCTTACAAATATTTTACTTGTCAGAGTAAATGACTGTTTGGCCTTTTGTTCTGCATCTTACTAGATAAATTTTCAGTGGTTTGTTTATAATATTTGTCTTCTGTTGCCATTGTTTTACATTGGAATCTAAAGTGTAATTAAGTTTTTTTTCTTTTTAAATTTTGTAAACATAGAAAGTAAAATTTTTTTTTCTTTTTAAATTTTGTAAACATAGAAAGTAAAATGAGCTTGCAGCTGACATGTAATATATATATATATTTAGTTCTTTTGGGCAAATCGTATTTTCAATGTTCGCTGCTATACTGCTAAGTTTGCAGACTTCCATGTTTCAATATCTGTATTTTTTTTATTTCAAGAAGAAGTTACTGATGACTATTCCCATCTGTGGATGCAATGTTTTATGTGCTTATAGTTGGAGACAAATTGTTTGAGTGGGGCTGAAGCTGACAAGAAGGCTGGAATACATATATCCTGTGGGGACTGGGAGGGTGAAACTGGCTTTGGTAATTCCGTTTAAATAACCTTTAGAACTTACCAGCTAAATCTAGGTTAAAAAGCTGTTATTGGGAGGCTTCCATCTGTAAAGCCACAGTTTATAGGCTGGGGATTCATGGTATTTTGAGTATGGAAACAATAGTGGTTCATTACTTCTTAGTTAAATAACGCTTACAATATGGGAGGGAAATATATATTATAAATTGTGATTTAGCATATCCTATATGCTAGGCTTTCTTAAGAGTTTGACCCAGTGTATATAAAAAACTAAATTCTGCTTTTCAGATGAATCACAATTTGTTCAGAGGCAAGATAGGTAAAGCAAAGACATGGCTTTAAACTGTCTTTGCTCTTTCCCTACTCTTTGTTTAGAGACTGCCTTGGAAGGGCTGACAGTGAGACTGATTGCAAGATTAATTTTTTTTTTCTTTTTTTTTTTTTAAAAAGGGCAGATGGATTATGTGAGCATCCTAGTTTGTTCTTTATTTCATGTAAGTTTGTGAAATCAGGCCTTGTCTTGATTTCTTTGTGTTTGTGATGTCCTATCACAATCCTCAGTCTCTTCAGACAGGGTTTCCTATGTCAGCCTACAAACAGAAGGGATGCAATTTTGCTGTCATTCTGACAGCCTGGGAATTTTTGTATTCAGGAAGGCTTGTTTCCTTGGTCTAGTTTATGGTCCCAAAAGGAACACCTCCAAGATTCTTGGGAAGCTTTCTTGAAATAGTGATAGGAATGTAGTTGCTGTAATTTTCCTCTCAATACTTTTAATTTCTGTTTGTTCAGATTTACCAAATCACCAGTGTTACTGTTTTCATTGGATGGCTTCAGAGCAGAGTATTTGAAGACTTGGGGTGGACTTCTACCTGTTATTAGCAAATTACGTGAGTAGTTTTCCTTTTCAAAGTAATATCATCATGATTTCTTAACTTTTTTTTTTTTTTGAGAAGTAGCTATTCTTACTATGTTAAGTCTTACTGCCATGGAATCCTTCCATGCTGTCATCCTTCACAACAGCTGTGCACACAAAACATGGAAGGGGATAGAAATGGAAGGCATGAGGCAAAGGATGGGCCAATTTGGGGTTTTCAGTGAAACCTTAAAAATGGTTATGCATCTCTTAGGAGGGTGGACATTTTTTGCTGTGAGCTTACTTTATTTGGAGAAAAAAAAAAAAGGAAGTAGGCACACTATTATTTCAAAGATCTATTTTGCATAGTACCTCATACTTAAGTGGAATGGCTTTGGAAAAATAGGAGGTTGTAGAAACCATTTCATTACACTTGAAAAAGAATGCAGAGGGAAGATATTAGGAACAGATGCTATTCAGGGGACTGAGATGTAGAGGRGAATGGGAATTTGAGAAGATTTTCATTTAACAAACAAACGTTTAACAAACAAACAAAATGATGGCACTCAAAATATTTTTTTTTCTTTCCACTGTAGGTTTTAKAGTGTCTTAGCTTTGCAGTGTCTCAGTAACTTAAGTTACTTTTCTTGTCTCTTTTTGGCTGCGGTCTATAAAGAACCTATGACATTTCTTGTCTGAAAAATATCAGTGTTGTTGTCATTCATAAATTACTACCTGGAGTAACTGCTTTCAGTTTGACTAAAAATAAGTCAATAAAAATACTTGATGTTTTGTACAGTGGTTGTTATAACTTGATCTGTTTCAGAGGATAGCAATTTACAGATGTATCTGAGGTTTTAACTTTTTTTTATATTATTTCCGCAAGTGAAAACAAGACCTTTGAGTTTCTTATGATGTAGCTGTCAAAATCTTCAGTTTAGGAAAGCTTCTTCAGGCTTAAAAGCATAGACTAACACTCACAAGTGGTTAGAGAGCYTTCTTAAATTGAAGATAAAAGATGCAGTGCTGCAAAGTTTCTATAATCTKAAATGTCCACTTGCGTGTGTAAAACTTATGCATTCCTTAGCCTGAGTAGGCCATAGTACAACTTTCCTTCTTAGTTTCTTTGATAGTCTTATATTTCTGTTTCTGTAGAAACTGTGATAATTTTTGAACACTAAGAATTTCAGATGTCTAAAACAAAAGTCTTTCAATATTTTCTTTTGATGGCAATTCACCAATCCAGAATGTTTTGATGGTCACAATATACTTTTTTAATATTCTAAACCCATCATGTCTAATACTGTGTATTTTAGAATAAATTAAGGAATAACCTGGAAAAAAAAAAAAGAATACGAGTTCTTCAGTCCTGCTGCAGTCTTTTTTTTTTGTTTTTTTGTCTCCACTGAAAATAGCTGATAGTCACATTTATAAATATTTCTAGAAATGAGCACATAACCTTTAGAGTRTTTTAGAGAACATTAAATGACAATGAAATCTGGCCCTCTGTGGTAGACCATTAACAATAGATGAAATGCTTGACATTTGTTTGAGAATTATATTGAATAATACTTTTAAAGATTATAGTTATCCATTTACAAGACAGGTAGATGTTCAGAAAAGTTCACAATATATGAATGATGCAGTTATGAAACAGTGAATACTCATAGTAACTTACACAATTATGTCCATTATTAAATTAGAACCGTGCTAAATTTCTGGATATTCTTCTTTCAAACACATGATAAGTACAGCATCCTGTTACATCCCTGATTGCTGTGCTACCACTGAAGGAAGAGAGACTATAATAGGGAAATATTTTAAAAATTGTCATGCCTACATGGTAATTCCGATGTCTCCTGAGAGATTTTTGTAAGTGTAGATTTTTGTAAGGCAATATCGTAGTTTCACTTTTACTAATTTTTCACACACACACACACACACACACACACTTACGGCTGTATGCTGAAAGTTCAGAGTTCAGAATGAAGTTGCAAGTGTAAAATGAAATTCTCAGTGATTCCAGGCATTTTAGGTTCAGAGAAAGTGTTTTCCACATAATTCTAGGCTGTGATATTACCCTTTTTAAGGAAATCCTCCTTTTGTCTGAAGCTGTTTTCCACGTAATTCTAGGCTACGATATCACCATTTTTAAGGACATCCTTCTTTTGTCTTCAGTTATCTTCAACTGGAGAAGGCAGCAAGCCCAAAATATGAAATATARCTTCAGTGGAAAGAGCCAGCATAAATTCTTGACAAGTTTGACAAAATGCTGTTTAAATTCATTTTCCTCTGTTTAAAAAAAAATAAAAGATTATACAGTGAYTTGGAAAACACCCTCATCAAGACTTGGAAATGGTTCAAATGCATGAAACATTCCAGGACCAGTAAAAGTACAAAAACTTTAATACTTAAAACATAAGTGGGAGAGGATGCCAGTGTATTTTGAGTGTATTTTGAGGGGATTTTTACTTATTTCAGACAGGGTTTTTTTTTTTTTTCAATTACTTTAAATCGATTATTTCAGAGATCTAATCCAAGGCTTCATTTTTTTTTTCCCTCAAATGAGTTGAAAAGTCCTTGAATCAAAACTTTTAATAGGAAAGGCAAGGACAAGGAGTGCCTGCAAGAACTCCCTGGGTGCAGCCATGTGCATTATGTGTAAGTTTAAAAATTTGGCCCATGGGTGTTTATATATTCTTTCCACACGTTAAGCATCGCTGTCTGAAAATCTAGGAAGAGTCTACAGTGTATTCTTCCCCATTTTGTTTTGTGATTCGATAAGGCCCTAGCATTGGACAAGTGAACCCATTTGGAAAAACACTCTGAAAATGTCCTGTTCTGCTTGGTTTCCATGTTACCTGTGTAGCCCATTTATATAGTAAATGAGGTGTCCCTGCTTGAGCAGTGGGTTGAATTGGATTTCTTGAGGTCCCTTCCAGCCTCAACCATTCTGTGATTCTGTAATATTATCAAAACTTTGTTCCATTTTTATACACCCCCCCCACACATCTACACCGACCTGCCACATACACACCCCTGCACCCACACACATACCCACATATGCTCTGATTTATTTATTTATGTGGTTATATGTGACCCAGAGGGCATTCAGTGTCCTTTTGTCTAGGGGATTGTTACTGTGGAGCTATTTGTTCTCAATTAAAAAAAATCAGCCATCATACAGTATTTTAGGTCTTTAATAAAGACTCTTTAACTTTTGTTTTCTGAAAGTCAGAACCCATGCATTTGACTGTGGAAATTTAGGTATCTAACTTAAGTCATGTTTAAAAGTTTTGGTCTGGCCAATGAATCTTAATGCTAACCAACAGTGGGCTGTTTCCTTTTCCTTAAAAACCTGTGATATTATGGCAAGGTAAGGAAAAGTTTGCGATCATGGGAGAGTAAAGAGCAAAAGAGCAGAGACCTTTTTTTTTTTTTTTTTTTTTTTTTTAAAAAAAAAAAAAAAAAAAAAAAAAAAAAAAAAAAAAGTGATTTGCCAAATGATTGAGTTTGCTAAGGTAAAGCAACACTGTGTCAGTGCCACTTTATTAGCTCTGGGAGCTCCCAGAGTGAAGCAACTAGTTCCCAAGCTCTAATTGTTCTCACAGTTCTCTCATCACATACCAGGGGAGCCATGGAGGAACCGATATCTTATCTGGATCTGTTTTAGCTGTGTATGTTTTTCACATAGAATATGCCTTGCTTATGCTACCACTGAGGTCTGTCACTAGAATATCCACAACTTGTATTTCTAGACATTTAGTCCACTTGTAAATTGATGTGTGACGAAAAAGTATTTAGCCTAGAATACAAAAGAAAGAAAATTTTGTAGAAGCTTGTTATTTATGTTTGTTTCTAAATATATTTGCAAGAAACTGGCAAAAGCTTCTGTTTCTGTAATTTTGCTTTTTTTTCTCTTCCTTGTCTAGAAAAATGTGGAACGTATACTTCCAATATGAGACCAGTGTATCCGTCAAAAACATTTCCCAATCATTACTCCATTGTCACAGTAAGAATTCCTATATATTATTTTTCCCTTTCTGAGGTCTACTCATTATCATCTATAAGGGAATTGTATCTGTGTGAATTATTGAAATAATGCTATTTCGCTTTCAGCATACAGAAATGTAATATATTTTTAATACAAATTTAAGTTAACAGGTATTATATAAACTATGGCTAATTGGTCAAATCTAATCTAAGTAATCCAATTCTTCCAAAACCATCTGCAAGAATTCCCATGTACTTGGGAAGTGATGTCGTTTTATGACTCCTGATTTGTAGGAATGTTTCCATTAAACTGCCAATCTCTGTCCTTTAGGGTGAGAACAGAGTGATTTTTAAATTGTTAGCTTTGTTGCACTTTTTGTGTGTCTTGGCATGACCTAAAGAAGAGTATGAAATGGATGGAAGTCAGGATTGGAAAATCACATTAATATGTGTAATATCACAACAATATTATGATATTGGAACATCACAAGARAAAAAGGAGATTTTCAGCACTGAATGTGGTATTGTAATCCAGCAGATCCTTCCCAATTTTTTAATGTGAGAAATTACAATTTGAGTAGAAACGTGGGGATCTGAATCTTTTTTTCCCCCCAAGTTTGTCAGGGCTGTCTTTTGGTAAGTGAGCAGGAGGAAGGAGCCCAGGTTCAGGTATGAGATTTTTGCTTGAGAAATTGTCCCRCATCTTCCATTTTGAAGATGCAACTAGAAGTGGTAATCATGCTTGAAAATCATGTAAGAGTATTCCTAAATGCAAAATAAAGCTCAACTCTTATGAAAATGGTCAGCCTATGGTGTTTGTCAGAGTACCACTGGTGCTGTTGCTCCATCCTCTTATCTAAGGGAATCGGTATGTGTGAGAGCACAGTTGTGAGTCAACCATAACTAACAGCTGGTACCTTAGTGCACTTTTCTCATTGCTTACACACTGGTATTCCCAGCTAGGTCTTTCATCTAGCTGATGTGCAGTCCTGCTTTGAAAACCTTTGCCTGAACTAGAGTTCTTGATCACCTGGTCAAGGTMGTAGAGATCACTGGTACTAAAGATACAACAAATGCACAGACTCTGAAAGAGACTTAACTTTCCAAAGAAAATGGCTTGAATATTTTATCATCTCACTGAGAAGCAAGTAGGTGTCAAGAGGCAGAGCAAAACCACAAAATTAATTTCTCCAAGTCCTAGATCAGCTATCTTTACATGAAATTTGAGTCAAGATTATAGTTTTATGTAACATTGATATATGAAGATATTAATCTTGTGACTGGACATACTGGTAGAGAAGAAGACTCACAAAGACAAATATGTCCACAGAACAATTTATAATGTCCTTTTGTGTAGCCAGAACACAACTCTTTCTTTGTAATGTTGCAACAAGATTTACTGTCAATTACAGGGACTGTATCCTGAATCTCATGGTATAATTGATAACAAGATATATGACCCAAAAAGAAATGCATCTTTCACCCTTAGAAATGAGGAAAAGTTTAATCCACAGTGGTACCAAGGACAGCCTGTAAGTATTAGTGCACTACTGAAGGGTACAGTGAGCTGCTATGTTGTTTAATCTTGCTTGGATGCACAGTGATCTTGAAACAGAGGGTGCCTCAGGTCAGCCAAGAGGCATTACTCAGCATAATTAAGGACTGCCTTGCTTGAGCACAAAATGACAGTGTAATACATTTTATTGGGCTTAAATGGAATTTTCTCTGGGGAGAAAACTAGCTCAAAATAACTAASAGAGATAGCAGATTTTTGTCATGTTTTCCAAGTTAGGTGGTCTTGATGTTCCCAGGAAATCAACAGAGCCATCAGTTTTAGAAGTAGTAAATTTTTTGCTCTACCCTCATTTATGAGTCTAAATTTGCAGTTTTAGAAGAAAACCTTGCTGTTTAATCATACAGTAGAAGGCCTTTAAGCCACTAAGAAGAAAGTAGCACATGACTTGGACAAGAAAACATGCTAAGAGCAGAAAGAAATCTGCAGATCATGAGATCTGCAGTAAAATCAGCAAATGATCGTTCCTGTATTTTCAAGTATCTGAGGCATAGCTGTTTGTAGCCTTCTCATCCTTTCTTCTTCCTGCACTATTCTCAAGACCTTTCTGGTTCTGTTACTGCGTTAGTACTCTTCTCTGTGGGAGAGTATCTACTATAGTATCTGCTTCTGTCTTGTCTCTCCCATGTCATGGCAGTGGAAAGGATGTGACCATTTGTAACATGAAATCAGACGGGATGGTATATTGTGGTTGTAGTTGGTGATGATATGGAAGATTAGATGTCTTGCATGTTCTGCATGCATTTGTAGTTTTGTCAGAGGTTCAGAACTGCTGGGGTTGGTATTGAATTTGTCACACAGGTATTTCAGCAAGCTCCACCAGTAATGATGATCATTCTCCTCCTGCAGATTTGGTTAACAGCTATGTATCAAGGTCTAAAAGCGGGTACGTTCTTCTGGCCTGGGTCAGATGTAGCTGTTAATGGAAGCTTTCCAAACCTGTTTGAAAAATACAATGGGTATGTAAATTCTTCTGTCTTGGATGGCTACTTTATTTTAAATGCTGCCATGAAGTAGTTCCCAGAGTAGTGATAAAACTTTTCTGTGAACATGACATGAAAAACAGTAGGATTCCATTATGCATTATAATAGGGAAAAAAAATCTGTGTTTAGTCAATAATTCTTCAGCAAATAGTTTACAGGGAATATGTGGGAAAGCTACTTTAAGAATAGTTTTGAAGCTTTAAAACTTATGGTTTGTTTGTTTCTATTTACACAAATGTTTTATGGATGTTTTTAGAGTTATTCAATCCCAAACTCCCTTACAATAAACAGATGAAGTCTTGACATGATAGTGTCCATGACAACTGTTGTTTTACTGTTCACTGTGGTAAAATTCTCCAGTGTAACATTGCTTTCATTACAGATTTTCAAAATACTTTACGCTAAGGTGACAATTTTTCATTCAGTGGTTGCTCTTCAGTGCCATTAAACATTTTCTGCCTAATGAAATTACTACATGAATCAGTTTATCATGATTTACCTAATTATCTCAAATCTCTCCTGAGAAATCGGACTTTTCATTTTTAACTTATGATCAGTCTTTTTTTTCCCCAAACCTGTCTTATCTTTTCTACACCTTTCCATACTTCCTTAGCATGGGAATTCTGATTCTTCCCTGACTTTACTATTTCTCTAGTAAGTTAAACATGCTCAATTGAACTTGCACTAGGTAGCTGAATTACTGTTGATACAGATCAATTGTTGGTCTACTTCAGAAGTTGATGTGGCAGTCTTTTGTCCAGTTGATGTGATATGACAGCTTACACTCAAAATTGGGGGGAAAATACCAAGAGTTTTTCAGGAACGAAAACCTGCACAGTTTATGTGGCATTGCATCTTAAAAATGATGATTCTGTTTGTATGATGAAGGCAAGTGATACTGAGAGCTTTGTTCTAATTCCATTGCAGTCAATGAAGAGCACTGACTAACTAAGTTTTTAGATTAGACACTTGCAGAACCATAGAAAATGAGCATAGATGGAATCTGGAAAACATGGTAGATTTTTTATTTTTGTGATACAGCTCAATTCCCTTTGAAGAAAGAGTGGTAACTGTTCTTCGCTGGCTCCAATTACCCGAAAATGAAAGGTAGGTATATAACTACTAATGTAAGATCTCTTCCAGTGGTATTGTGATGAGTTGTTTACTTTGCTTAAAGCAGAAATTGTATTTACAATATCTTGTTGCTTTAACAATGTCAAAATGCTACTTACTGCAAACCTGTTTCTATGAAACCCTTTTTTATGCCTATTTTTTCCTCAATTTTCCTCTAATATATCCTTTGTCTGAATGATAGATTTGTTTCCAATGTTTGATATCCATTGCTGAAATATTCTCTTCAAACTGTCTCAATMTGTATGTAAAATATTACATTTTTGGTACTGTTTGATATAGACCACACTTTTACACTCTGTATTTAGAAGAACCAGATTCCTCGGGCCATAGGTTTGGACCAGTAAGCAGTGGAGTAAGTAACAGTTTTGTTGTTATGTAYTTATATATTATATATATCTGAAATGTATATTTATATATATATATTTCTAATTTAAAACTCTTTTCTGATTCCATAGTAAATTTTCATAAACTATGTTAGGTGGATAACCAACAAAATGTTCAGTACATATATTAAAAAAAGATTTTGTGAATAGACAGTCCATAACTGACTTCAATACAAGATAAATAATGAACAGGCTATTTAGTAAAATTTGATTTTTATCTTTCTTCTTTTGAAAACTTTAAAATTTCAAAAGCAGTTTTGGGTATCCCTTGTATGTAAACCCCTTGTTTTAGCTACTTCTACTAATTYTTTGCGTTGATCTTAACCAGATCAACACCAACCAGAAAAAAACAGAGATTTTGCTAGTGATGGTCCAATTTTTGGTGGATAGAAATTCATATTACAATTACCATTCTTTACAGTTATGGAATATCAYATACAATTATCATACAAAAGAGAAAGCTTTCAGTAACTCCAGAACTAACTGTACAGCCCCACTGWCCTGAACTGAGAAGCTTCCAGATATCTAACAGATTCCTCAGTGGTGGTATCAACAGTAAAGGCTCTTCTTCAGGTCTGAGCAGTTACGCTTTTGGTGAGAAACTGAAGGACAAATGTAATTCTGCAGTCAATTAGTAGACAATTAATTGCAGCTGCAGTGTAAGGTTTTAAACTGGCTATCCTTTGCTTTGGCCAATATAGGAATCTGAAGTTCTCTMTGTCTGAAATACACAAAGCTAAACAGGCTGAGAAGTTGTAATCCATCTCCCAAGGAGCAACTCTCATTTCTCTTCACACTGAGAAAGGCTGTTTACATTTGTACCTTCATTTTCTAACCAAGTGACTTAATTTTAAAAGAAAATCCTTTGTTTACTTAGCACATATTGAAAAGTAACCCCGAAGGCTGTTACTTACATAATAGAGGTCTAGGATGTGAACCCTGATGCTTAAAAAAGCTAAATTGTTAGCTTGTTGTTTTACTGTTTTCAGTTTTCTTAAACTAGCTCATTCAATGTTAAGCTGCACTCTCAGGGAGTGTTTGTTCTAGGGCTGCTCCTCAGTGCAAGTCCTAGAAAGAGTGCTACAGGTTTGACTTTGGTCTGTATGGTCCTCTAGTTCYCATCATGGCCTGTGCTCCCAGGCTGCTTGCCAGTTGTGCCCTGATAATGCAGTATGTATCCTCAGTTCCATGCTCTAAAAACACTCTGGTTGGCTATAATGTAATTTTCAAATATTTTATACCAATAGATATAAATATACAATATTTATAAATATTGTATATATAATATATATAGATATTTTATACCAATATATAAAAATGTTCCTGGGTCTTGATACAGTGTGGGATTCAAAGAAATTTGGAACCAAGAGCTATACAGTGTAGCTACAGCTGGTCTACTGTAGATGGAAGTAACACTAAGCAGTGTAGATTCTAGCCCATCATCAGGCTCACGCTTTATTTAGGCATATAGATGTGCCTATTGAATCTGTTGCCAGTAAATAAAGGGTGCAGAACGTTGAGAATTGTCAGTGGTGAAAAAGGTTTAATGGGATGTTGAGAAAGCTATAAACCTCCCATCCTCACAGTTCCTCTAGTTAGTGCTCCCTGTCATGTGCTTGAGGGTTGCAGCATGGTTGGCCTCACTTAGGTCAGAACTGCCTCCAGCTTTGGTCTATAGAAGTAGATCATTTTTCATTGTTAGTATATTCTGTTACATCTTAAAATTATTAATTTCTTCTAAAGTATATATTTTTTTACATTAAAGTGTTTTACAGTTACTTTACATCCCTACTTTTGTCTGGCAGGTCATTTTGGCATTACAGAGAGTGGACAGCATAGTTGGGATGCTGATGGATGGTCTCAAACAATTGAACTTGCATAAGTGCCTGAACATTATTTTTATATCAGATCATGGTAAATTTGATTTTGTAAAATACATCAAAAATTTGTTTGCATTTTTTATTGAGTAATATTCTGAGCTTATGCCCATATTTCTGGTAGTGCTAAGGAAAGAGCAAATGACTATACACTGCATTTATATTATCGAGATCATACAGGAGATGATCAGTGTAGGTGATATCAGATTATTGGTTTTCAGAAGTGAAGGGGAGAGGGGAGAATATAACAGAGGCATTAAAATTTTTCATTTCATGTTTTATTCCAAATTCTTCCTGCTGCCATTGCCAGATAATAAAATTAATAAAATAAAACTTGAAAGTGTTTTGAGAACAATAAATTTCATTTTATTCTCTTAACTAAACTGTCACACTGATAGTTTGTGASTTACTGGAAAATAAAATTAAAGCCATTTTTTTTTTTCAAAAATCACTTCCTTTATTTATAATTACAAAGCTTGGAATATAAAATTTCACTTTATTTCTGAAATAGTTTTTCTGTATTTCATGAAAATGTATGTATTTTATCAATCAAGTTCTTGTTTTATCTTTTTTTTTTCCCTAACAAAATATAAACACACTTCCATGCAACATAAAATTGACTTGCAGAACTCATTGACATCTAGTATGAGCCAGAACAAACATCTCTTCTGGTTTAAAAAGTGTTTAAGGAATTAATGGAGAGTAAGTTTGTCACAGGACTATCAAACACAAGAGTTCAAATACAGCTTCCAGCTCAGGAAGTCCCTTTGACTCCTGGGAACTGATAAGGAATACAAAGGGAAAGATAAGTCCTTACCTGCCCTGATTAGTATATATTTCTCAAGACATCAGATTAAATGGATATTTGGTGTTAGTGTTACTGCTGTTCTTAGACTGATATGATTCCTTCCCCTTCAGAGAAGAATAGTGATCCATTTATTCATTTGGATCCATGTCTTCCTGGATTTATATCTTTCTGGGTTGAAGAAAGATCTGATTTTGTATCTCTTTAATGCTTTAGTTTGTTTTCTTCCATGCATATAAGTATTTGATCTCCTTAGATCTGAACTTGGGACTACTGATTAAGGAAAAAAAAAAGATATAAATATATCATTTTTATATATTGTATCATATTTATATGATATGATATTATATCATATTTATATATTTTAAATGGCATAAATTATGTTTCAACTTTCTACAATTTAAGTTCCATGTCTGTTCAGCAAGACTACTTCACATCAGGACTCCCAATTTTTTTTTTTTTTTAAATTCTTTACTTGTGCAGGAATGGAGGCAGGCAGCTGTAGAAAAACTGCGTATCTGAACAATTATCTGGACAATGTTCAAGATTTCCTGATAATACCTGGCCCTGCCGCTCGCTTAAGACCTAATAATGTTCCAGATGAGTATTTCTCTTGTATGTAGTTGCTAAAATAATTTTTGTCACTTGGCTATGCACTTTAATGTTTTCTGAGAACAAACTTGGGATCTGCATATTCAGTGGGTATACTTGAGGGGAGGTCAATGAGGGACAAYCTTGGCCATGGTGAAAGGGGAAGTACCGAGAGTGCCACCATGCTTTTAAAGACCACTAGACTTTGCAGGTCTGGAAATGCCTGTACTTGATCCCGAGAGCTTGATTTTTCGGGCTGCCTTGGAACGACCAGCTGTATATGCTCTTGCACCTTTAATGGCATTGCTTTGACTCAGGTGCTTGGTAGCCAAGGTAGCCCGCAAATCCCCTCTCATGTCTCAACTTATTTTCTGATTTAGGAGATTATATGTAGAGCTACAGTATTTCTGATGTAGGGGAGTGTTTTATGATTACTATGATTATTTCTTGGCTTTTAAAATATGGATTTTATCCTAGTGGCCTGATGACAGAACACTTTGAGTCAATAAGATATGAACCACCTAGTAAAACTCAAGTCAACTCTTTTGAATGTCAGGCTTTAATTCATCATGCAGCCCTGTTTCAGGGGAATATTTAATGCCTGTAGGGGCTTTTTTTTGTTTGCTTGCTTGTTTTTTAACAAGCAGGGGCTTGTTTTTGTTTGCTTGCTTGTTTTTTAAATACTGATCATAGCCTTTCACTTTTGTACAAATTCATTTCTGTCTAAACTTCTTTTCCCCAACCCCCTTAAAGCTCTACCCCCCACTCACTTTAAATACTGTTCACTTTAATGCTTGATCCAAGCACTTCAAACAAATGCAGTTCCAGGTTCTCCCTGGAGAAACAAGTCGAGGCAACGAAAAAGCAGAGTGTTTGTTAATTTTGAAACATGCAATGTTTTCATGGGGTAGCCTGGCTGTTTTTGTAGCACTGTATGCATCTGTGTAGGAATTATTAATGGTTCCACTGCACATGTAATCTCTTAGGTACCTTAGTTGAGCACTGAAATATCAGGCTCAGGGCAGGATAACTGTGTGAAGTGTAATGGCCTGTGTTATACAAGATGTCAAACCAAATGATGTAATGGTGCCTTTTGGCTTGAGTCTAAGAAGTTGTGAATCTTGGATAACTTGCAGTTGGCTACCTTTGTAAGGAGGCTTGCCAGATAGAACTGCTTTCTTGAAATTTCCATTTGTTTGTTTCTTTTTTTTTTTTTTTAATAATTTTATTAGTAAGCAAGAGGAACAAGCTTTTGATTAACACAACAATTAGGTGCCTCATTGGTGAATATTTACATTTCACCATAGCTAATATACTTAAAATTTAAAAGTTTTAAGTATGTAACTAAAAAGAGGAGAGGCTCTGGAGATGATCCTGGACTAAAATTTAATAAAAGCAATAGCTTGTCGGCTTAGTGATTGCTTGTGTTGCTCCACATGATTTTCATTCATGTGAAATAATTTACTTAGGTTTAGAAATTGCTTGTAACTAAACTATTAATATGATTAGAAGGCTTTCATTTTACATTTGATTTTTTTAAACTTAGGTGACTAATTCTTACATATGATTCTTCCAGTTAATTATGAAGGCATTGTCAGAAACCTCACGGTGAGTGTCCTCTTACATGTCATTCTAGCTTAATTCCTTCTGACGTTCTACAGRTATTTTGCAGTATTAATTGTTTGCTAGGCCACTTAAATGGCCTGTAGGCTTGGATGTTGCTTCTTCGGATTATTGACCTTCCATGTGTAGTACAGTAAAACAAAACAAGAAAAGAAAAGCTAACAGTAGTTGCACGTGGAGGAAAGGAAAGTCAAAATTAACATTAATAAGGTGTCATATGCCTATCCGTGGTTGTGCATTAACTAAGGCTTTGTTTTCATTTCTTCTCACCTGCTCTTGGCTTGCACTGTATCCTGCTGCACATCTTGTGTATCTGGATCATACTGCTTTACGGCCGAGGGAGTGTAAAATGTAGCAGCTACATTTTAGGCAAGCACAGATTTGCTTCCCTATGCCTTTTGAAAGGCGATATTGAGAGAGAATGGTGATGGCTTTTCTTTTTCAATGCTAGCCTAAGGAGTTAGCTTCTCTGCTGTGTGCCTGATCACTGCACCGCAGYGTAAGATCCTTTGAGTTGTGTGCACACTGCCATCAGTGAAAACTATGAAGTTTTTATAGATTGCTTCAAATTTCCRCTATTACTCTTAAGGTTTTATTTATTTATTATTACTATTATTAATTAATCTTAATGAGGGGAAAAATCTGTCCAAGAGTGATCATTCTAAAACTACTATGTCCAAGACCTTCTGTTTTTAAAGTTGTAGCATTCTTAGCCTGGGTAGTCTCCTACCATTTGAATATATCACACTGTTATTCTATCAGTTTAATACTTTATTAATTCTGAGCAATGCTGTTAGACTCTGTGGAATCATAAGCTATAAGAAATGAATGGATGGTAAACAGATATTCTTTTAATAACAGTTAAATGCAAAACTAGTGAGCTTGTTTTCTAAACAATTCATAGTTATGTGGCAGACAATATGATTCCACACCTGAGAGACTCCCGTTGTCTTAAGTTGTTGCAAATGATTTAAATATTTCAGTGCATGGACCCCAATCAGCCTTTCAAAGCATATATGAAGCAGCATCTTCCGAAACGTTTTCATTTTGCCAATAATGACCGAATTGAACCAGTACATTTTTATTTGAATTCCCAGTGGCAACTTGCTAGGTAAGTTACCATTTTCAGTACTAATGATATGGCCAAGAATTCTTATTTCCCCAAACTTTTCTACTATAAGTGCTTAGAGTTCAGTTACTTCTACTGGAGTCTATTACTCTGGTTTTCTTGAAGTGAAAGGACATTGCAAAGAGAAATAATTTGCACTTTTCCCTGCAGCTTGTAGGGAAGGATCTGCGAGGGACTGTTCTAAACTTAGTTATGGATAGTCTCTCTGCAGAGTATGGAGACAACGGCAGGTTTTAAGACACAAATACCATAAATTAAGTTCCCCCTTTGTCAGACCTTTGATCACATTTTGCCATGCTTCAAGGAACTTCCAAAGTGAGTCATGAAAGCTAAGCATTTGTGTAAGCAGTCTGCTTGAATCAGCCTTGGGAGTGTTGCGTACATCAAGCATACATGGAGCTCGTTGAACATAATGTCTCTAGTTGCCACATGCTTTCTGATCAATGCACTTACAACTCCTGGGGTGATGGCATACTCTGTAATATAGCTTTCTATACCTCTGGGATACCAAGTGTGGTACCTTGGGGATAAAGAAATAGTTCTTTTCTTGCATAATATTTTTTTTGGCCCATATATTGAATGCATCCGGCTGTACAGTGCCGAAAACACGTGCAAACATGCAAATCTAGCTTGAGTTTCTATAACTGTACACATTTAAGCAAGAAGGCATAATATATATCAGACACTGATTTTATTACATTGTAACATCCTCAACTGAATGCTCTAAATTACATTGCAGTGTTCGTTAACAATATAAAAGAAAATATATAATATACAATAAAGTGCTGTTGTGCAGATGGTAGTGAAGTGAAAATCTGCTATCCGAAGAGCAAGCTATTCTAATTCTAAAATTCTGAGGGGGGAAAAAACATGTTGTTTTTGTATTTTATGACATTTGATTAAAAACAGCTCTAGCATGGGCACCTGAGAATATCCACAGGGATAACATCTGCAGTGAAAACCGTCCTCTGTTTTAAAGGCATTCTCTTCCAGAGCTTAAGTATTTTGTTCCCTATTAAAAATCCCTTGAAAAGCTTTGTCAGACCAGCGCTAGTGGATCCTTAAATATAAGTTATACTAGTATATTTTTTTAAATTGTGATGAATTATATAAACTGTGAATTTTTAATAGGAGACCATTTGAGATTAAAAATTGCAGAGGTGGATTCCATGGTTCAGACAATCGCTTCCCCAGTATGCAGGTGAGTCTTGAATGTTTATGCTAGCTCTTATTTTTAAGACTGTTTCTGAATGCTATTGTTGAGGATTGTGATTTTTGAGATCTGTGAGACCTAAGACCTTTTGTTCCCTCTCTCATTCCCTTGATAAGTGCTATTGTTACCAACACAGGAAAAAATCTGTTMTGAAAACTGTAGGGCAAAAACTCAGTAAAACTTGCCCCAGAGTGACCTGGCTAAAGACACGTGCCAACTAGTTTTCCTTTTACATCAAAAAGAGGAACAAACAGCTTAAGAATAGTTTTTCAAATCAAGGACTCATAGGAGAGTTCAGGTTGGAAGAGACCTCTCAGAGTTCTTTAGACTAACTGCTGTTTCATAGCACAGTGAGCTGTGGTCAGACCAGGTTGTTGAGGATTTTTGACCAGTTCAATCTGGAAAATCTCTAAGGATGGAGGATTGTAGAATGTCTCTTGGCAGTCTGCTCTGCTGTTTAGCTGTTCTCAGGGTGGGAAAAAAAAGTGTTTTAAATACAGTATGAACCTCATTTGTTTTAGTCTATGCCTGTTTTCTCTCAATCTCCCACCACACAGCATCGTCAAAACCTTGGCTCTGTTGTCTTGGTGACTTCATCACACATGTTAAGGGGATTGTTCTTAAGTTCCCCTGAAGCAGCCTCTTCTCCAGGCTGAATAACTCCTTCTTCCTCAATCTCGCCTCCATGGGCAGGAGCTTCAGCCCTCAACTAGCTAGACCTGTTGCTGAATTTGTGATGAACTTGTTTATTGAGGTCTTCCTTGTATTGGGGATGCAAAATCTAGATGTATAACGAGTACCTGAGTAGAGAAGAATAATCACTTCCCTCGACCTCCTCCTGTTTATACAGCGCAGGATGCTGTTGGCTGCCCCGGCTGCCAGGACACGCTCCTGGCTCATGTTCAACTTGCTCTCTGCTAGGTCCTCTGGGATCTCTTCCCAGCAGAGCTAGCCAGCCCTTGGCTGCTRAAGGCTATCCTGTTTGTTTGTGTCCAGGAAGACATGAAGTAACAAGCTTAAGTTGCCATAAAGAAGACTTAATTCGATTATTAGAAAACATTTTGTTTTGCTATTTAACCAATAAAGAGTAAAAGAGGTTCCCTTGGAAGACTGTGAAACTTCCATATGGGGATTCCCTTTCAGAAATAATATCATTCATGTTCATTTTGTGTCTAGCAAAGACTGGCTAAATGACCTCCTAAATTTGCAGTTCTGCTATTTCATGATAAAATATCATAAAAATATCATCAGTGTTTTGAGGTAGCCATGTTCAATAGAGACCATATCAATCATCTTGAAAATAAGAACAGAATTCTCCAAATCTCTTAGACAAGACTTAGAGGGAGAAAGAGACAGAATTACAGTGTGTTATACAAGAGATTGGGAAATACTGAGATCCTTAGTGAGGCCCATCTAATTCTGTATTCAAAAATCAATTTAAATATATTTCATAAAAAGATTAATATATTTCAAATAAAGCATAAAAATTTTATTTTAGAAGCCTTATTTTTTTCACATTTGGTAAAATTATATAGTGGGGTTTTTTTTTTTTTTTTTTAGTTAATGATAGACTTTAATAAATAGTTTTGTTCAGTTTTACAAACCTACTCTTTTCCCTTGATTTGACAATGTAAAGTCTGGTGGTAAGATATCTAATAATGCATTAAAAATAGCACATGATCACCAGTTTAGAATATTTTCTCTCTGTTACTCTCTGTGCATTATATTTTTTCAATGAGTTGAATCTCTGCCAGATTTGGGACTGACAGTTAGCAGCAATCCTGCTTGGTTTTAAGAGTATGGTTTATTCTTCTGTGGCTAGCATTATACCAGCATTTTTTATATAATCAACTATTTCAGCAAAGCTGAGACGGTAAGTTCTTGCCTCAAATGGTGCAAATTAGCATTGAATAAATTATTACCTTACAGACTTTGATTTCAATATCTATTGAATGACAGCTGCCAGCCTTATGCTTAAATCTCAAAGAAGTTGTAGTTGAGTTAACCTGTACTGCATATATAGGTAATCTAAGACAATAGCATCGTTTGCAGAGACTTGAGATCTTAAGAAAATGGACTTTTCTTTAGAAGGCAAACCATCCCTTGTAATCTGTTTCACTAGTAAGTGTAAAAATCATCATCAGCAGCAGCTGAGTAGAAGTGCTTGCTGCCCTTGCCTCTTTGTTCTCAAATTTGCACAGATCCCTCTGTYCGCTAGTGCAAGCTGGTCTGTGACTGCAGAGTTTAAGCAGGCCAAGGAACTGAYCCAGATGAAAAAGAGCCAGAAAAAAAAAATATTTTTCCCTGGCTAAGTTCCTGGATCAGGTTCACTGTATGGCTACACCATTGCTTGTGCCAGAAGGGCTCAGGATGTGATG
This sequence comes from Nothoprocta perdicaria, assembly GCF_003342845.1. Classification (NCBI taxonomy): domain Eukaryota; kingdom Metazoa; phylum Chordata; class Aves; order Tinamiformes; family Tinamidae; genus Nothoprocta; species Nothoprocta perdicaria. The sequence continues at coordinate 4,139,035 of NW_020455777.1, read as the reverse complement.
CAGAGAGAGGAACGAACAGCTGCAAGCCAGAGCTAGGAGCTGCAACTTTGCAATAGTTGAAGGCATTTAAAGCATCACCACCAACAAATGTTTGTGCAGCCTCAGATTAAAGGCTTTCGAATTGTTTACAGGACAGGAAATGATAGTTGTTTTGGCTCAACGTTTTCTATGAAACCTCTTAAAGAAAAATAATTTAAACTGTTCAAAAGCAGGGAAGAGAGCAAGGAACTTCATAAATTACTGAAGTCAACTTTTAAAGGGAACARTGAGTCAGAATCAAGTCTCCTAATATTTATTTGCTACTATTTTTCAATGTATTATTCAAACCTCTTTAAAATTCCTATGATTAGTTATTTTCTTGGGAAAAAAAATCTCTGTTTTTAAGAAAGACCTCCATTCTGACTTCATCCATATTATGTTGCTAAAGTGTAAAGTTCTTTAAAGAAAACACTGTCAGAGTACGAGGATATTTTCTGTTTTAACMTCTTTGAAAAAATAGTTCTATTTTGTGTCTTTGAAAATCCTAGGCTATATTTATTGGCTTTGGTCCGGGATTCAAGTTTCATACTCAAGTTGATCCATTTGAAAATATTGAAGTCTATAATTTGATGTGTGGTGAGTACAGTCTTTGTTCAGTAAAACATAATCTTTAAGACCTTATAAAATATATTTAAAATGAACATTTAAGTGTTGTAGAAATTTGTAGAAATTGTAGAAGTTTGTACAGTAAGCCTTTAGGCTTACTGCTGTTTTTCCCAAATAAAGTTGTTATTTCTGAGAAATATCCAACTTTTGAAGGACTAACAGGTGAATGGGCTATACCTGTCACTCCTGATATCTGTATTTCTCCTTGGTTGCTATTAATGTTCCACAGATTCTGGCTTTTTCCAAAACTGACACTTTCCTAGCCTTCACTAATACTGGCTAATTCATAATCTCTCATCAAGAGGGGGTTCTTCCTTTCTCCTTTTGAATGAAAGCCTTAATTCAGCATTAAATTAATCATTCAGGTGACCACCTTTGGGCAGCGCAATAAGTAACAAACACAATAAGGAGCAGTGGTTCAGCTGCTAGGCAGCTCATTTCCAGAATGACAGAGTCACGTGTCCCCCTTTTCCCCATGGTAATTTGATCAATTCCTTTTACATTGTCATGCATTTTCTTACTTGCTTTCTTTTACCATGTTGTAAATTTTTAGTTACTCGATTTAAATAGTTTTTTACGTTTAGGTAATTAAAAGGCAGGTTTTTAATTTTTATTTACTTGGTCCATGTAATAAACCTCCTCCCAAATTCATCATTGTCTGTGTCACTTGTACAATTATTGCATTATATCATTTAATACTAGTTTTGGATATTTTCCTGTCTGTTCTCATTGTTTATTACCATAACTGTCTCTAAAATAGACTATTTTTTGTCTTTTATTTGTTAGTCTGCKGGCCTTTTATTTTTGTTTGTTTGTAGTCCCATGGCTTGAGTTTCTTTGTAAAACTCATTGTCTCTTCAGTTATATAGCTGCAGTAATCAGCTGTCCTGCTTTCTACACTTACCAGGCATTGCTGTAGCCTTCATAGTTGTATAGTGTCRAATTTCTACTTCGCGCAGTCTACTGATACTCAGTGACAGCACTTTACACATGGAAATTTTATCAGATAAATGTTTCTCGCTTTATTTTCTGTCATAGTACAGTTTACTGCCACACAGATGGGGCCTATCTTCCTGCAATTTAGACACCTTGCTGCCCTCCTTGCTTTCCACTTGAATACAATGTCCCTTACTCCCTATTTCTCTGACTCTTTTCTGTCTTTCTGTGTTTCATGTTTTTCAAAAAGATCTATCATGTAGCTCTCTCACTTTCTAATTTCATTTATTCCCCTTGAGGTCTTCACCTGTTTCCCATTATTTCCTGCATCCTTCTCTTTCTTGCCAGGGTCCATACTTGCTCTAACATCTGCTTCTGTGAGAGACAAAAGTATTACCAAAAGATTTGATCCAGAAAGCACTTAATGGGAACACTGCRTGTGTTTGAGATCAGTGGCAATATTCAGGTACTCCATGTTTAAACAATATATCTAATTCTTTGCTGGAATGAAAAACAGAGTCCATTGCCAGGAAGCCTGTGTCTCACATCCCTGTATGCTTTGTATGATTGATTTTCTTCAAGTTTTTTTGATCTCCTCTGTTCTATCCTGTATATGATGCATGGAAGTGGTAGAGGTTGTACTGGCAGTGTGGTGAAGCAAGTGCAGTGGCAGGTCGGATATTTCAGGTGCAGTCACAGAGGTCTAGATTTCCTCCATCATGTGTGGAAAGAGTTGAAGAATAGAGTGCGCAAAAGCTAGCATGTTAACTGATAGAGAATTAAGAGGTAAGACAACTTACTAAACCCTCTCCTTTCCCAAGGGTTGTATGCCTTCTTCTGGAAAGTGACCTTCTTGCAAATGTCATTTGGCACCCCAAGATCCTCATAGAAATGCTTGACTTTTAGCAAAATGTAGTAGGAAAGATAGGTTGTCTCATTTTTATGCAGCATCTCAGCATTTCAGGTGTGAGCACCTGAAATATGTGATTGATTGTCTCTTCTGACTCAGGGAATTTCAACTCATGTTTCCCAAAAGGGTTTCCAAATTGCCAGTCTTAATGTTTTCTGGGACACTGTGATATCTGGACACTTCACTTTTAAAGCTGGAAAGTTACATAATGTAGTTCAACTGGGGACCTGAGACCTGCCTTTGTTCTCATTTTTCACTATTTTATGCAMTGCATTCATTTGAACAGGAACTGCTAGGATTAGAAATCTTGCCTACTCTCCTTCCCGGAGTGAAATAGCTTTGGCTGGTGGGAAGGACATTAACATACCTCAGAGTGTCACAATGCAGAAATTGGTGTGTTCTGCTCACAAACAGAGAACTCCTGTGCTCTGGGTGAATTATCTAGCCACCAAGCTTTGGAATAAAAGAGAGCTTCATCAGGTGCATGTGCAGGATGTTGCAAACATTTTATTTCATAGGTTTAATATGAAGTGTGAGTAGGAGGAACAACAAATCCATGAATCTTAGTCAGGATTAAGCATGATATAGGGCTTGATCTATTCAGCATCATGAAAACATCTGAAGAAAATATCTTTAGATGCTTAAGTAATTTTCATGTCAGAGATTTAGCAGTTTTGAGATACAGATGTTTTAATGATTAGATCCAGCTTGTGGATTTTGAAGATTAGCACTTTGGACATAAATGACAAATAGAATCTATGTTCTGCCTCTTAGAACTTTATTTTGTAGTGAAAATTATTAGCTGAGGCTTTTGTATTAACTACCAGATAGTTAAAAAGCAATATCTCTAAAACTCGTTACTTAGTCATTGGCTTCATGTGCCTAAGATTCACATTCTATCTACTGCTGTGAAGTCAGACGCTGCAAGTTCATTTCCCATTAGATGTAAGCCTCTTGCATTTTTGTGCTTGTTCTGTCTTTCCTTCTAAGTAGACTCATTGCCATCCTGAGTCCTAGCTAAGAACATCTGTGCCTCCTATTAAAGGGATTATATGGCTTTCTCTTTAGGCTGACATGAATAGAAAGCAGTGCAGCATTATTGAGTCTCCTGTACCTGTAAGCATCCATAATTGTAATCACTGTTTTAACTGTAATGCAACAGGATGACCTTTTTCATTTTGTTAATGTTTTTTGAATTCTTTCATAGATTTGCTTGATTTGCAACCAGCCCCAAACAATGGAACTCATGGCCGCCTAAACCATCTTTTGAGGAACCCTGTTTACATGCCCCAGCATCCCAAAGAAATAAGCCATCCTTCCGAATGCTCAGCTGTGGGACAGGGAACCTTTTCAGTGAGCCTTGGCTGCTCCTGTAAGACTGCTGTGAGTACTGGRGTGGTTGACGTTGTGCAAGCAGTTGGGAGTGTTGTATGCAAACAGTAAAACTGGGGATTTTCTACTGTTTGTTTACCCTATAACTTTGCTACCATGGTTCTCACTAAGTACTATGGCATCAAAATCAGATCTTTGCATGGGTTACTCGAGCTAGTTGCATTTATCTATATATTTTTGCCATTTCATTGTGTRAAGTAATGCTCAGTGCTGAAGAGCTTGGAAAACGCTTCAGAAACAAACTTTGCTGGTGGAAGCATTAAGTTTTTGCTTCCTTCACTTAATTGCATGGAAAGTTCCCTTCTGTAAATGTGTTGTTTTTGGGCTGTGGTTTTCAAGACTGTAGATTTGTTTGTGGTAAAAAGATTCTGCAAATTCTCCATGGCCCATCTCCAGTAGACATCAATGAGAGTTCCAAATACAGATAGCTTGCAAGGCAGCCATGCTACATTTGTTACTTTACCAGCCAACATCATACTTGCAGTAATGTGCTTTATAAAAGATGTAGTCCAATCTCTCTCTTTTTTTTTTTTTTTTTTAATAATTTTAGGGCTTACCAGTAAAGGATTTTCATCAACGTTTAAATCTCAGTGCAGCAGAAGGTAAGAATTTTGTATGGTAAAAGAAAATGATAACAAAAATCTAATGATTAAAAACGTAAGATGTTTGATGTCTAAACTTCTCAAGCACTTCAGATAAAAGTTATTTTAAACTATTCACCGAAACTGTAACTCTAATATGTATTAATGGTTCAAATACAATCCTACTGAACTGTTTGTTCTAAAATAGATGTCTATCTTGATGCATGTATATGTGTCTGATGCATTTGAATTTTCTAGCAGTAAGTAATGAGCATTCCAGCAATCAAAAGGGGTACATGTCAACATGTCTGATGAGAAACTCAAGTAAATACTAACATCATGATGACAGCATATTTTCAATGAGGCCTAAAGGTTATTTTGCATGGTGTAGCAGTTAAAATCTGAAATTGTGTCTTGTTTTCCTTAATTATGCTGTATTTTACTCCTGTGATTATACGTGTGGCATGWTTGAGCTGCAGCTTGTAAGATGGTATAGCTTTTAAGACTGTAGAATACCTCATGAGTCACAAAACAAAATGTACTGTTTTTAGCACAAAGCAGGTAAGATAGCAAGTAAATCATGAAAACTATTGGTAAAAATGGAACATAGCTCTTAGTACTAATATCTAAAAAGGTGAAATCAAGATGATTAGGTTTTCAGAAAGCTGACACAGACCTTGCAATKTGTTTGTTCATAAAACCTTGTTGTTTCTTATGCAAATAAATTCTGTGTTTGGCAACTGTAGTTCACTATGAAGAGTTGCAGTTATATGCCAGCTGGAGACAGAATCAAACAGTTGCTGTTTATTCAGGACTAATTGAAGGCTTCTGTTGTATAGTTTGTCCTGGCACGAAAAAAAGTGGTGTAGAATTTTCTTGAATGTTTTCCATGAACAACAGGACACTGTTTTAAAATGTGTCCCAGAACTGTTATAAAATCATTCTTTCAATGTTGTAACACTCATGAGAACAACAAAATGAAATCCAGTTAGCAGGATATGGGAACATGTGCCTTTACTTAAGCATGGAGGTAATTCCACTGAAGCTGACATTCTGCCAAGAAATATATGGAAGCCTGAGTGTATTCCCAAATCCAGCCATGAAAAAATATGCCAAGGCTAGGCACATAATGATTTTTAATTCTCTTTTAAAGAAATACCAATATAAGGCCCAATCCCAAATGTTTTGAAGACAGTAATTTGGCTTCCATCATCAATGACAGGCATAATGATGTTTTTAATACTAGAAATTTGCTTTTAAGCTGCATGAACAAAAAGATTTCATCATAGATRAGAGAATTCAAGTAACAAGCCTAAATATTCTATATAATTACTTAGCTTTAGTAACCTTTATATGCATATTGTTTTATTGATTTTTAAAACTTAACATCCTATAAAAGCAATGAAATATTTAACTACATTTGTAATTTCATTACAAAAGTAAAATGTTAGCCTTTTCCCTCATGTCACAATCTTGACATTTTTTGTAGTGTGGAATTACTGTGAAATAATTTCAAAGATTTCTTATTTTAAGAGGAAAGAATTGTACATAATTGCCTTGAAATTGCAGAATTACATAATTGGATGCTAGTGATTTATTTAATGGAAAATATACTTGGAAGGCCTTGGTGTGACCTTCTTTATGACTCCAGCCATATAACACTGGGCTGAAAACTTAGGCATTTTCAATAGAAAAGTAATATACTAATTATTWTCAAATATTTTCATGATGTGCTATTTTTCCTTGGAATTTTTATTTTACATGAGAACTTGAAAGCATTGCTTTTTATTTGTTTCCAGTTGGCAAAAATTAAAATATTAAGTGTTTTCTTGAAATTGCAAAATGCTTTCAGAGAGGAAAAAAAAAGCAGTTTTTTCCTGCTGACATCTCTTGACTACAGCATTTGATTGCAAGAACATATGCTTCTTTTGACTTTTTAAATAATATGGTATTAACCCTGAAGTAGTTCTCTTGCTAAGTCTGCTTTTCTCTTCAGCTTCTGTATAACAACTTCCCTTGTTCTGATCTCACATATGTAGTTTCTTTCTGGGTATAGTTTTAAAGCCTATTAAAGACTTTATTCCTCCACTGGGTGCAGCAGTTGGCAAATGAATGTGGGCAGGCAATGTTGTAGACACATKTCTACCAGAAACCCTGTGCATCTGTCTACACATCTGCACTGAGTGATATCATGCATAAAACATCTGCACATCCCTTCTGATGTATGCAGACTTTCATAMGAAGTTTGCCCTGTGCCAGAGGGAGAGGAAGAAGAAAGGCTTTTTGATTCTGACATATATTATTCACTTACATCTCTCTAGTTCTTAGCCCTTTAAATGTCACTCATATATACARCATTTGGTTTGCGCTAAAATAGGCRTTTGACAGATTCCAGATCACATCTCTTGCTTACTAACTTGTCTTGCTTACTACTTGTCTTGCCTAATCATTAAGTGAAAGTAGCCTCCACAGTTAAGTATTTACATCAAAGAACAAAATCAGTTAAAGACTAACTTTGCAACTTACTCATCTGCTGTTTTAAATGACAAAATATTTTATTTTAAATAAGAAGTTCAGCTCATAGAATCCTTAAGGTTAGAAGGGGCCTTTAGAGATCATCTAGTCCAACCCCCTGCTCCAGCAGGGACACCTAGAAATACCATTTAATGTGTGGCCTTATCCCTGGAATCATACTTTTGATATAAGAAAGAAGCTTTTTTTGTTCCATTTCTGTTGCTTTGACTGCTTTGTTTGGTAGTTGGAAATTAGGGCAAGGCTTAGGTTTATGGAGCTGGAAGTCACTTAACAACTGTTATCTATTAAACTTGCATCAAATGCTTATTTCTGCTCCAGCTAAGAAAATAGAGAAACGTGTTTTGCCCTATGGGCGGCCCAGAGTTCTGCAGAAGAGACACAGTTACTGCCTCCTTTACCATTACCATTACGTGAGTGGATACAGCAAGGATTATAAGATGTCTCTGTGGAGCGCCTACACTGTTAACAGRGACGTAAGTATCTGAAGGAGGGTTAGAAGCAATTTTGAAGAGGAAAACATTGGGATGTTAGTTATTCCTAAATGCCTATTTCTGCTGCTCATGATATTACCTGCCAGGGAACTGCTAGAACCACAGAAGAATATAAAGAGGATTCTTGTATGAGTTTTTCTTCCTGTCCCTGCATTAGTAAGGATTGGCTTTGACTCCTTCATCTTGCTTGCTGCAGTTTTACTTCCAACACCTAGCAGATCCGGTAGGAACGGTGAGGAGCCTGTGAATCCCTTGTGGCCATAGTCATTGACACAGAGGCCCTATGAACCTGCTTGGCCATGTAGGTCTGCTACAACATGCTGCCATTTCAAAGTCTTATTTCAAAACAGTTTTCATGGTTTCAAAGTTGTGTTCAGGATATGGCAAGGATTTTTGGAAAATATAATTTCTGGGATAGCTAGAGCCATTCATACCTTGATCCAGTTGTTCTATCAGAAAATTATCTTGGTGAAAAAAGGGAAGCTGATGGAGAAAAATCTGAGCTTTGCTGTCCTAAATCTATGCTACAGTGTGTGTGTGTGTGTGTGTGTGTGTGTGTGTGTGTCTAACTGGTACATCTGGTCTTCCTTCTGGAAGGAGAAGTTCTCCCCAGCTCGGTGAAAATTTTACAGTTTCCTTTGTTTATAAAATACATGAAATGGGGTGGGCTTGGTTTATGGAGTCAACTTTTGTACCTTATGGTTAAGTCCGTTTATACTATTAAAGGCAATTGCAACTAGATATTTAGAGTTGGGATGTCACCCCACACTAGAGACTTACTGAGTCAGGTATTCATATAACCAATGTTACTTCCTTCTCGTTCAATAGGACAAACTGGTTTTGGCTACAGAGGATATGTCCAGCTGCTTACACAAGGATGCTCGGATTCCTTTTAATGATAACCAGACATGTTCATTTTACAGCAATCATCCTCGTCTAACCTATGGATTCCTGTCTCCTCCAAGTAAATATGTTACTTTCCTTCTACAATATATCTGGCATACAACCATACCTTACATAATTTTCAATGCTGTAGGTGCAGTCTTTAATAGATGTTCCTGCTAATTAACTGGAAGAATCAGTGATTGCTGAATTATCGCCTACATTGTATAGTTCCTTTGACAGTTCATGCTGTTATATGAGAAACACTGCAGGACACTCAAGGTTCTTTATACTTCATTAAAGTTGATTAAMGTGTCATATCTCAAAAGTGACATCTTCTAGAAGAAACTGGAAGTGTGTATACATTGAGGCAAATCTGAAAAATTAGCAAAATGCAAATTTGCTTTATAATTATAATAAACATTAGTTGGAACTATTCAAATTAAAATTAAAGGATGCTTCCTTAAATTAAAAACAATATTGATAAGTTTTGATAGTTGAAGTATACTACTGCACACCACATGTAGTCTTAAGTAAAATGATTCAGTGTTTGRTCTGAAAAATGTAAATCTGGTTCTCAGACCTTCCAAAAAATATTTAATAGTGTAGAAGCGTTTAGAAACGCTTAGGAATAAACAATATGTGTGCTGTTGCTGAGTTGATTGGGGGCCTCTTATTGAGGGGCCTTTAAGTTCTTTACTACTAAAAGTACTGAGTCGTGAAAAAACATAATTTGCAAAATTCAGRTAGGAGTCCTACTTTTGAACTTGAGAATGAAAATCAAAAGACTGTTCTGTTTTTTTTAAACCTCATAGAAATGTGTCMATTTTGTTTCTGACAAGTGCAATTACAGTTGTTGCTGATAAGGTTATTTTATTTAGGACCTGATTCAGCATGTGCTGAAGTTAGCCCTTAGACCTAGGTARTATTTGAAAAGGGAATTCAAGTCAGCCCCACCTTGACACTGTTGAGCTGCTGTGCAAGCTTGCATTCAGTTGGCATTTTCATGCTGTTAAAGTAACGAATCCAGTCAATCATTTGCTTTTCTATTTTTTGATTTATTGRCAGAAGCAACGAAACCTCACTATGATGCCTTACTTACCAGCAATATTGTGCCAATGTATCCTGCATTTAAAGGTATTTTATTTCTATGAATATTAATATACATGTTTGAATGAAAAAAAAAATACTGATTTTTGGATCAGATCCAAARGATCCCAGATTCATCTGCCTTTGTAAATTAAGACCTCCCCAAAGTATGGACTCCTTTTATCAGTGAAAATTTCCTTGAAGTAAGAACATCAATCTTGGGAAAAATGGCATATTATTGTGAGCTCATGATTCCTAATTATTTGGCTCATTACACAAAAGCCTAATGTGAACTTCTTCATTTAATATCTATGATATTAAGAATTAATTAACAATGTCATAGAAGTAAGGAGACGTTTCAGGTAAAGGGTTTCACGGGGGAGCTTCGCTGTGCCTCAGTCAGATCTCTGGTCAGGGTGACTGTGAGACTGGAATACCAAAAGACATTGTGATGCATGTTGCTACTCCACAGTGCTCCACAGTTAGATGAAGCCTTTGAAAACTATAAATGCCTCTATAATTTAGTTTTGTAGTTCATTGTGTATTTCAGTATTTTACTGAAAACTCTCTGTGCAGTTTTACTCTTAGATGATGTGTGCCACTTCCGTTTTTGTGTTTCAGTGTTATGGAACTACTTCCATCAAACCCTGCTACCTGAATATGCTGCAGCCAGAAATGGTGTAAATGTAGTCAGTGGTCCTGTATTTGATTATGACTATGATGGGATCTATGATWCCCCAGAAAAGGTAAAAAGGTAAGAATCTTTCATATTCTTATTATTTCAGATTTCTTTCTTCTATCTGCACTCACAAAGTTGTGAGCATTGTTATCAAAAAAAGCGTGTTGCCAAGATGGGTCTCTTGGCAGGACGTATCAGTACAGAGGGACATGGTCAAATGGTCCTMAGCAGATACAAAACCTAAAGCTAAGAGAGAAACAAAGAGAGAAACAGCAAATAGAAAGACCAAAAAAACCCAAACAAACAAAAAAACAGCTAGAAATGTGGTATCTGGAATTAAAGTGCAAGACAAGCAGTTGTTTCAGGATTAATGTCTGTTAGCCTGAAACCTTGTGACATTGCCCCTAGGAGTGGAAGAGTCAGGAGCTTATCTTTAGTATCATGTTTGATACTTCCTGAGTAATCTAGGTAGCTGGCAGTTTCCCTACCAAGTTGTCAGTACAAATACATTAGTTACTTCCAGTTAGCAAAATTGGTTCAACCTATCAGACCGGCTCAGAATTTAATGAAATCACAATTATTCCTTGTCATACCTTGTGAAACTGATTTTTCTGCTCAGACAAATCTCAGTAGCAAATTTCTAATCCGGACAATACTATYGACTTTGGTAACTGCTGGAGTTTTCTTTCTAGGGCTAAATTTTCTTCAGGCTAAATGGTCAGGTATTTTACTACAACACATCTACTACAGTATAGCTGATTACTGTGACACTTTTTCTTTGTGTAAGTATGATTTGGTAGATTTACAGAAGTACCTTCTGCATTTCAGACACCCTGGTAATGAAGAAGTTCCAATTCCAACTCACTTCTTCATTTTACTGACTAGTTGTAAAAATACTTCTGAAACTCCTTTGGAATGTGAAGAGTCTTTAGACACCTTGCCTTTCATTGTACCTCACCGGGAAGACAACAGTGAAAGCTGCACAGTAAGTCATCTGTTAGTTTCCATATACAGCTGAAGCCAAGCTCAGGTTTGTTTTGCTCTGATACCAGTGATTAAACTGTGTTTTATCATGTCAGCGTTCTTGAGGGAATATTTTTAAAAACAAAGTTACTTTGAAATATGTATGCATGCTTAAATGTGAAAGCTTAAGTTCCCTGTTCACAAAGCAATGTATATAATTAGAGGAATTGAATCAGTGTGTTGAGAGAGTATGATACATGAATAAGTTTCTATAGCACAAATATCCAGTCTTAACAGCTGAGGAGAGTGGTGAAAGGTTTCTAGGAGAAGATGCATCCTCTACAAAGAAAGTGCAGTGGTAGGTCAYGTGCGCACCTGAAAGCAGAAGACAGATGTTCCTAAAGCAAAACAGTTGCTTCCAATTCAAATAACTTCACACTATGTKATGGCAATGGATAGCTATGCTCCATATAAAGCAGAACAAAGCCTGGAAGGTGCAATCACTTGTGCTACGGAGAATGTTGATGCAAGTCACTGACCAAATCAAGCATAGCTCTCAGCAATGGTTTTATAATCACCAGAGACAAAGGATAGATCTTGGATTTGACATGGCATTCCTCACTGTCACCAGCTACCAAAGGAGTAGTTGCAAGTTCTGTGTACTTGAGAAAGTAATAGCAAGTACTATCAATTTAGACAAACTTGTAAGTATTTAGGATCTAATGCTCCTGATATTTTTAGACGTTTGCCACCAGTTACACCTTTCTGTCTTAGTCTTTTGTCTTTCTGCATTTTTAAAACACTAAAACASCTTTTCCTGATTGATTTTTTGGAAAAAAAAATATAAAAAAACTTTTATTTTTCTCTTCTGTCTCAAAAGGATGGCAAGTCTGAGTCCATGTGGGTTGAAGAGAGAATGAAGTTCCATACAGCCCGGGTCAGAGATATAGAATTGCTTACTGGACTTAGCTTCTATCAAGACCGAAAACAGCCAGTATCTGAGATTTTGCAGTTAAAAACATATTTGCCAACTTTTGAAACAGTCTGATTTTTTTCCTATGGAATGATGTGGTCTATTTCAAAACTCATCTATAAATAGACTGTGTTTAATTAATATAAACTTTTTTTTTAATAAGCTGGAACATTTATTGAGAACTCTTGACCAAAATGCCAGTAGGGAGAAGAGTGGGTATTTCATTTGTATCTCAGGGACTCCTGATGGACTATGTACAATACAGGATGACAGTGCCTGTCATTCCCACTTGAATGTGGTAAAATCATGCCCATTACTAAATGCTGCCAGCATTTGAACATGATAGTTTAAGACACTGAGGAGAATATCTTTTATATGCACTGGACAGGGAGAAGTTTATTAATCATATGTCAATAGTGCACTTTAAAAATAGAAGTAATTGGCAAATATCTTACACTTCTAAGAAATAATTTCATCCTCAGTGATTGGTGTATCTTGTTTCCTATGAAACATGAATTACATTATGAGCTTTGATTTCTTAAAATAATGCATACAATATATTGAAGTTAGCAGAAAGACTTGATTCATGAATCTTCCCCAGCATGGGATAGAAATTCAGCTGAACAAGCTGGTCTGTTAGCTAGGAAATATTAGAACTTTGCTGTCCTCTAGTGGCTCCAGCACTGAATGAAAAGTTGATGGACATTTTGTCTCCATTAATGTGCATCACCAGACTGAGTAGGAATATTATGCATTAATTCACCTGAAAAAATAATAAGAAATTAATTCTGGAAAGTCTTTGAGCTTCCAGAAATAATTCTCTTCAAACTAAACTTAGATTTGATTAAGAGATTTTGCTTTCTTGGGGGAAAAATACCTTTTTAGATTTGGTGCATGATTTTATCATTTGTGGTTTTGATATCCAATTTTTGGCAAGAAAAGATATTTTTGCATTAAATTGTTGCCTTAGTTAGAATAGTCGAATAACCCTCTGTAGTGGGAAAGGTTTTACTCCTCAATACTTCAGTAAATTCCCAGAGGCCACTCCATTGACTGTTGGCAGCAGATGATCCTAGTTGTGTTTTCAGTCGTTCCATCCATCTATATCGTMCAAATTCCAGCTTACATAAGCTACCTATCTAGAAAGCGGGCATTGCCAAATGCAAATCCAGAAAAACATGTAATGAACTTTCTGGGAAGCTGTCAGGCCACACAAACAGCTGCTAGAGGCACTCAGGTGTGTAGCAACTCCCTTCTTTTCCAGCACACACGCTATCAACTTTGTGATTAACCCACTGTCTAAAGCTGATGAGCCAAGATCGGCTCTGTTATGTATAGAGTTTGGCATAGTCAATTACACATTTATATTTTGCTCATTTAAAAAAGAAAATACTTCACTCACAAGTATGCTACAAGAATGAAGAGCCTGTGTTTGAGCACTAAGCTGGGATAGCTATCTTAAAGCTTAGTCAGAGAAGGTTGGATTCAAAGCCTGCTGATGTCAATGGAAGTTTTTCTGTTAACGTCAGTTTGAGTTGAGATCTTGGGACCATTTTCTGTTTTTAAACAAATGTATTTTTCTGTTACAAGCATGATCTTTTCTTTTCCACTAAAATTGTTTCACGGTGTGAAATTTAAATGTGTTGTAGCAACCTCATAATGACATAACTGTGACAGCATTATTCAGTGTAACTGCTTTGTGCCATTGGCTCTGACTAATAAAAACATCAGGAGATGTATGCTCTTCGTGTATCAATTTCTACTGGCTTGTTAAGTATCGGAGCTGATACACGGCACTCCTACTTTTTTTTGTTTGTTTTAAAATTCCGTCCTTTCTAATTTTTTTTTTTTTTTTTTGCGAACTGGAATTGTGAATTGATTTACTGATAGCAGAGAACTTTGAGGAAAGATAGTCAAAAAGAAAGATGATCAGAAACCATGATCACTGAAGTATATGTAGTGAATTACTCTAGCAGCTTACTTTGCTCACAAATGAGTAATCTGTAAAGGCAGCATTTGCCAAGCCTGACTTTGGAGAAATAACTACATTATTTGATGTTGTGATAGAAGAGGGAAGCAGGTACATGTGTAACAGTAGGACTAATGCTGCTGCTAAAATATAGTTAGAACCAAGTAGTAGGAAATCAGTCATCTCCCTTTCAAACTGAAATAGTTCTTGACCRTCATGCCTGATTTCACACAAGAGCTTGTGAGGAGCTGCATACACATGCATTAGTGTGTGAGAGAGACACTAGTGTGTGAGAGACACACGTGAGTATACTGGTGCATCAGTAAAGTGCGAGGAGAGATTTACAAAATATTGTTAAATTTGTTATTCGTTTTCAGTAGATGACCCCAGGTCTGATAAAGACCATTAACATCTTCAGAGTAGTGAAGCAATGCTGATTTCAATTAAAAGACATAAGTACACTAACTTTTAGTTAGTAAAGATGGAACACACCAGGAGTGTTTTCTAAACTTTCTAGGAAAGTAGCCTGTCCCAATTGCAGATATAAAGGACAGATGGAAATATGAGGACAAAAAGACTCGAATATATGCTTGCTAGTAATGGTATCCAATGCCTGATCTTACCCTGCACTGGGCTGGGTTTTGAAGCTTGAGACACCCCAAAGAACATGCAAGAGCCACCATCAAACTGATAGTTCTGTAGCAAGGCTACACCTTTATCTATCTGGATACAAAACAGTTTTTCTGTTTCAAATGGTGCTGTTTGCTAGGCTCTATTAAATATTCTTAGTAGGTGAAAAGGGGAAGCATCGTAGCAGTGTTGTGTGATAAGGTGATTGTCAGCCCTAGTCAATGTTAACTGCCTCTTAACATATGTTGTATAGCCTAGCCTCTTACAGGCGAGAAAAAAAGAACAAAAAAAGACATCAGAGAGGCAATCACAGGCTGTCCCTCTGGAGTTGTGTAGCAGTGTCGTGTGTCACCAGGTAAGGCACTGGGAGATGCTGTAGGTGGCAACTGTGCCTCACTGATATAGGCAAGTGCTAACCTATCTAGAGAAGTAGCACTAGAGATCAATCTTGAGGCAGAAGCCAATGGAGATGTTCTCCTGGATAACTTAAGCCAGGCAAGTGCTTGGTCAGAAAATTGCCATTATGCCATTTGAAAATTTGCACTGTAGAGATACTGAAAAATAATAATAATAAAAAAAGTMATGCAAAAGCCTTTTGGAATAACTTGTGCATCTATGCTTATGTCTGAAGGATACAATCAATCCTTTGGCTAGACTGAGTTGTCAGAGTCTCAGAAGTCAGTGATTTAGGGGAACACAACCTGTGAGTAAAGAGAGAAGAATTCTTATGTTTGTTTAACAAAAGGAAAGGTGAGGGAATTTGTACTGGATGCTTCTGTAGAGGTAAAAGATTATTCCAGAGTGGACTTAGTCTTTTGATCACTATGGGACTCAAATGACTGACGCAGTGCATCTATGCATGGGCAGTCTAACTTCCACCTAACTCCCTGTTACCTAGTGACTGACAATAGACTCTCAAAATATGACTTAAATGAGGACTGAAAATAGAAGGCAGGACCCTGAACTCTGTTCTTTGAACCCTTGTTTCTCAATGCTTCTGTCTGATAAAAGGGAGATGAGAGCTACATATGTGTTGTAAATAGGTTTGGAAGCACTCTAGCCATTCCCATCTGTCCTGCCACTGCTGCTATGCAGCAAATTCAGTGCAGGAACAGTGCCAAGAGGTGAGGGAATAAAAGCAACAACAAAACAAATAAGTACTTTTGGCTAGTATGTGTTGTCTACCTGGGTTCATTGCATGACCTCAGCAGATAGGAGGAGCACGTAGTGGTAGCAGTGAGCAGAGATAAGATGAAGTTGGTGCTGCTGCTGAATGAGGAGCACTTCCAGCTGGGCCTTCAGACACAGGTCCCCAAAGGACTTGCCTAGATCTCACCTGGCAATCTGGCCCTCTTACCCCAGTGAAAACTTCTCTTCTGTCTGCAGAGGAGTTCTGTATGGTGYTCAATAGCTATCAGCTGGGAACACATTTTACATTCAGGAGTTAACAATATGTTAATAACTCATTAACTGAGCACAGTTTATTTGTGCAAAG
Source organism: Nothoprocta perdicaria (assembly GCF_003342845.1). Taxonomy (NCBI): domain Eukaryota; kingdom Metazoa; phylum Chordata; class Aves; order Tinamiformes; family Tinamidae; genus Nothoprocta; species Nothoprocta perdicaria. The sequence goes on along the minus strand of NW_020455777.1, from coordinate 4,122,865 downwards.
AGTGAGGAATGTTGTAAAATCTGTGGTAATGTCATTAAGAACAATACCAAAGCAATTGCCTAACTACTGCCAAATTATGATTACCTTCTAGCATTTCCCTCTGTCTGAGGATGTAATTTTGCAATCTTAAAAACATTCCAATAGGTTATCTGTCTGTGGGGAAAGGTGGGAAGGTAATACCTTACCATGTAGCTTTTGCAGTCAGTTTCTGCAGGTAGTATGTCTATCCAGAAAGGACCTAATGTATATATCATTTACCAAATTAACCAGCTCTGACTTTCTGAATTTACATACGTTTCTGCTAAATAATGCTAAGTTTATGCCTCCCTAAACAGCAACTAATTGCAGCCATGCTCCCTCTAGTGTTCTTGATGCAATTTTGATGTCAGAGCATCCTTGAACCTTTCATAAGTTACTGTGTGAAAGGAACAACAAAAAGATGAATGATCTTCAATAAAGAATTCAATGCAACATTCAGAAATATGAGTTTTTAAAATTAGTCTTCTTTCTTCAGAAGAGGTTGTTTCAGGATGGACCTATCTGAAATTTTTGCCGACAAACTCAATGTGTAGTAGAGTTTTCTTTGACTTGTTCGGCTACTAAATAAAACTTGCATCATTCCCTTCATCCAACACTGCCACAAGCAGCTTAAGCTCAAAAAAGAAAACTTACCTCTGTAATGTCAGAGGACTAGAAAGTCCTTCTATTTTGGTCTGGTTTAGCATCAAYACCTTTAGTCCAGTTTAAGTGCATTGTTTCATGTGCAAAGGAATTATTTCAGCAAGAAAAACTCCTCCAAAATGTATTATAGATTTAGGACACTTGCTTAGATGGTCGGAGATCTGAACTCAAGGGAGTTGCTCCAAGCCAGGCTCTATCATGTTTTAAAAAGAAAACGAAGCTGTATCTAAACCCCTGTATTTGAAAAAGGCTTCTTCTGGCAGATGAGTTTTCAACACATCTATTTTATGCTAAAACCACTGTGTCCATGTGAATATGTAAYAGTCCTGAAAACTGCCCTTTGGTAGCAGCACCTGCTAAAGGCTACTGTCTCATCCAGTGAGTGGGTGGCTTGGGTTTCTGGCTTTCTTTAGTCTGAGAAGATTTGAAATGCAAAATTATCCCTTTAAATGCAAGGATATGAACTAAACATGGYAAGTTGGAAGGCACTACCTCTGCTGCATGGGAGGGCACCCATGTTTCCAGGAAAATAAGATTTATGAGGACAGAGGGGGGGAAAAAAAAAAAAAAAAAAGAATATAAAAGAAAGCCCAAATCTGTAGCTCTGTGGTTAGGACACTCAGCTGGGAGAAGGATTTCCAATTTCTGACTTTCAAGACCCACAGCAAAACTCAAGCTTGTTTTTGAGGAGACATTTTGTCCAGGCCCAAAGTACCATGGCTGAGTCAGTGTGTGAGGGTCAAAGGACTGCAGAGAAGAGTGCCCATACGATGGGATAACAGGAGAGCTGCTGTAACACCCCGTGCCCACACTGGTGCTCCACTAATGAGGCTAGGAAACCACCCAGTGCCTCGYGCCAAGGGCTAACCTAAGGTCTTTTACCATTTTTACACTTCAGTATTCTGGGGCAGAGCTAGCATGAGCCTAGCCACTTGTTAAAGCAAAAATTTCCAAATATTTTTGTGTGGATGCCAGCCCTGTCAGTGGCAGCACTTCCCACCTACATTCATAGACCCTGCGGCACTGCCCAGCTGTCTGGGAAGTGTTGGAGTACCACTCTGAGGTAGCTTGTGTATCATGAGTGGTACATCTACCATGGTTTGAGAACCTCTGTATTACAGGAAACCAGTCCAGGTTTGGCATCCTGTGACTCAGACTCCCTTGGAAAAGAGTCAGTCCCTCAGTGAACTGCTGTGAGTCACAACAGCCTAGGAGCTCAGGAAAGGCTGCTATGGAGACCGTGGACAAACTTGCAATAATTGTGGAAGCCAGGGAGATTTTAACAGATTTTAAGGGATGCCATTGCAAATTATCATATTCCTCCACAGCCACAGCATGTTAAATTTGTGTTGCCCTTCATTATGGGTTTCATCCTTCTTATTTTTARTTTCTCCGTTTGAATAAAACTAAGTAGGATGGAAAATTTTGAATCACCCCAAAGCTGATGAGAAGACAGTGGAAGCACCCTGGTTATGGTCATGTCCATAACACTTACAGCTGCCTGGAAGTCAATGTGGGTGTTGTAAGACTCTAGTTTCTCGGCACCGCAACAAAACAATGTTTCAGCAACGGTCAAGGTCTGGGGCTTGAAAGAGAAATTTTCCACACCTCTTCCTATCTCTCTGTGCTGGAGACCTTACTTTTGTTATCCTATATCCATACTGCAGCTTTGAATTTCCTGGTTGTAGAAAGCATGTTGCTTTAAGATTAAAAATTTACTTATGAATCTACCTTCATGGCTGCATAGATTGGCACAATGCATCACTAAATTTTACTCATATTCTCCATAACTTTTCTGTGCTGTAACAAGCTGAAAACTGTAACTAGCTTCTTTGCACTGAAGAAAGGAATAATGTACAATTGTTTCACTCTTTAAAATAAGTTGTTTAGAGACGTGCAGAATTTTATTATTGCTTAGAGACAAATTTGGCTTTGAACAGCTACTGAGTGCAGCTGCATTTGGTGTTACCTGGCCCTCTTCTGGTTTGATCTGATCTAACTGGCCAAAGATCTGCATTGCTCAGTGTATATGGTGTAAAGAAATATGGTCTCAGGATAGTAGAAATCCAAGCAAGCCACCTAAAAAAGAATAGGCTTTCCTGAGGTTTTTATGAAATACTTCACATTCTTGTTTTTAGTTAACACTCAAACTGCAGATTTTAGAGATGAGAGCATACAGAGGCTGAATTACTGAACTTCAAAGAATCTGTAATAAAACTATTGCAGCACATGGTTATGCTAGATAGACTAAGGAAGAGTTGTTGGGGTTTTTTYCCTAACTTTTACTGTATATCCTGTGTATCAGTCATAACAATGGAACCAATTATACCTCAGATTTCCTTTCCTTSTCCAGTGAGCTCAAATCACATGAAAATGTGTTGCTTAATCATACTGCTGGCTTGCACAGGGCAGTACGACTCTGTATCAACACCTTTGCTTCCATATACGACATTGTAACCCAAGTAGCTTCATTTCGTGTGGTGGTGTTATGATACTGAACACTCACGCCTGCAGAAGAAATGCTTAAATAAAGACCATATTTTGATCATGTCAGCAAATCTGGCTGCATATCTCAAGATCCAGAGGACAGGATTTGGATAACAYTGCCTTTCACGGGGAGGAGAGATGAATTTTTGCTGGATAGAACACTCATTGGTAAGTGTTCAAGGCAAGGCACGTGAAATTGGTGAAAACACCTTGAGAAGAAAGGCATACATAGACACACCCAYATTCATTGACATACCCACTAGCTGGCTTGAAATTTCTGCTAAAGATTTTTGTTGAAATGACTTACGAACTCCATAACCTTGTCTTCCRAGAGTGGAGATAACTGTGGCACTGGGGAAACAGTTGGTGACRGTCATGTAGATTCAACACCTGGCTGGTGAAAGTTGTATTTAACACAAGTAGTTCTTGAAAGAGAGAAAATACAGAGATTTCTAGGACATCCATTCYAGGAATCCTTTTCAAAGCAATGATAATTTTTCCCCAAGAAAGCAAGTCACCCAGACCAAAATGACATTTATGGAACATGCATACTTYGGACATCAAGGACATGGTGAATCCAAAGCACAGCAAGTGCAAAGACCTAATAATAAGGCATGTGGAGCTGACTATTAGAGCTTGACAGAGACCGAGGAGCTGAAGACGCTGATGTGCCATCATTATGATGGCAAACTCAAAATCGGGCTGTCTCCATAAGGGAGGCTGGCAGAAGGATAGGAATAGTTTTTGACTTGCTCTGTCATGCCTGGCGCAGTGGCCCCCTCAAGGCGCCTGGGTCCTGTGCCAAGTCTGACCTTCTCCGAGACTTATTGAGCACTTCGTTACTTAGTTACGAGATTGGTCATAAAGGTCTGAAATTCACTGAACAACACTTGTTAAAAGTTATTTGGCTTGGAAAGGTAGCGTTGAGAAATTGTATCTTGCAAGAAACCTCTTTTCTCTTGGAGAAGGCCGAAGGGTAGTGCTACTAAGGGACATGGCAATGAAAGCAGATCTCATGCTGATTCCCTGGCGCTGCATGATTGCAAAGAGCAACCAGTCTATTACTACTGCTATTTAAAGGTGTTAGTCAAACAAGTTGTTAAAAATCTTTSTAAGTGTTGAGTTACAAAGGAACTATATGGTACTGTCTGAGACTAACATAAACATTTGCCTAATGCTGCTTTGATTGTCATCAACATGCGAAATAACCAGTGCACCAGTGCGGAGGATGYGGAGAATGACGCACAGCAATCCCCCATGCCCATTTGTATCCTCAGATCCACTTCGAGGAAATGATTGTGGAGTAAGGAGTGGCTGAGGACCTTTTCATGGTAGGGTTGGGCTTGACCAGAGCATCCCACATACTAGGTCACATCTACATGAAATGGGCGCGACTCATTGTCTGTGCATGTTGGAACTGTCAGGGGAAAGTGCATTTTCCCTTCCACAATTTACACAAAGGCTATTGGGAYGTAATTAGTCAACTGGAAAAAGAGGTGCAATTACAGAAAGGAACTTTATGGGCATGCCAGCAGATCCGCAACACCTACTGTGGGATCTTTACTGCCTGAGGTGTGGGAGCAAGCTCATGTATCCTCAAATTTGAACCTCAAAGTGTTACTGCGTTTGAGAGGCACATGGGATAAGGCATAAGGCATTTAAAATCTTCATTACTACCTGTAGTAAAGAAATATCTCTTTCCTTTCCTTTCAGATGGCTTCTAGGTGCCTGCTGACGACAACGGCAGTGGTTGTTTGTGGAGGGGATGTTGGAGGAGGTGCGAGGAGAGTCTGAGCGAGGCTCCCATGATGCTGCCTGCTCCAGAGTGGGAGAGAAAAGGAATTAGTATTAGTCTGATTTTATGCTGGGGCTTGCAGCTGACTTCAAAGGATATGAACTTACACRTCTTGCTTCTGCATTTTATTTTCTGCAACTTTAATGTTAATGATAGTGATTCACAGAGCATGCAAACTTATGTCCATGCAGAGCATGATGCATCAGGTTATCTTGCATGAGAAAATAAGCAATGTTCCCCATTTTGCAGATGGTCTCCTTGACAAATCAGCCTGAGCTCTTACCGTGAGAGGCACAGCAAGCCTGGCCTGCTCTGTCGAGAGCTTGCGAGCTTCAACACTAGAGTGTGCTCGTACCTTCCACACCAGCAGCATTGCACAACAGAAATGACAGGCAGAACTTCACAGCCCCAGCAAAGAGCAGTTTTTATCCATACACTCTCATAAAATTAAAAAAACAATAAATAAGAACAATAAAAGCAGTCTGGCTTTGTCCTCTTCCTTGTTTGAGAGAAATGGACAGCTGAAATACAGACTCCAGAGAATGATTCTTAATATTCTCCTTCCAGGCTGGCGTGTTCCTGCAGAATGCTGCTAGGYCAGAGTGTCCCAGTGCAAATATGTGGAGTACAGATTCAAGGATTGGCTTAATGAAATTAATTATTTGGGGAGATCTAACACAAAATTATCAATTTCTCATGATGAATTTAAAATAATTATTTTGTAAAAAAAAAGATAATAATTGCCAATTGAGTAATAATAGCTATTACGACTTGAATAATAATGACCGTTATATTCTTATGCACTATTATTAGAATCAGCTTTCAACATTCAGCACAAGGAGGTTTTATCAGATAGCATTAAGATTGCTCACTGGGCCTTGATTTTTGTTGAGAGGTCCATCATATCTGTGTACATGCAGTTACCAGCAAATTCACAGTTAATTATTTCTCAACTTTAGCGATAAGGATTGTGGAGAACACTATGTAAAAGTCAAAAAAATGCGTTAAAAGTCTCTAATTTGTTTTTTGACTATGTGAAATTAAAGTAGTCTTAAGGATGGAAGGATATCACCTGATTTCTGCTTATAGGAAGCCTAATAATTCTTTWTATATAAATTCTTTATATATAAAGAGAATCACTGCAGCCTAAATGTTAGCTGTACTCCAAAGCTTTGCAATATTCCTTATATATTTRCAGAGGCCAGAAAAGTCAGAATGGAAAGTCCCAGTTGCAAACAAACTCATTTTTCCCAAGTAGAAAATCAACATACTCAATTTTTTTAACCGCATCCACATGTCTGCAAAGTGGAAAGCAAAAGAGTTAGACCTTACTAGATATCCTCACACTAGAATTATACTATCTTGACTAGATGTAAGAGTCTGGTCCTGCAGCCCTGACTCAAGGAGAGTTGTCTTGTCAATCCTCCTCCAACAGTGTTTTGTTGGGTAACTGATAAAATATCTGTAGCCTTTCTCCAGCATCACTTTATGACCAACATGCTCATGACCAACAGTGCTGAACATCTAACACAGAGCAAACAATGCAAAAGCTGCCTTTTATGTGCTAACTTCAGAGGGCTTCTTGTCAATATTAGCAGTGCTGGGAGGCTTGCAACAAGATTCCTGCTGAGGACGGGTGGCTGCAGCATGCTCTGAGCTATGTGACACTGTCAATCAGCAGTGGCCAGCGATAGGACTAGAGGTTTCAGTGGTGGCCAGCGATAGGACTAGAGGAAATAGCTACAAACTGAAACATCGAAAGTTCCACAGGAACTCAAGAAAAAAATTCTTAACAATGAGGGTGACAGAGCCCTGGAACAGGCTGCCCAGAGAGGCTGTGGAGTCTGCTTCTCTGGAGATCTTTAAAACCTGCTTGGACGCAGCCCTGTGCCACGTGCTCTAGGTGACCCTGTGTGAGCAGGGGGAATGGACTAGATGACCTCTGAGGTCCCTTCCAGCCTTAAGCACTCTATGATTCCATGATTCTATGAATCACAGTGCTTTTCAGCAATGCATATGGAGCTGTGACTGGAAAGGGAAGTGGAAGAGCATTTCAAAGACCATTTCCTTTATTGYTCTTTTTAAAAATAATAGAATAACATATAGATGATAAACCTCAGTGAGGCAAATGTCCCCCACTAGGCCATTACAGCTGCAGAGCTGATGGGAAAACCCAGCAAGCGTCACTTGTGGCAGTTCCTTGCATGCTCCTCTAACTACCATCACATAAAATCTCAGAAGCTTGATCTCAGACTTTTTGGCCTCAGGATAAGAGTGGAATTTGAAGAATATGTAGAAGTGGAAAGGGCCAAACGTGACTTTTTGTATATTTCCACTGCTGTGTATGTTAGCTCTCTTGCATATATGGAGTTTTTGAGAATTAAGTCAGAAAACATACTTTTCCACATAGWTTAGTGATCCTTAACACTGATTTTTCTTAGTGTGGCAGAAAGTGGAAATTCATGAAAATAAATGCTTGCCCAGTGAGTGCCATGGATCCCTTTGGCCTCCTGGCAGCCCTTCCCTGCACAGCCCTCTGTGCCTCCCCTAATTATCTCAGGACTTTGAACCACAGCTGGGCTAAACCTGCACAAACCTGAGTTAAACAGCTCAGCTGACCTAAATCCATTGGARAACATATCTTTAGCATTTAGACCAGGAGAAGCAGACCTAATTTAGTAGCTGCTGAAAGTTGTAAAATCCCTGTTTTTAACAGGATGTATTTCATGCAACATATTTCTCCTGGATGGTGCACTGTTTTCAGTGACCCAGCTAATTTGGCCAGGGAGTGCCTGGAACCCCACCGGGCTGTGTTTACACCACAGGACATGTTAGGAACGCTTTGGCCCTACCAGTAAGGCTGTAAAATGCTTTGTCCCTAGCAGCATAAACACTGTGGCTACTGCCATTAGGACTGGATTTGCTTAACATTAAGCAAGCGTAAATACTCCTGCGTTTGGCACTGCCTCAGTAATGGGTTGGAGTTGAGGGATGCTGTCATAACAAACAGTCAAAATATGCTCCCTGAGGGACTTTGCAGAAAGTCTCCAAATTTGCTGATCTGGGGGTGTGGGCTCAGACTGGGGAGAGCAGCTGAAATGTCCAGGACCAGGAGTAATGGTTGGTCTTCGATATGGGAGCCACACTCAGTCATCCTGCGGAGCAGCAACCTTAGTCATGTTCCTAAACTCTGTTCAAACTTTAAATGTGTGGAAGGCTTCAGTACAGTTTGGGAACAGGTTCTTTGAAGAAATTCCTGGTATTTCCTTGTTCCAGTGAGGCTGAAAAACACTGTGAGAATGTAGTGGTTTTCGGTATGTCCATTTATGGGCATGAATCAAAGGAACTGCAGGGAGGAAAAAAAGTGGAAAATGAGAGGAARAATAAGTTAACTGAGCTACTTCCTCTCTCAGATTCTTCTTGGTTTTGGGGCAAAGCCTTCACTGGTATTTCATCCCAACTTCTCCTTTCTAACTACTTCCATATGTAGGCATAGTGTAACATCAGTTACAGCCACATTTAAGCACTGTTTTTAAAGAATTTAGGATTTTGGTGGTAGGATGCAGAGTCAGGATGGTTGAATTATAATATGTTTAAGCTAGAATGTTACTCTTCCTTCATACTTCATACTAATGTTCTTTTAGCAGTGAGGAGTGCTCTTTTCAAGGGCAACATCTGAAAAAGCTGTGTTACATGAGAAAATACAAATGATCTAGTTATATTGTGTGCTATTTCTAGTGATGTGTCCAAGAGCCAGTTTTCTCAGCTGAGTCCCTGTCTTTGTGAGACAAGTAACTGGATACTGTTCAAAGACTTATTTGTTCCTGTGTGGTTATGGATCATTAAAAGTGGCTCATTCTTGAGGAGTTTCTTAACTAGTGTCTTTTTGGATGTTTCTTAGCTCTGAGGAATCTGACAAATTTCCATCTGGAGAGTAGAGCCTGTTTCATATGAAAGGGCCATAATCCATGTCTGTTGTTCACATCTGTATTGTGTTAGAAAGCTAAGMTGCAAATCCATGCAAATATATTGTGGTGCAAAATTCTGAAATACAACAGCTTAGAGTTATTTCACAAATTATTTGATGCTGTGGTCTCCAGCCACCTAGAATTCCTGTTTAATGATCAGCTCACTATCACTTACWGAATGAGTGTCGAGTACACAGTGGTGCTCTGCTTAGTGTGTTATTAGTACTATTGTAGATCCATTTTAAGGAGATAGTCATTTGAATGAATGAACTTTCATATATGAATTAAGTGTTTAAAAGTGTGATAGCAAATCCATGTGACCGAATATTTTGAGGATGCAAACTTCCAGAACAGGGTGTTTTAGAAGCAATGTGAACCAATGTCCTCTCCTGTGAAAGTGATTTGGGYTTTTTGAAGTATGTTTTTAATCTGCCATCTACCTCAGGCATGAGAATAATAGCAGTAAACATCTTTATTGTTGAAGGATCCRCATTTTACCCATCATTTAAGATGCCACAGTTGCCACACGAGGTGTTGCTTTTCCCAGATTGCCTTTGAAAGAAAGACTGATAGACAGTATGATGCACGCTTACATTTCTGTTTAGCCTTACAGAAAGTAAGGCTGAACATTTCTTGACCTTCAGAGATAACACCTTCAGCGGTGTGATGGGGTAAAGCACCAACTGTACAGTGGGGTAAAACACATGCTTCTACTGGAAAATGCACGTGTTCTTGGAAATGAAGACTGCAAATCATTACACTGAAGTGATAGCTGAGATGATTTATGATCCCTGATATGCTCAAGGTAGAGCAGCAACTTGCCAAACAGATTTGCATCTGCAGTGTTCTTCCTTATTTTGGTTCACAGTGGTAAGAGCAAACTACCATCAAAACAAGCTGATAGCAAGCTGCTTAATTAAGTCTCTTCTTTTCCAGTCTGTGAAGCAGTGCAAAAAATTGTCTCGCAGCAGGCAAAGCAGCTGCATGCTTGTCAGGATTAAACTGGACTTAAWCAGGACTTAAACATTATCAGGCACTCTCTGCTGTTTTGGGGAACTCCTCCATGGCCATCTTTATTTAGGGATGGTCCTCCCTGAACTGCTACTTCTCTACCATTCTATGGCCTTGTGTATCAGGCATGGCCACCTGGTACTGTACACCTTGGGTGTGTGGCATACAGCCCACACCACAGGGCACTGGGTGCAAATGCCATGTGTGCCCAGTGAGCAGCTCAGAAGACACTAGAGGTTGATGTTACAGGAAATGGCCATTCATTGCACTGTCTAATACCAATCTGGAAAACCCCACTAGATTGTGCATTGTTCAACGGGACCTCTTGCAATGATGGGTATGAATGAGGTCTACATATATCCTGTCCTTGCTGGAATGGGAAATGACAGTTCTCTTCTTATTATTTGGGGGTCAGACAGGAGCATTTGGACAACCAGTCCTTGTGGTTGTACAAATGTATATTTGAAGCTTTTCCAGAGTGAACCAAATGTCTGCATCATATTCATAATCTTAAAAAAAAAAAATAGAAAAAGGAGAGAGAGAAGAAAGAGAAAACCCTGGGGAGCCTTACGGAGTGTTAGAGCCAGAGGCTACCCAAAACTATTTCATATGGACATAGGAAGCCACTTCCTCATGCCAGGAGAATTCCTCATATTTTTCAGAGGAAGGGAAAATGCTTCTATGCCCCTGTCTACAGTCTGGTGAGATTACTGACATCCCATTAAGCTCAGGTCTCTGTTGTCAGTCATAAATCAAAGTTCATGTTATACTGATCTGCTGAGTGGAACTGGAAGGTGCTCAAGGAGGATGGACGCTTTCATAGTCTAACACTCTTTTACCACTAGGAAATTCAGGATTGAGCTTGTTAGTTGGTAAAGGACTTTTGTTGGACATAATGTCTTTAACCTGRAAGCAGGAGCTTACACTTTTAGTGTTAAAGCTAATACTAGTTAACTAGTTAACTTTAACTAGTTGAATCCCTAGTCTTGATAAAGGGGAAAAGAAAGTCTATTATAAATGCACAGGTCGGATGTTTCCCTTTTAACTCTAGGGGATGGGAGAAGGTGACTCCTACCTGTCCTTATACTGTTTTTTATATTTGAGAAGAATGTTTGGACTTTTGTCAAAATATGTAGCTSTTACAACACCTTTCATCTGTGGGCAACACACGTGGCTCTGCAAGTGTTGAAAGATGAATGTACATTTTGCACAAATCTGAAACATAAAGGTATAGTAATTTTCTCCCAGTCATCAAGTATGGCAAGTATGGCACCTGAGTTCAGTGCTATGTCTACCACACCATCCTAAGGCCTTCATCCAAGTAAAAATCAAGTATAAGCTGGCCCTGCTCTGAGAGTTTAAACCAGAAGACTTTAGAAGGCCTCTTCCAACCTAATTATTCTGTAGTAAAACTCATCAGATCTTTAGTGAGAATTTTACCCAAGTTTGGACTTTTGAATGACACTAAAACCTGGAACACTTCATCTTGGCTACTTTAAAAGCCATTTTCCTTGACTCACCTAAAACAAGTCTTTACCAAAGAAACAATTCAGTTATGTTAAGCATATAGCACAGAGCATTATAGAAGGAGCTGAAATATGGTGACAAACAGGCTCAGCTTGAAGCCACCACACGTAATCATGCAAGAAATCTACTGCACTTTTAATGCAATACTGAGCTTGACAGTACAAGCCTTGCCTTGCTTCCATTTCAAAACTCAGAAGAGTAATGAACTCTGGATTGGCTTACTGCTAACTGCTTACTGGTATTTGGTGACCTTAAATCTCCAAGTTTACATCTGAGTTTACGTGTTTCTGGATAAGGAAACCAAATAATAGTTGAGTTTGGCTAGTGCAAAGCAATCTCCTTTGAGAAGCAGGTCAGACAATAACGTGGATTAAAGATAAATGAAATGCCAAGTCATTTATATAAAAAATATAAATACTTTATTTTCAACTAAAAAGGTGCAAACGTAACTTTTGGTCACACTTTTCAACACATAAACTGTCCACTGAACAGCCATAGTCAAAGAAAGAAACAAATGCTCTTAAGTGGAAAGACCAATCAGCTACAACAGAGCTATTTTCCCTTAAGCCACGTGTCCGTTAAAGCTGAGGTAAATGTATTTTGCCAGACAGATGAGTGCTCAGTAGGGATACAGACACCTCAACTCTAACAATTCTCCATCTTCATTTTGACTCACCATTTCACACTATCTGAACAACTTCCACTAGAGTATTAATTTCATGCTTTGAATGCATTGTCAAACAAGCTTGAGATCCTATCTATCTTGTTCCAAAAAAAGAATGCTATCATTAAAATATCAAAGCATTAAACAAAGGCACAAAAATTTAAATTAATTTAGATAAATGTACAAATATATATACACACAATATGTACAATATTAATTAAAAGTAGCTTGTTACAGGTAAATTAACTGCCACAAGCTCTCCAGTCTGATAGACATGATTCTGATTCTTGATGACCAAGCCATAGGAATCAGAGTGTCAAAGCAGAAACATTACTGTCCTGACTAACAGGACACCTTCGGTGTAGCACATTGCTGGGTCGAGGTTTGCACTCCAGCCCTTGCTGTCACCAAACCCATGTCAGCAAACATGCCAACAGTCTCCTCAATTGCACTACTAGGTGAAACACACGGCACCACATTAAGGGAACATCTGCTCAGATCTGTTTTTCCTGCATATTTCCCTTAACCCCTTCACACCACCTCATGAACAGCACGTTCTGAAGTTGTGTCTTGCTGTGGTCCCACTGTCCATTTTACCTTCTTCTTCAAACCACCGTTTGGGGTCAGTAGACAAATTGTCTTAAGTCACATGGAGCAGTTTGTTGAACTTAAAAACAGATTTAAATACCTTGTGCTATTGAATCGTGTTTACAAAATGAGATGCAAATCAGTTCAAGTTTAGAATCTAGTCAGCGCCTCCTTCTGCCTTTATGCCATGTCTCCATACATCTTCCTGTAGTACAGAGACTCAAAGATGTCATTGTCTCCAGGGCAGTTGTAGTGGCACACGCAGGTCTTGATGAACATCATTCTCCGCTTCATGATCTCCCCATCAGGGCACTTGAACTCCACGGGGAGGGTGGCTGTTTTGTGAGGGGTGCAGCAGCGCCCGTCAGTGCAGACACCACAGAACTTAGCTCTGTAGGTCTTCACGCTGGTGCAGCCAGACAGCTCAAACTTGATGGGCTTGGAGATCTTAGGTGTGCGAATGCACTTTTTGCCTTTCTGTTAGGATGCAAGCAAATACAACATGTTTAGAAGACAGRCTGTGACACTGCACTATGTTTTCGTGCTAAGAGCAGGCAGACACACTAATCCTTATTAAGTTCTACTCTCAAGTAAAATCATTTTACACAGTGCTGTAACACAGTGTAAGAGAATCAAGGGCATTTAGCCGTTAAATAATCATTGCTGGGGCAAAACTAATTTTCAAGAGAAACCACTGAACCAGACCTCCTGTCAGAACCATACATTCCTTTTTAGTAAGACACTGGGTCCTTCCCCTAGTAGACCATATTCAAAAACAAAAGAACTTACCTTGATGTTCTCCTCCAGGTCTGCCTCACAAGGTCTGACCATGCAGAGTCTGCTCTGCTTCTCCAGCCGGCAAAAGGCGTTATCGTTGGTGACCCTGGTGGAGATGCCCATGCCGCAGGTCTTGGAGCAAGCGCTCCACTCAGTGGTCTGCACCAGGCAGTTGGCACGCATCATCGTTGGGTCTGGACCGTACGTGTCTTCCAGCCTGTAAGCTGCAGACGACACACAGGATGAGACCCCCACCTGTACTCCCGCCTTGCTAAAGACCCTCTTCCCTTTTCTGGAGAAATTCCCATATGGAGACCCCCCACTCACCAGCTAGYGCGGGTCCCACGGCTGTCTGCTCCTTGGCCTCGTCGCACACCCACTCCTCGCAGCACTTGCCGGGGAGCTTCACCCTGCGCGGGTAGGGGCAGTCCGGGCTGGGCAGGCGGACGTCCATGCTGCAGAGGGGCACGCAGCCCACCGCCCCGTCCAGGCAGGTGCACTGGTACTTGCAGCTGCTCTGGAAGGACTCGCCGCTGCGGTACACCATGCCGCCGAAGACGCACGGGGCGCCGTCCCGAGCTGTGAGAGCAAGAGGGCAGCGTGAGGCAGGTGTGGTGGGCAATGCAGCGGCCCCGCGGGGACCCCCTGCTTGACCACGCTGTGGGGCTTGAGCAGTCCCTGTGGCTCGCGGCCCCCCAACTCACCGGTGCAGACGCCGATGCGGCGGTTGGCGGGCGAGCCGAAGTCGCAGAAGAGGCCCTTGTGGTGGTCGCAGGGGTCGCGCTCGGTGCAGAGCTCGCCCAGCTGCTTGGCGCACACGCGGCAGCAGCCGCAGCCGTCGGGCACGAGCGAGACGCCGTTGGGGCACACGGGCACGGGCCCGCACTGGCACTGCCCTCCGCACTCCTGGCTCCGCGCCTCCTGCACCGCACGGGACAGAGGGGCGCGTCAGCGGCGCCGCCGGCACCGGCTCCGCGGGACGGCGCGCAGCGACGGGCGGCGGGCACTTACCGGGCACAGGAGGGCGAGCAGGAGGAGGAAGGCGGCGGCGAGGCTGGCGGGAGCCATTCCGCGGCGGAGGAGGAAGAGGAGGATGATGAAGGCTGCGAGCTGAGGCGAGGGGAGGCGAGGTGGCGTCCGGGCGCTTGGCTCTCAGCGCTGTCTGGCGGTGCCGTCGGCGGCGCGGGCCGGTATCGCGGCGGGGGTCGGCGCGGCGGGGGTCGGTGCTGCTGCTGCCGCCGGTGCCGCTGCCGGTGCGTCCCGTCGGGAGGGAGGCGGTGCGAGCGAGTGCGGAGCGCCGCGGC
>NW_020455777.1:4084447-4107519 GCF_003342845.1 Nothoprocta perdicaria | reverse complement strand
TTTTTTTTTTTTTTATTTTTCTTTTTTTTTTTTTTTCTTCTCACTTCTGGCCTCCTCCAGCTAGAAAGTGCAAGGCCTGTGTAACTCTCAAAGCTGGATTGAAGCCTGGTGATCTCTGCAGAGGACTGCCAGGCAGCCTTCCTACCTACATGCAGGGCTTTCACCTTGGGGTACCAGATTTTGAGTGGGGAATATTCTGAGCATCTCGTTTCTACCAAAAAAGGCATAATTACACTACAGGATATAATTTGACTCTGTGTACTACTGAATCATACCGAATATTTGTAATGTGTTCCTTTCCTAATAGATGCTCTCTATGAATAGAGAGAGTGTCTATTTACTCTGAAATATTTGGCACAAAGAACTGAGTCTGAAGCATGGAAGAAGTAGCTATTATTTTCCCACTGCCTGTGTGCTGCAGCTGTCATTGCAGAGCAACACATTCTTAGCACATCCCTGCTTCCTAATCTTGCTGATTGCCCAGCCTAACACTACAACAAGAAGAGCTCGGTGTGTCATCCCATTCTGCCAAAACCCAAGCRTTGTGGTTTGCGTTTGACCAAACCCCAAACCTAAGCTCTGTCATTTGTATTAA
The DNA here is from genome assembly GCF_003342845.1 of Nothoprocta perdicaria. Lineage (NCBI taxonomy): Eukaryota > Metazoa > Chordata > Aves > Tinamiformes > Tinamidae > Nothoprocta > Nothoprocta perdicaria. Next base: position 4,106,924 of record NW_020455777.1, on the reverse strand, counting down.
ATCATGACAGATAACTCTTGTGGTTTTCTTCTTTCCTTTTTTCTTCACCTGGAGGTGGCTTCTTCCTCCCACCTCCCCATGTACATTTGAATATTCAGTGATGTCATGTTGTTTGACCTCCTCTTCAACGCGAGGAATGCCTGCGTCTTGGCTTTTGACCTGCTGGGTATGTCAGCGTTTCATGAGAGAGCCGGGCTTAATGCATCCTGTTGGGCAAATYGAAATCGGAGGCATGTGTTTAAAGACATAATCTTCTGCACGTAGTTTTCCTGCTGCTGTCACAACCCCCTCCTTTCCTCATGCATACTTTCACACTATGATGCAGCAGTATGTGTACACAGGATTCTTGAGGGAAAAGGAAATACTTTCATTTCAAACCTCAGGTTATATTATACTGCAAAGCTGTATTTAAAGGCGGCCAGCACTGTTCTTTGGCTGGTAAGGACACTTTGATGTCATTTCTTCTACTTGCAAATCTCCGTTAAAAGAAGTAAGATTGGATTTGAAAGAAAAAAAAAAAAAGGTCCCAGAGGAACAGTTAGGTAAATAGGTTCCTAAACTGATGAGGCCTCCCAAAATCTGTATTTACTTGAAAGACTCTGATGGCCTCAGTGCTGAGTAAATAAAATGTGTACCAAACTATGTATGACATGCATACCAAAATGCAAATGTAACCAGGTAAACAGAGTGCCTTTTTTAAATGCCTAAATATGGTAGGAGAACATCAGAGAGTGAGAGGCTCTAGACATGTTTTATAACTTTCCATGTAAGAGCTTTTTTTCAGAGAAACGATTTTATTAAACAAAATCCTATGAATCTCACAGAGAGAAAAAAAAAGTATGTTTAAAAGTAACAAACCACTATAAAGCCAGGAAATCCAAAATTAAAGGATAAATCTGTCCTGACTCTTCACGCTGTGGACCAAGTAGAGCAATCCCCATCTACTAGCCACCCTGAGGAAAAAAAAAGACTTAAATAGCCACTTGGCCTTCAGAACTCATTCTGCTCTTCCACCACTATAAATGGGGCATTTACCCACTGAGTTAAAAATCATTAAAGCTAATGAAATTGGACAGGAGATGGAGCTCATCAGGTTTGTCACTTGAGTTCCTGTGCCGCTAAGTGTGACTCACAAAATAGCATGTGTCTCCACGATGTGTGCTCATGGGGTAATGTGGAAGCAAAGGTAAAATAAATCTTTAGAAACAGCAGGTCATGAGTGGGAGAAGGATCTCATGGAGTTGATGCATCAAATGGTTAAAATGCACTAATTTTGACTTCCATGCTGGTGTTTATACAGCACATGCTTTTAAGATAGTATATTTTTTCTGCTGAAATTAGGAATTCACTACCCTGGTCCTGCAGACTTATTTACACAGCTATATACGGTATGTGTGTGTCTACATCAGCTTTGATTGGTACGGTTCTTTTGGTGAAGTCTTGTAAAATGTACAGGTGTGGATATGCTGCATTTCTTGCATGTGTTTTTCCTTCTTTTTTTTTTTTTTCTCTTTACCCCCAGAAGTCACTTGATCAGGTATCAGACGTACTGAAAACCTGGCAAGACTGCAGGAAAGTGGCTAGACGTGGAGTGTTTGTGTACTTAAAGAAAGAATCTTGCACATTTTCAACTTTCAGTCACAGCTATTTTCTTATAAGAGCAACTGGAGGTCTGAGCCAGCCCTCAAAGCGGAAATCAAAAGCTCCCAGAGAAACATACCCGAGGAATGTGAATCTGATCCAAGAACCATACGCAATGCACATACAGGACTGTCAGTCTTATAGGAAGTCTTGCCATATATGGGCATCTGGAGCCTGGGCTGTTTATCATCACGATAGGCTGGAGCTGGCCAAGGCAATTAGCTCCCCTCCCCACAAGCTCCCAGAATATTTCTGAAAAGTYGCAATAAATATATCCCAAGCTCCTGAGAGGTCTAGCTAATGTTACATTAGTGGGCTTTTGCTTAAAACACAGCCAAGCAAAGCTTAATGCGCTAGCTCAGAAATAGATATGCAGTAAACATAAGGAGATTGATTCTGTCATCTCGAATGCGGTTGCCTGGTGTTTGTCTTCCTTAGAAGCTGTACGGTGGCTTATTCTAGGGATCTGTAAGCACAGAAAGTACTTCTGAAGCACACTAACTGCTGCATTTTCACTCATCCKTTTTGGAGGGATTTGTGAGCTCATGATTTGTGAGCAAAGCAAAATAGAAGACTTTTCCCAAGAACTGTAAACCGAGGTTTTTGCCGTTATGTATTGCCGCTATGTGTTGCTGGTTGTGTGAGTCACGTGGCATAAAGGCTCTGCCCTGGAGCAGTGACAATCCACGTGAGCTATGTTACCAGTGAGATTTTATTTGCTAATAGGCATTATCTCTTCTCCAAAGGGAACTGGAGTAAATGGCTGGGCTGGAATAAAGGGCTGGATGGCATAGGGCCTATGGAAATGTGCACTGCTGAAGTTGTGGACCTAATCCAARTTCCTTCAGATATCGGGTCAGATTTTCTGCTGGTGTCAATTGGGCACTTTCATTGAGAACACCACTGGCCATCAGAATACTTGGACTTGCAAGGTCCAAGTTTACTGAGCTAAAACCATCAGCAGTGTGATAAAGCAAAACCATCAGATATAACTCTCTGTTAGCCGTTCTGAGTTCGGTTGTTTTTCATRATCGTGGATGTTGCTATTTAAACAAGATTCTTTATTATCTTCATTATCTAACATGCAATATTTTGTTACATGGGTCGTGAAGAATGTTGCTGTAAGCTCTTGGCTTCCCTCTCTAAAAGCAACTAGGTTTTTTTTGTGAGTGCGTGTGGTCTTAAAGTAGCAAAGTGATCATTGGAAGTAGAAAAATCTCAAGGAAAGTATTCAAAACACTTASAAAGCCATTTGTACACAACAGAGATTGTAAGTACCATGAGATCACAGATCTTTTGCCTGCGAAGCTAAGATTCAGTGGATCTGAATTTATTCTGAAAAAAAAATCCATATATCTCTTCAGGTCTGCAGCAGTCACTATGTCCATATGGAGTTAGCAAGGCACAGAGCCCTTTTCAGGGCTYACAAAGGGGAGCGAGGAGGCAAGTGTTTTTCGTTTGTCACAGTCAGTCTGTTTATTTCTCAGGTTTTGACTGAAGTTCGTACTCTCTTGCAGTGCTAAGTCCAACCTGTGCAGTGAGGACTGCAATGAGTCAAACACCACTCCTTGGGCAATTGATCTATAACGGGTAACACAGTTCATAAAAAAAGTGTGTCACTGGAGAAGAAACATGGTCAGGGCACATTCACCAAAAGTCCTTTGAGGTCACTGTCATGGAGGAACCATGTGAAAAAGAGTTGGAGCATGCAGAATCTGCTTATTTCTAGTCTAATTGAGTGCAAATGAGTGTCTGCTGATGCAACATGAGGGCCATTTCCATCACAGCTTAGAAGAGCAGGAAGAAAAAATTTAATTAAAGTTTGACCAGATTATGAACTTCCAATAATAAATGTAGTTCACATTGCAACAGGCTATAGCATTTGTTAACTGCGAACAAGTCAGTCTCCATCGCCTGTRTCTATATGTGAAACATTTGAGGAGTATATGTGTATGTTTGATTTTTTGAAAGATTCTTGTTTGGAAGAAGAGAGATTAGCAAGTGGATACCTGAGTCTATCTTCTCCTTGTCATCCTCAGCTTGAATTTTRTCTTTTTCCTTCATGATGAACAAAGTCCGTTAGTCCTGTGGAATATGTTTACTCATGKTGTCCAATATAATAGGATAAGCAGTGACACATTTGGGGCTGGTAAACAGAGTGWTTTCTTTGTGGGGAAGGAGAGAGGTCACTCTATCTGAAATGTGCTCGTTTTTGATGCAGCCTGGGTGAACTGATCTCTGTAATGTGTATTTTGGGCTTTTCTGTTTATGCAGGCCTTCTGGAGGTTAGGGAGGGATTATTATTGAATAGGTCTATAAATTATACTGTCCCTGGAGAGCTTGATAAGCTGACTATGACAAGGGACCTGCAGAGGGACATAATGACCTCAGTATATGACTATATTATTTTAGAGTTAGCTTGATTTTCAGGAAAATGGTTCTCCTGGTTCAGCTACCAGCTTGGCTGGCATTTTTTCAGCTAGTGATCTGTGGTATGTGAGCTGTGTAAATACATCTGTACAACTGACGCAGATGGGGGAACGAGGATGTAACCTACAACAGCCAAGGTGGCTTCCTTATTGACCTGCAGATGTGTGTGAAATTCAGCAACTACCAGATCGAGTCTGAAAGCCACCTTATGATGCTAATCTCACTGGTGTCTCTGCAAACTTCTCTGTCAGACTGTTTTTCACGCAGACCTGAGAAAAACAGACTCTGGAAGAAATGCGCGTTGTCGAGGAAGTGGGGACATTTCTGAGATATTTTGATTTCCTGCCAGAACTCATTGAGGAAGCGATGGCTGTTATCTGTAGTTTTTGTTTCAACTCAGTTGTGTTAAACAGCCATGGTCCAAGGTCTTGTGAAGTTTACAACCATGCTGCTACAAATGTCATAGTGATAAGCATCCTTTAAGTAGTAAGTATGAAGCTTTAAATATACTGAGATTCATACTGACTGCAAGTGTTCTGCACATTTCACTCCATTTATAACATTTTTGTTAAAGAATTTTAAATAGAAATCTAGTCTTTATTTTTTTTAACTGTATTTAGGTGTTTGTTTTGACTGGTTTGGACAATGGAGTCTCTATGAAGTTTAAGTAAATGAAGTTATTTGAGGTGTGAACCTTGTGAAAAAGCTACCTATGATGAATTTTGTGGAGAAGACTAACCTTAATAGCAATTCGTCAGTTTCCTTTTGACATTACCACGTGAGACTTGCAAAGTATTTGACAATCCTAAAACTATGCGAACCAATGGTCACCTCAGAACCTTAAGAACCTTTACGTACAATATTTTCAGATGAGTTTTAGAAACATAAACTATCCACCTCTATTTTTTTTTTTATTTTCATGCTGTTCTTAAGACAGAGGGTTCAGTTTCAAAATCCTTAGGAAAAACTTTCTTATTTTACTGTCTTACATTCAGTGAGAATTTTTCTAGGTCTTTTTTTTTTTTTTTTTTTTTGCAAACAGCTTACGAATAGCAACAATACAGTACGTGACTTGTGAGTTGTGCTTGGGATTTCTTTTTTGCCATCAAGCTGCCACAGGGGGGAGTAGAAGTTTGGGAAGGACTGAGCTGCTGAAGAAGTTAGTCCCTGATGCAAACGATGTACACCACTTGAATGCAATACAATAGAGGATCTATTACACGGAGAAAAATGGATGGAAAAAAAAAAAAAGAGAATGTATATGCTAGGAATTAAAGGCTTCAATTGGAAGAAGGTTTGTGCAGCTGGGACAAGCTGAATGGTTCACTGCATTGCAAAAACCACGCTGTTTTTCTTAGTCATTCCAACTAGCTTTTCTATCCAGATGTAAGGGGAATATGAGTGAACTGTTTTCCTGCCTCAAGACAGAAAATGTCTTGTGGGAATTGGACAGTATTTGCAACATCGCTGTCAATCTTATGAAAGGCTTTTCCCATGTTAGGTCTATTTGCTAATGAAGAAAAAATGCCGTGCATCTTTGCAAGGCAGAGGACACACTGAGGGAAGTTTGCTAGCTTGATAGGAAAGGGCTGTTCCTGGGGGACTATTCAGCTTGGTGAAATGCACTCCACCCACTTAAAACATGACTAATTGTAACCTTGATGGATTGGGAAAAGCAAGGATGAGGAGGGGAGATGCATTTGCTAAGTCTTGACCCTGGGTGTGTATTATTATTAGTTTGTATTATACTGGTAAATTAAATGCCTGTTCTACATCTTGGTGCCTAATCTACACACACAACACACACAGAAATAGAGAGAGTTAATGATTCCTTTCCCACATAAGGCATAAAGAATTTTTGTATGATTTTAGGAGTAAATATGGTTTAGGTTTAAATGGAACAATATTAAGTGTATTGAAAGTCTCAAGGAATGCCTGTCTGTTTTTGCTGAACAATAAAAACCTAAGATAATTAGAACATTTATATATTTGGATAACTTGTGCCTAAACCTCAAGGTTCTAGGCTTTCTTTAGGGAAGGTTATGTTACATGTTAGGGGAGTTAACTGGAGATAAAAGTGCAAATTGAAAAATATTCTCAGCAAATTTGATTTTTTCCCTTACTTTMACTGATGCATGAGTTTTAGAAGAAATGCAGATCACAAATATACTGAAAGTTGTCCTACAGTTTATTGCATTCACCTGGAATCTTGCAATAATCAAGATCTGGAGACTTGAGAGTACAGGCAATATTTATACCTACACTTGTTTCCCTCTCTTGTGAAAGCATAGTCAGCTTGGTTTGCTGCAACTTTTCTTATAGAACWTTTACTGAGAAAAATGGCAAGAATCTATGAATATATTAAAGAAGGTAATAAAAAGGAAGGCACTTAACAATAAAAAAAAATAGAGTGTTTTCACAATGGACAGTGTCAAGGTTTTCATTTCAGACATGATGTGTGTTTCTTAACATCTGAAGAATCAATACATGCATAAAATCAAAACCAACAGCAAAAATAGCATTATATCTTTTTAATTCCATAATCCATTCTGTGGCTTTTTAGTTTTCATCACTTTCTTCTTTTCAGAAAGAAAAAAAAAAAGATCAGAATGTTTGAGGAAAATTACAGCAATGTTTTTTTGAGGGGGGTTAAGTCTTCCAAAAATGTGGCTAAATTTTTTATAACCCTTGTATTTCCATCCTTCATCATGGTTTAGTCCTTGCATAGGATGGATGGGTAGGATACTTACTATAATGCACTGGAATCATTCTTTTGATGAGGATGATATAGATGTACGCTTCTGTTTTTCTGATGCGATAGCTCAAAGGCTTGTTCCTGAAAAGAATCTTTTTACCTTATATTCTGAACTGATGCATAATGTACTTTTGATATTTAAAAAATATTATTTTATTATAATTCCATCGAAAAAACTGCATAAGTTGTGTTCAAAGCCAAATTAGCTGATGAATGGATGAGAGGTCTGATTTTTGTTTCTTGAAAGCCATCAATGCAAATCCCGCCAAAGTTATATTTTTGCTCAAAATTCCTTGTTTTCCTGTTCCCGCTTTTCCTGCAGACCAACAGACAGCACTAGACTCTCCCCACTTAATTAAAAGCAAAACAACAAAAAGATTAAATAAATATGCATAAAGTGAAAAGTAAAGCCAAGGTAGCTAAAAGGTCTGTCCTGCAGGTACTTACGAAGAGGGCCAAACTAGAGCATATTTGCAGGATTGAGAGCATACTCGGTACTCCCAAAATAGTTGAACGAGAACATTTGCATTTTGAGGAGAACTGTGATAGGAATAACAAAGAAAATAGCAAGGGAAAAAAGCTGCAAGAAGTTAAGAGAGTACAGATCCCATACTTGGTGTGATATAGAGCCACAGTTTTGACTTTTGACATTTATTCCCAGGAAAATAGGCCCAAACTCTGCAATGCCAATGTCAAGACCAATGACCGCTTTTCCTTGAAAGGAAGTTTGTAGTCAGGAAAATAACTAAGCAGCAGACAGCAGGTTTTTGTTATGATGGTGCAATCTTTTTATGCCACTGTTTTCAGTAAGTTTCTGTTTTAACTGTCAGCTATCATTTAAAAAAATTAGTTCAGTTTTCCCAGCTATGGACATATGAAGTACACAGCTGTGTAACAGACTGCTCCAGTATGAAAATGATAGCTAAATATCTTGAAAGAAAGTTGTAAGGTTTCTATAAGAAAATAAAAATTGAAAAAAAMCTTTATACATGAAAATAAGAAACTAGCTGAATTTAAAAATACTGAGCACATTATTCAATTTAACTTGAATCTTAACTTACTCTAATAAGCAAATCAGGCACAGAATGTCTACCTTTTATATCAATTATGAGCATAAATATCCTAGTTGTGATACTTGGTAGATACTTGGTAATCACGTTCATTTTGCTCAGGGATTCAATTTCAGGGTGAAGCCAAATGAGAAAGAGCTTCAACCCAAGGGAGTTTCCACATGAAAATTACAAGCCATGAATCGAGTAAGTGTAGGGGATGAGATAACTGTTAGAAATACACAGCTAGATCCAGCTATAAATAGCTCCAGCAGACTGACCATAGGACAGTGGTCACATTCTGCCTGACCAACTCCCAAGTGTCATTCTGGTTCTTATCAAAATCATAGGTGAAGGTGTAGGTGAAGGCTTGTTTACTTGCCCCGAAGGCTATCAGACTGTGCTCTGGGAAAAGCAGCAGAGCTAATTCCAGGTGTATTTCAGGCTTCTTCTGTCAGGAAAACACACTGGCCTCAGGGACTGGTTTGCACTTCTTTCTTACGCACTTTTCTCTTACCCTTTCAGTACTCTCCTGACACGGAGACATGGGTGAGCCAGTGAGGTGCTGCTAGACTTCCAGTCTTATGTCCTTGATGATGAGTGAGGAGGAGAACATTTTTATCTACCTGTCCTGCCTCCTGACCTCACCTTGCAAAATATCAATTTACTTCCACAAGATTTCTTTGCCAAATCCCTATTCCTTCTATAAACTTTGTCATTTCCCTGRCCATTATTTTTCTCATTTATATACCATTCTGAACATTTTAGCTCAGTTCCTTTTCATCCACCTTCCTCATCTTATTTGGGTCTTAAATAAACTATAAATTTTCTTCTCTTGTTATATTCCATCAAGCACAGAGGTAAAACTAGCAGTTCCTCAATACCTCCATAATTGTCTTTGCTGTCTCCTGAGTCTTTTAACTCCAGTCGTTAATGGGTGACTTCTTGATCTGTTTCTCAGTTTGGTTTGACAGATAAGACTATCAACTGTCTGATTATTTCCTCYGCTAGCCCAGAAAAGGATTTTTTATGGGATATTCCATAGGTGGATGAGGAAGGCACAGCTGAACAAGTTCCTTGTTTAGCCTGTACAGTAGCTTGGGAAATGCTCTTGACAAGTCGTCTTTGCAAGCTAGGAAAGTCAATGTATTTCCTTAAAATATTTCTGGAGATGTTTCTGTGGCTTGTCAGATCTAAAAATAAGATGGGATCTAAAAAGGATCTAAAAATAAACTATGACTACTAAGATTTTTGAGAGAATTTTTTTGAGAGTATAAAAGGCATGGTTTTCCTCCTAGGGATCCTGTCAGAACTATAGTCAGGCTACCAAAATTCCCTTCAAATCTCTGATTTTTTTTTCTTTAAAGTTTCAGTTTGGGGCATCCACTTGCCTATCTATTCATTTAACTTATGCAGACCATCATTTTTCTCAACTGACAGAAAAGGTCACTAGGAATATTTATCTTCTGTCATATAAATTACAAAGGCAAATGGAAATCTTCCATCAATGTTTGTTTTCATAAGAAAGTGTTCTCCTGATGAAATAGACCATGTTTGTCACTTGTATTACTTTTCAACAAAATGTAGCTTAGAATATTTTTTTAACATGTCTTTAACATTTCTTAACATTGCATATTGATCTTCTTTTGATTATTTTTAAGTGAAAAACACTGGTAGGGTTGTTTTGAAATTCATTTGGTATCAATAATTTCCCGGTCTTGATTTGCCTGAAAATGCATTTACAATTTTCACTGGACAATTTCAGAAGAAATTTTTAGTGTTTGTGATTGTAAGTGGAGTTGAGAAGAAGTTTGGAATCCTATTATTTTTTTCAAGGAACAGAAAATTCATTTTTGGCCCATATTAGGGAACACTTAAAAATATACTGTGAGTCATTTTGAGTCATCAAAGCCTATCATGTAAAAACAAATTTGTTAACACAGTTGTGCTGTTTTCTATCACTGCTTATTTCTAAAACAAATCCAACTGATGTGAATGGCTTGCAGTAAAAAAAAACTTAGATTAAGTAGTTCAAAAACTTGATTTTGGATATCAGGCCTGTGGAGGATCCAGCAAGGAGGATTTCCTTGGAGAACATCAGCAACTGTTCCACATCTCTGTGCTYCTGCTTGATTTCTATGCTTGAACATATATTGCATTCATATAGCTGAATATAAATAGGCTAAATGCTGCTGGCTAAAGCTTCATTACCTGGGATGAAATGCTACTGGTAGGTAGCACTTCACCCTCCCTAGAGTTACAGAGGGAGTTACTGAGGTGTAGAGCAGAAAGGAGAGCATCTCATGAGAAGTCACTTTAAGAGCTGGCATTACTAAACCACCTTCTGATAACGCTCATCTAGGGGCCCTCCTACCCCTTACAGCTGCTTCACAAACATTTTAATGTTTCTAAAATTTTATCCAAGTGGAGACCCATCTAACACACAGAAGTTTTCCAGAAATTATTTACAATGACCCTAATGGGACTTTTGCCATAACCCCTCTGAAAGAGAGGGACATTTTCATAGGACTCAAGCTTAGGCTACACTGCAGGTGCCTTCAGCTCTGAGAGCTGATGTAGGTTACTCCTTCAGGGATTTTCCTGCCATTCATAGTAAAGGGCAATAGATTTCCACACTTGTCAGTGTTACAAGCAGTTGCTCTTTCAGAACTGTGGCTTTGCAGATTAGCACAGAGAAAAGCTGATGTTCCTTATCTACCACCTCCCAAGTGCACAGGTTGGAAGAATCATCCTTTCAGCAAAGGAAAAAAAAAGAAGGCAGAAAAGAAGAAGCCATATGACCTCTATTGCTATGTACTGATGTAATTCCCAACCTATTTTAAGCTCCATCATCAGTCAGTGTTATCTAAAACAAGCAGAAAATATAGTGCATGTTACTTCTCATTAGGAAATAGCATTTAATTTTCTTTCAAGCAGCACAATAAAATACCAAGGGAATAGTCTTCAGCTTCCCATGTTGTTTTATTTTTTTTTTTAATCCCTGTTTTCATTTTCAAAACTATTTGGATCTGAGAAGATCTTTTTTTCTTTCCACTTCTKATTTGTTTGTCAGGAGACTACTTTCTCACCCTATTTGGATGTTAAGAGGCGCTCTCTATTTTTCCATTTCTGGAATAGCCATTCACAGCTCTGTGTTCCTCGTGCAAACGCTGAGAATTTGCAGTGTGTTTATTGATTTCTCACCAGCTGCAATTTATCTCTTGCAAGATTTAGTTTCAATATTTCTTTCAATATTTAGTTTCAAGATACTGTTTTCAGATTTTGTACACAGAGTAGTTCTGCTCTAAGCTTAGGAGTTTAAATGACACGGTTCCTAAAGGATCTAGGAAACAAGATAATTAAAATATAAGGGATTTATATCATTTGTTGAATGAGTAAATTTAGGATATAATTAAAGAGGTGGGAACTTTTAATGGTAAACTAGTGTCCAAACTAGCRCATCTGCATTTTGTATGAAGTATTGCTGAAATGCACAGCGCAGCACAGCCCCCGAGTGCAAGAGATCATACCCACATCCTCATTTTACCTCTTGTGCTGTACAGAATAAGTGACTTCATATATAAAAGAGCTTGTAAAATCTGAAAGCAGGGGAGAACCAAGGCCCCAGGGATAGGAGAGGTGAGGAATGGATGTATCGTCAGAAGGAGGTAAGTTAGTTTGACTTTAGAGGTTTTGCAGTTGAAAGGAGAGTGATGGTTATGTACAGGACTGTGGTACCATGAGAATGGAGAGTGGGAGGTCGATGAGAATTATGAAGAAGAAGGAGCTGAAAGAGTGAAAAAGAGGAAGTGTGTGGGATACCCTGGAACAGAAAAGATAAGAGAGAACTGCTGAGAGAAAGTGCAGAGCAGAAAACCATATGGACAGATGACTGAAAGAGTAGCCTTGCACCTCCCCTGGTGATTAAATTTGCTGGGAGAATCTGAATATCTGATTGCTGATTTTTGGGCCTGAATGAAAACTAACTAACTCAGATACTTGTAGAATTTGAGCTATAGATGTGGAGCACTGTTTTAGTGCTTGTAGGCTGAAAAGGAATGTTGAGGATTCCAGCTGCAACCTCCTGGTTGGAGTACCAGGGAGATGCTCGGTGCCAACCTTTGCTGGGTTTTGCACCAATGCCATTCTACCAGATGCCGGATTAGACTGGCATGGGGAAATGTTAATTGACTTCACAAATCTTTCTTTGACTCTTTTGCTTTTACAGCTATGTAAAGAAGAATATATGTAGAAGAAATTGAAACATAGGAAGAAGCTGTAGAAGTAAGTGGAAGGTGAGGTTTTCCTACTTGTAAATGAACAAGATCTCCACCATTGAATAGCACGATGATGCAAGAACAATGGATGGGAAACAGAATTCTGAGTTAATAAAATGAATTACCTGCTAAATAATTGCATTTCTCCTTTTATTTCCTCTTTGTCCTCCATTAATGCATACAACTTTAGAGTAAGTACTTTTATGGAGGCTGGCTCAGAAAAGAAAGCTCAAGGTAGCTTGAGTACTACCTTTTGAGCCAATGTACTGGCTTATTAAATCAGTATAATAATCATATGTTAGACAGTCTCAGTTTAGGCCTGGGCATAAGATCATTCTTTGCTGAAAATCAAAACATCTTTGGGAATTTTTTTTCCCTCYATGCTCGTCTGAGTTTCATACAGGATGTCATAGGATATAGGAGTTCAGAGGTATAATGAGACAGACTGTTTTATGTGGCTATGGTATGTTTTAGAAGAAAATGTAGACAAGTGAATGTATATGCAGATTTTTTGATACCTCGACTTTCTGAATCAAATCTTTCTTTACAATTTCTTTTCACTGATTAGCTTTGTAAAACCGACCAAACAAAATAACTTTAACTACTAAAAAATATCCCTCTTCTTCTCTCATGGATTCTCTCCGTTCTTTGAACTATAATTTCATAAACAGACAGATGGAGTTTTGCTTCCAGAGATCTCACAATCCATATTTTGATCTCAACTAGCTATTTCAGTCCAATTTAGACTCTACTGAAAGATGGTTTTATAAGGAAAATGTTGACAGATCCTGGCCTCTTGTATTGCTGGAGGGAACCACAATAATAATGATTTTCTTTAATACTCTTCCATCAAATGCACAAAGCAATAGCWTTTCCTTTGGTGCAAACATCAAAAACATGGATAATTTTATTCTTTTAAACTTGGACAACATCTGTGTTTCTGTGTACACCATTTGTGTGGGAATGCAATACACCCTTTCCCAATTCTATTAAAAACCACCTTTTTGGCTAAAGCATCTGCCATTACAAGCATTTTCATTATGTCTCATATATCTTGTTCTAGGAAGTGGGAGTCTGCCTATTCTATTTTGCCAGGACTTTTTTGCTGAGAGTGGTGTGCATCAGAACTGTTTTGCCTTTCTCAGTGCCTGCATGTTGTTAGTCTTAACCTAGACATTCTTAGTGATTTCAAGTAATTAAGTTACTATCCAATGACAGTAATGCTTTGCTTATACTAACGCTGTTTATTGTCCCCGAACAAAATAGATTTTAGAAATGATGCTGTGAGCCTTGACATCTGGAAAATGTTATGTTCAAATCTGGCTGCAGTTTAGTTCTTCATCTTTTGGGATATACCTCTTGCATTTGCCCTGGGATGGAAATTTCTGATATCACCTTTGGAGATATTTGAATCGTTATGTGGAAAGAAAGGCAGAAGAAAAAAATATGAGAGGATCTCATCATTTCCATTGCTATATTTTATGAAATCTGCTGGATTGGAAAGAAGGGACCAATCTAATGTCAAGAATGAAGCTTGGCCATGCAAAGTAAAGTTCTATGTTAAAATTTAATTATCCATAGGCAAATAAGTTGTTCCTGAAGCAGACTTCTTTATGATAAAGATAAAATGAGGAAAGATTTGCACTGGATCATGCACAGCAAGAAACTGCTTTCCAAAGAAAAAGAGTTCCAGCTTTTCCATGGGCAAGAGAAAAGTAAAAGTTACTGCAATCTTCTCGGTTTTGCTTAAGAGTTTATAAGAAGAACTGACCAATGTACTTACACGCCTGTCTCCACGTGGAAATGGGCAGGCCTTCTGAAGGAGGGATCTTACTTACATGTGAAGTGTTTTGTGTAAGAAGAGGAGGCTAGTCCGATAAAGATGTGGTTTTATTTACATCCATGCCCTTTCCTTGTGATTGGGAGGGTGCAGTCTCATTTCGGTCATGCTTACACTGCATTTTGCTTGTCTGAATTCATCCCTTGCCTGTGGCTGTTAAAGGAAGGAACCGCTGCAAGCAAAACAAAAACAACTATGTAATACAAAAACAAAAACGCATTGTCTTTCCACATACCTGCTGGTATGTGCCTGTAAAGAAGCAACCACATTCCTGAGGAGAGGGTATGGGCTCTGTGCATGTGTGTGTGTCTATGCTCATGTGCGTATATGTGTAATACCAAGGTGAATATAATAGCTCCTGTGTTACTGTTCCAGAGCTTCTTCTGAAGAAAGGCAATTATTTATTCATTGCAAACTGTCTTTTTTTTTTTTTTTTTTCTAAGGTGCCTATGTGACTTTTCAAAGCTGCTGGCTGTGGAAGAAGGCCTATGTTTAGTCTGTGTGTCACGTTTCATTCAGTGTGGATGCACTTGGCATAAACATGGCAACAGCGTTTTGCACATAATCCCTGAGCTAAAATGGAAGATCTGCAAATATGCAGGACAGTAATGAACTGGCTGTGCAATATGCAGTTGCTGTAAGTGCTATAAGTGCTGCACACTTATAATATAGATTCCATATATACTACTGTGTCTTATGGTCAGGAAGCAGTTCAGCTTCCTGTTACTGTCCCCCATTAGCACTAACTGTGGGATGCAGATAAATTTTTATCAGAAGGCAGAGTGCAAATGTGCTCCTTGCTTACACATCAAAGCATTCAAAAAACTTTCCAGACGCTGTTGACTTGACTCACTTGATATTGCTGTGATGACTCTGGTACCTGCCCATTTTTCTTCTTCCAGCCATGGATGAATCACCAGCTGGGTAAATTCCAAGTCATAAGAAAGGCAGAAGGGAGAAGAAATCTGGTGGAGTGATGGTCTTGTTTGAAAAAAGAAATGAAAATATCATGACTGTACAACAGTTGGATTACTGTCATTATTATTTTACAGAAAACAGAGCTATTGTGTTATTTTGTCTCTGAGAGGAAAAGGAATTGGCATGAAGCTCTGACTTGGACTGTTCAGAGCACTAAGCATGGAAGGAGCCACCATGGAAGGAGCTGGCTGGCCCTGCTGTGGCTGTGACAACTTTGCATCCACATGCCACCACTCAGCACAAGAGCACAAAGTGCAAGAAGGTGGATTTGTGTGTCTGCGCGTAGATCACTCTTTTTCCCATTCTCCTCACTGATGCCTTCGGTTATATTCATATAACTCATGATAAACATCTAGGCATGACAGTTTAAAAATGCTTTAAACTTAAATTCAGCACCTACTTTCAACTTTAGATACCTCTGAATTCCTCCATAGCACCTGGTAATAAGCCACTTCTACYTATATAACTACTTAGTGAAGCTAGAAATCTATCTACCCAGCACACTCAGATTTAGGAAATGAAAGTTAATAGAGTATCTCCTCTTTTTATTTCCTCAAACCAAAACATTACACTCTGCTTTTGGAACTGTTTTCCTGAGCTGAGGWGCACAAAAATGATTGCATGCCACTGCACTGTGGGAGGAAAAGTGCCTGGTTTTGGATCCCCAGCTTGCAGACGAGCAGGAGCACTGCAGTGCTCACCGGAATCCCTTGCACRTACTCAGTCTGCAGCTGAAGCTTTTAAGTTGCATACACATATTGCTCAATGTCTGAAGCCAAGTCCTCCAGATGACATAATGTTCTAATGTAGAAGCRAGTGATGTGTTCTCAGAGCACAGATGCAAATACACCTGATTCCACCTGAGGAGCTGACTGGCGTGTCTCAACGGCTGTTCCAGAGCTGTGTAAATTTGGCTGCCTCTGTGTGCTGTCCTGCTCTGCACAGACTGCTCCGAGCCAAGCTAGGCTGTTTAAAAGCAGGCTTGTGAACCTCGACACTGCCCTGCATTCATGGCAAAAACAGTCTTACACCTCAGTTTTAAAATTGGCATAGGCTCCAAAATGTAAGGCTGCTTTACAAAAACTGCCAACTTCCTCATCTTCATCTTCTTCTTAAATTTTCTTCGTCAGACTGAGCTTCCCTCCATCCCACCGTTAGTCCCAAACAAATTCCCAGGTTAGATCTAGGTGGGCAAGTGGAGTTCCCCCAAGGGACAACTCCGTGATGACTGTGAGTGATGTGACAGCCCTTCAGAAACCATACACACACCAGAATAGATTATTTCTCTTGCCAGAGGAAAAGATGTCAAGTCTGTAACTTTAGGGAACAGGCATGTAGAGGAGATAAGGATGTAAAAAACATTACTGCAGTTCTATTTTTGAAATCCATTACGTATGTGTGTGGTAGCCCAGATGATGGGTGGACTGCACTTTCCCATTGCCATAATTACATTTCCTTTCATAGCTAGGGCTGGGGACACATCCAGACATTGCAGAACACATCAGTAGATGTAGTGTGGCTTTCTCAGTCTCCATTTATCAGACTATGTCCCAATTATGTTACATTTAGGAAGGAGAATAATTTTCTGGTTAGAGCACACTAAATTTGTGGCATTCTAATCCTAGTCATCCTACTATATGACCTTGAAGAAGCTGTTTTACTGCTTTTTGATGGTAAAAAATTAACTTGCCTCATAGATGGATTTTAATACTGTGCCAAGTTCTTTAAAAAATTGGAACCTAAAGTTAGCCTCCCAGGTCCATATTTAGGGGCTAAATGAGGTGATTTATTTTTCCCAGTCCTGAGCACCCAGCTACTGTCTGCCTTTGAGGCCATGTGAAGTTTTTGGGTGCTCAGCACTCTGAAATATGAAGTCAAAGGAGTGAAAGCAGCTGCTGTGTACACATGCAGAGGAGCTCACTGATGTGGTGTGAGGCAGGGACAGCAGTCCATCTGTACTGGTTGTTGGTCACAGTGACAGTGGTGAGGAGATGTGGGTGCGATCAATCTCACTAATTTTAACTGTCTTCAAGTCGGATGTCTACCTTAGGCTGGTTGTTCAGAATGCCATTAATGGGTCCCTTTAGTTTGATGCATCCTAAACACCTCCCAGTGGAGACAGATTGAACTCCCATAGTGTCATTCTGCCACCTAAGTGCCTGTGAGGTTAGTTTTCTTTTGGAGATTCTCAGCTCTTTCCACTGAGTGCAGCGGTATGTGAATCTTAAATGATCAGCTCAAGTTCTGCTGATAGTAATGTTGGCATGTAATTTGTTGGGCTTTAGGTAAGTCCATACATGTCACAGAGCTGTGTGGAATCACAGGCTGTGAAAGTTATGGTCATGAGAAAACAGGCAGAAATAGCTGAGGCTTGCAAGGAAGAGGAAATACTCGACTGTGATCATTGAAAATCTATTCCGTATCGATGGAAAGATTTGTTTCCACTAGAGAGCTTTGTTCTTCTGGGGAGTATTTGAGGAGTAAGATTAATTTTCCCACGGGAGAAACAAGCTTTGAATAAGTTGGCTAAAATGGATTGTTCCTATGTGCACAGCAAATCTATAGGAGAAACAGAAGACGTTTACATGCTCCCTGAGGAGGAACCATGACAAGCAGACAATTAACCAATTCCCCCCGATCCCCAGATTTAAAGAACCACGTAATGGCTTAATTGAGTTGAGTTGCTGAGAGTGCGGCACTGCGCTGAGCTTCGTGCTGTGAAGMGCACGATTCCCAGAGGCATCCATCAGGTTTTAAAGAATTGACCATGCTAATTGACCCAGATGTGCTTGATTTTACCTCGCAATCTCTACTTCATTGAATTACTGGTAAAGAGAAGGGAATGAGAAAAAAAGACTCCATTTTTCTCTTGTGCTATATTAAAAGGGAAGCTTTTCCAAAGCAACATTTTGTAGTGCTGAACAAATTGTTTGACTTGAACTATAGCAGCATTTATGCCACTGTTTTATTTCCCGAATGACTGAACACATATTTTGCAAGGACTAGGGAATATTCGTGAAGCCTGTCTGCCTGGCAAAGGGGACGTAGGCATGGTCACCAGAAGAATGAGCATGGTGCAGATGGATGGGCGAAGCCTGACCTGTCTGACCAGTCTGCATTAAGAAACACAGCTTGAAATCTCAGCACTCGCATGGTTTGATGAAGTGCTAGCCGGATGCAACAATCAATAACTAACCAAAATCGGGATTTGACTATTTTTATCTTGAGGAAGGCAATGAGCTAAGTATGAAAAAGCCAAGTTTTGCGAAGTGAATTAGTCAGTGAAGTCTTCTGTGTCACCAGAATGGTAGATACTTCTTTGTTTTGGCAAGCTCTGGTCGTATTTTATGTATGTGTACACATCACTGGAGCACACAAGATAATTAGTGCAACACTGAGGGCTCCATAGCCCTCTGTGTGTGTTTGTGTGCACGCACAAGAGCACGCACCAGAATTCCTGTTTTTGTTGCTTGCCAGTCCACAAGCRTTAACTGATTTACAAATCAAGTATCCTTGTGTTGTAAGGACTGAATCCTCCTAGCTAGCTGCATCCCTGGAAAAAAAATGGGGGCTTTCTTGCATAAAGAAATTTGCTGATAAATATCTGATTAATGATTTCCAAATTTTTTTTTAACAGCACCAAAAAAAGACACATGAAGAAACTTCTGTGCATTCATATTTAAATATGTTGTGTACTATTGAAATTAGGAGAGTAAGTCTGAAGTTGAGCCATTATTAGGGGAGCAGAATTTAACCTTTGTGCTAAAGGTGCTCGAGGATAGCTGTATTTTGTAGTAATAGCAAAATAATGGAGCTCTGCTGTGAAGTCATTCAGGGCATATTCTTCTTTTGCTAAAGACTCCATAATATTTATGGTCAGTTTTGTTTTTTGTTTTCCTCCTTATAAAGGATCTTCTCCAAACTGCTGAATCATATTGTAACTGTAGACCTGGTGATTTTTCAGAGCTTGAATCATAGTTGAGCTTTCTGGATATCAAGCTGTGAAGCCACAGATGGGCTCCGCAGTTTGACAGCCCCTGAGCACAGCTCTAGCAGTACCATATTCACAATCCAGATGTTGGATGGTTCAGTCACAGCATACAGAACATCAGGATGGAGCAAAGACATAGCTGAAAACTATAATTTACTCTTCTTAATCTTAAATACCAAGTTTTGCAATGTTCTTGATAATTTAATCCAGACATTAAGGATCAGACCGATTTACACGCAAAACTGTTTCTCTGCAGTGAGAAACCTTTTTGGAGCTACAAGTTGCTTCTGTTCTTGCATTTYTTTTTTTCTGCCAGGCTCCCCCATGAGAAGGTGCCCCATCTAGGCTCRCTTCTGTGCAGAATTATCCATGCTGATGAGCATGGTATTAGCGAAAAACATGATTCTGTGGAATCAGAAATAAGATCAGAGTGGTACCTGATTTATAAATATAAGAGGATCATGTTTTGTCTTAMTTTCTGCTTATTAAAAGTTAAAAAATATTACTATGGTAGTAGTAAATAGCTCCTATAAAGTCCAATAATAGAGTCCAATAAGGTCAAGAACTTGCTTATATTTAGGGTATTTCACACACCGATGCTTATTAAGGGGTCTTGGTAATTTCCTCAATTTTTAGAGATCCATGTCAGGTAAATTTAGAAGTTTTCTTTTTTTCTCAAAGAAAAACTAGAGAACAGCATTTTCTTGACACCAGCAACTTGTAGTCAGCACCTTCAGCTGCGAGGTTGGGCACTGTCCTTCTGATCTCAAGTCAACTTGAGACAACTGACATTTTCTGATAGTAAAAAGCTCTTCCAAAAAGCTCCCACGAGGAGGTATAAATTCTATTGCTTACATCTGCAGTATAATTTTTGATTTTTGAGGAAAAAGATAGTTGTCATTTCATATTTTATCCATTTAAAGTGTTATTTTTTTGTTGTTGTTTTCTTGCTTTTCACTTCCTAAGAAAGGCCAGTTGCCAAATGTCTTCTGCTTCCCTTCATTGCATTCTGTAGACTCTTAGATGTATTTTTTTCCAAGTCCCTTGAGGCAGCCACTCTGAGGTCAATGATGCCCAGGTGACAAAGTTCTCCTTTTCCACACAACCAGTTTTGGGGAAAGCCAACACGATCACATTAGCAGTGCTTTGCCCTTTGCCGTTGCAACATGCACTGATTTGATCAGTGCCTTCACAATGATTAGAAAAGATAGAGACAGTCTCCATGAAAACAGGATTCTTCTCCAAAGCTATGCTTCTGCAGACTCAGTCAGTAGTACTCCTGCCCACGTGTACTTCATTTTAAATAACAGTATTTATTCAAACCGTATGCATTGGATATACTAAAGTTTTGTGCAGGCGAGCAAGAAGCTGATGAGTCTCATGAATCAACATATTTCTATGACAACACCACTTACCAAGTCTGCAAAGAACAGCCTTAATTTTTTTTTCCCTTATAACGAGCACTAAATCTGGAAAGAAATAAACAATGAATCACCTAGACCAGATTACTTGCATATGTCTGCAAGAAATACATTGTTGTCAATATGCTAAAACCGCACCTCTAGTCTCTCTGAAAGAAGGTATTATATGTCAATGCTTTCTTCCCTTGCCAACTGTTTAAACTGAGCAGTTTGTGACGTGAAGAAGGACTGGAACACAAACGGAAGAGTGAYGGAGTATGAGATATGGAATAGATTCGTGGACATCTCTCTAGGAACTTTTATATGCCAATCTCATTGCCTCGTAGATAGACACAAGGGGAATAGTGTCCCAAAAGGAAGGGTTAGAGTCAAGTTAGTGTTAGAGTCAAGGAGAAGGGATATTGGAAGAAGGAGGGCTTCCTGGTCTGAATAGGGGAAAGGGAACATTCTCCAGCCAGGGTGAAGGTGAGCTCCTTGAGAGAGCACATGAAGTGAAGAAAAGCAGCACAGATCTTTGAAAAATATTAAATGACTGGCAAGAGAAAAAGCTCCAGATGGAGATTATCATTAAGGAATCAATAGCAACAGATGGAACAGGTCTAGATTCTAGGAGAATATAGAAACATAAAAATATGTTGATTTTTTTTCCCCAATGAATCAATAAGTATTATCAGTATTTCAGTAGGAAGTAATATAATTTTGCACTGTTCCAGATATTTTTTTCCAAAGCAAATAGCTGCCTAAATGCTCACATATTGAGAAGTGTGTAAGAGTTTAAATAAAGCTTTCAAAAGTGAGAGCTAAGAGGAAGAACTCTGAAAATCTTAGCAATTAAGGATTTACCTGACAGATTCATGAAGGTTCTTCATTCTTAAGACAGCAGAAAAACAGCTCACGTAAGATGTCTGAGTTCAGAAAACTCCACTGTCAGTGGGTGTGATTTTGTATATACTATCAAACACAAAAACCTTATATGATCTGTGTATTGATTATTATTTCTGTCTTGTCCAGGAGTCCAACAAAAAGTGAAGTCCTTGTAGATAAACTTGAAATGAATGCTTTATTATCTCAGTAGTTGTGACCTTTTTGTTCTTTTTTTTCACAGAATATCATGTCAGAAAGTGATTGGTATGTTTGTGGAGTTGCTTTTGAATTTAGTACTGTCAAATATAATATTTTAGTTTTGCCTAGTCAAAAATATGTTTCGTGGGAAGAAATCACAGAAAAATGAATTTAGCAATTCTATGTAAATTACATGCATTCCACAAGTTCTATTAAAAATCATTTAAATTTTTCAAAAGAAAATACRGGAGGCTTTTAAAAACTATATTCTTGGGAACGAAAACAACTGTAATAGAAACAGATGCTTCCATGGAATACATATTTTACCACTTCAGATATCCAAACAGTTGTTCAGTTAAAGGATTGTTATGTTCCTGGAATTATGAGATACACAAGAAATGTTCTTAAGAAGCCTAAATTATTAACGATTAAGTCATACTGAATGCAGATGTTTATTCCAGATCATCTGTGCCTAGATTTCTCAGCTATTAGGTATCTTGGATACTGTAAATCCTATTTTACATCTGATTTCCAYAGCAAGTTAGTAGTCTCATCCTAGAGATACTAGACCTCTTTCCTCAAGGGTTTCATAAMATGCAGTTCCAGCATGTCATGGTCTGAAGAGGGATACAGGCTCAGAGAGAGATGGTACAGGGACCATTTTACAACAAGGAGAAGGGCCATAGTGTAGTGTGGAATTTACAAGCCATAGGACTAGTTTACATGGTGTGTGTTCACACGTTAGCTCTTTACTGGTTCCTTGTGTGTGAGTAGCAAGTACCCTGCTCCATTACTGGATTTGGGAGGAATGTGATCATGCTTCCTACACTCAATGATGGGCAATCACACCAGGTACAACACAGGGTTTGGCAGGAAACATTATTTACTACATAATTGCCAAACACGAGCCAGATACCTTTGGAAAATAGAATCAAACCCTAGAATAATTTATGGTCTTTAGAGTAGATTCCAAAAGAGTATGTTTGAGAGAAAATCAGACATAGTTAAAGGTTGGACAATTACACAGAAGCCT
>NW_020455777.1:4058518-4084427 GCF_003342845.1 Nothoprocta perdicaria | reverse complement strand
TCCTTCCTTCCTTCCTTCCTTCCTTCCTTCCTTCCTTCCTTCCTTCCTTCCTCCCTCCCTCCCTCCCTCCCTCCCTCCCCCACTTCCTCCTAAAATCTAGGTTTTGCTCACCCTTACTTGGATTAGACATGAGTCAACAAGAAATGATTTCTCTCTCCCCTTACCAGAAGAGTAAGAGAAAGAGGTGTGTTTTTACGGCATTTCAACCTTAGTGTTTGCACCTGAGAAAACCGTAGGTGCCCCTACCCCTCTCCATCACACAGTAAGATCTTACTAGGCTAGGTTTTGCTCTCCTTGATATGTATTGTCAGTAGAAGAGGGCTTGGACTGATAGCTCCACACACTTCTTCAAGAAAGGGGAYGTGGATAAAGAAATCCAGAGATAACAAATTTACATGCTGTGAGATCAGAGTTACTGAAAAAKGGAGTGCAAAAATGACAGTCAGAAAAATAGTAAGAAAAAAAAAATTAAGAAGAGGAGAATGATGAATATATTTCTTGGATCTATATTTTCCCACCTACATAGTACAGAATGGTTTCCAAGGAACGTTATTATTTAGGAAATAGAGGCTTTCTTTTAAACTACACATTCCTGCTGTACTAAACCTAAAGAACTTGTCCAGCAAGCATGATCCTTTCTTTTAGATAGTTATAGTAATAACTTGTTCAAAGACCTTTTTTTGTGCCTCTCCTGCTTCTCTAGAGGAAAAATATTCAGGAAAATATTTGCTAACTGTTTTCAGTATACCAATGGCAAAATTATCTTTTCAGGAAGGTGAAATCTAGACCTTTTTCCTCTCTCTCTCTCTCTCTGCTAAAGTACTACTAAAGATTATTAAAGACCTCAGCAAGTTAACTTCTTCTGTAAGAAGAGGATAGAGCTTTAAAGGAAAATGAAATGTTTGATTGTAAATGATGAAAATATGGATATAACAGTAGATGTTGCARCTCTGTGTAGACCCTCCATCTCCATGCAAAAGCAATGATTTGGTCTACATTGTTTGTGTCTTTTGAGTGGAAAGGGACAGAATTGTATTCTTTATTTTATTTTAATTTCAGCTTGCAAATAACCTTCGGGAGAGCATTCATTAATAACTGTATGTACTTKAAAGAAGCAAATCATTCTGCCATGCAGAAAGGACCTATAATGCATATTATCCTGATGGATCTGCTGGATTTTGTAGGTAAGTTACCTTCCCTGGCTGTATTTGGGATAAGTTTTAAGGTAGTCATTAGTGAAAATTTATCCAACAATGAGGCCAAGAGGAGAATACCATAAAATCTTTCATTTGTGTTCAGAGAACCTATTAATCTAGCTCCTAGAGTACCATAATGATGTTATGGAGATGAGCAGGTTGTCACATGTGTTCTAGGCATGGATTTGCTGTAAGATTATGAGTCTGTAGCCTGTTTCCCATCCCTTCTCCCCATACTTCTGCTATGGGTAACATTTGCCCTCCAGACCTCAGGAGGTTTGCACACAACTTGCACCTTGTCACGCTGCTTACATCGAGCCTTTTATGTTTCCTTCAGCTTGGAGTTGTAGGTCTGCAGGGAAAAGCAGCCACGAGACACTTGAAGTAGCAGTTTGATCTTTGTCAGTGAGATCGGCTCAATTTAGAAGCATACTGTTGAGAGGTCAAATCTGGGCTGGAATACGTTAAAGGGCTGTCAGAACATTGTAAGCAGGACAGACAGACGTTGCAACCACCAAGTGTTTGACTCCAGCAGAGAGTCTTGTAAATGGGGATGTTTAATAGACCGTGGAGAAGTTAAAAGGAAAGATTAGACCACTGGTGGGGTCAAGTGCACTTAAGTAACCATAACTGCATAGGGTAGTGCTGTAATTAAAATTGCTCCTTCACTCAATGCGTTGGCCTCAGCATCCGAAACATGCCTAGCGTAGACATAATCTCAGTTCCAAGTGACTTCCATAATTGATCCAAATCATAAAACAGGGTTAAAAGTCACATATATAGACTAATTTTAAAAGACAGCGGGGAGAAATTAGGACTCTAGCATAAAAGTGGTAAACACTTTATCCTCTAAAATGGAAGTATTTGTGATAGCAGTCTGGAAATTAAAACTCTGCAAAAAAAAGTCTTAATTTCTATTTTGTCATGTTTAAAAGAACATATYTTATTAATAAGCTTTTTTTTTGAAAGTATTAACATCAGAAATAATATTTATCAGAAATGTTTGTTTGGATACAAAATATCTGTGAAAACTATAGAGGTTTTTTTTAATTAAAAGGCCATTTTTGACTGAAGAATGTTTTTCTTGAATATTTTTATCATCTCTAGCAAACATACAAGTATTATATAACTTCATTAAATGCTTAGAATAATATTTTCAATGCATATTTTGCTTGTTAACTTCATGGAGTGTTTTCTTGCACACCAGGCCAGAATCACATGATGAAATTCAAACTGATTGCTTTAGGCTTACATTCTATTTGAGTACATATTTTGCTCAGGCATTTAGAAAGACGGTAAATCTAATATTCAAAATATTGACTTTCTTGCTGAAAATGTTTTTTAAACAAATTAAGAGAGTTGCTGCTCTGTGCTTTGTGATGGTCTTGCTAAGTTCATGCTCAGATTCACCTATATTTTTAAAGGGAGAGGAAGCTGACAAATGCCTTCCCCACAGCAACAAAGGAAGTGTGTGAAACTCTAAATTATGGAGGAGAGAAAGAGGAGGCAGCAACAGACTGATAATATTTGCCTGCTCATAAAAAGATTWTTCAGAATATGATACTTCTGTGACCCAGAATAGCACTTAACTATTTCTTTCATATTGTATTTCTTGTAGTTGGCTTGTATAACTTCAGCTGGGATCCTGGCTTCTTATAAAAACCTTTTTACATAAAAAAGAACAGAACTTACTTCTTCAAAAGTCCTGGCCAGTCTTGTTCTTCTACAAGCTAATGCATGCTCTATAAGAAATACATACACTGCCTTGGAATATAAGCAAAATGTCCCATAAGAACATCAGACCCTGGAATAAATGATGGTGAGAAATGGAGGTATTGCTGGTTGGAGCCTTCATGAACAGCATCTTTACATGTTTGGAATACCTGCTAGGCCATAGCTGGAGGTCATCCTGTGTAGAGCAGGAGATATGGATTTGATAATCACTCAAGAGCCATGAGACCTGTTTTCTGGATATCAGCAGTGACATTTCAGGTAATTTAATGTGTAGCTCTCAAATGGCATATGAAAATCCTGAACTATGTCTGTTTTCCTCACTGACTGCATTGTCACGAGAGATTTCTTTCCAGCAGCAAAGCATGGTGGTTCAGGGCTACAAATACTGGGAACCATCCATGACAAACTATGCTCTCCAGGAGAAAGATATTTCAATAAAAAACAATCCATAATGTCTCCAGGCCTAGAAATAAAACATGTTTTCTGTTCACCCTCACACATCTCTGTGTGTACTGTCCAGGTAGCTGTGATTCCTCACTCAGAGCCTGGTAGAAAGCAGGAGATTTGCCAAGTCCAGTGGCACTGAAGGCTCCTGCTCCTCCAAGCACAAGCGACTCCATCGCTGTAAGCAAAAATGGATGAAGATGCCCAGTGTGGGTAGTGAGGAGGGCTGGAGCTCCTGGCTTTCTCTTCCCAACTGTATTTCTGTGCTGTAGTAAAGCTGCTGCCTGGTTGTGGGTGCCATGGGAAAGCAGGGTCTGGAAGATGCAAATCCTGCATCTGGACCGTCTTCCAAGAAAAGACTTTACACTGTGATATGTAGAGGCGAATGTTCAAGCAAGAGTTAAAATGTCTGTAAAATTTGTCCACTAGAAAACAGGCTTTTTTTCCACAGTCCCTTCCCAGTCTTAGATATTCAGTGCTACTCACTGTAGAGATCCAAAACTGGCACAAGAAGCCTCTGAAGTATTAAGCTGCCCTGTGTGCTTGGCACCAAATTCAGACAATTTTGAGAACAGTTCAGATCTCCGGGAGTTTTTTTTTAATTATTTCTTTCCATAAGAAAACAGTTCTATTTTTAGGACTTGGCCCAAACTGTTGAACCCAGTGGTTTGAGTTTTACTGTTGTTGTTTTTCCTCTCTTCAGTCAAAATGAAGTGGTTCTGGCTGAACTAAGCAGAGCAGTAGTGCTAGTTCTTTTAAAGCTGTACTCAAGGAATTTTTGTAAGTGCATCTGTGTGGATATGTGCATGGAAAGTTTCTCTCCATTTCCTGGAATAAAAGGGGTCTTAACTTCCTCTAAAACTATGGTCTGCTTGTAAATGTCTCAACTAAGATTGATTTCTTTGGAACACTGTCAAGGGAGCAGACCTAAAATATAATAAGCTATTAAAGTACATCTTCTACCTGAGGCTTATCTCCCCAGTCTCTGCTGTTCTCTCTCTTGCTGCAGCTGTGTACCATGCATGGCCTTGGTGCTTCAGTGGATAACCTTTGTCTTCAGCCTTTAGAGATAACAGGAATCTCCACTTTTATYATCTGTGGAAAGTCAGAAAGCTTAAATAAATCATGACCAGAGCAGTGCTTGAAGCCAAAGTCTGTATCTTGCCTTTGGCTACAGGGCATGCATATGGATGATGCATAAGGATGAGAAAAAAATAGGTTCTTCTGCATGGTGATATGCTTAGGCTAATTAGCTTTTTTAGCATAAGCTACTTTCCGGGTCATGGCCATTATGGCCCAGAACTGATCCCATGTTGACCAGGGATTATGGTCAACATGGAGAGCTACCCTTCTCCCCACTTTGCATATAATGTAAGAAGTTGTTTGCTCTCTTTTTGTCTCAGATAATCTCGAAGTGTTTAAACAGACAGAATGACAAGTGTCATTGCTTGCTGGCTTGGGAACATGCCAAAGAAACAGGGAAGGGCTGGTCAGAGCTCTTCCTCCTCTTCCCAAGCACAAAGCTGACAACAGTCAGCCGTTTCCCACCTAAGTGCAAATGTCCATCAGCTGACTCTGGGCTGTCCAGACTTTGCAGAGCGTGGCCAGACCATTTTTACCTGATGTTGTAGTTCGGGTTTTGCTTTGAAGAGAGCAAGGTACCTTCTACTAATTCAGAGTACGACAGTTGTACTGTTGAGGATAGAAGTAAAATCTAAGCCTCTCCTCAGAATTGCTTGTTTGCTGCTGCTGAATTGCTTTCTGGGCATAGATTTCTGCTCTTACTAATGAGTATACCTTAAATGGCTTTCACTSCAGGACCTAAGGGCATCCAAAAGGCTATTTGTAACATTTTACTGCTCTCTTTTAAATTACAATAAATCACCAAATCATTCACAAATCATTCCAAATGCAAGCCTAGCACCAGGTCTTAAATTCTGTGGAAATTCCTATGGCATTCATAYGGAGTATTCATACCATTTCCTGGGTCCCAAAGATGTCTTTTCTTTTTTCTCCATCTTTTGGCAATAGAATCATAGAAGTACAGAAATGTGTGAAGCTCATAAGAAAACTTATTCTTCTTTGATTTCCATTTTGCTTTCATTAAACAGTTCAATCATATTTTTTTCTGAGTCAGTCTGAATTTAATACAAATTCAGGAAACATTCGTTTCATTAATTCATCATACATTCATTCATTATTTATTTATTCATATGAACTAATCTGCCTATGCTGTGACAATGCAACGTGCACTTAGCAAAGAAATCAGAACTACTGTATACTAACATATATTTTTCAAAGGACAAGAGCTGTTAGCCTCAGTTTCCTAGGCAAATGCCAGTACAAGTAATTGCATTCTGTCTACTGCATTCCTCTGCCACTTCAATTAGTTATGGTATTCTTCCTCAATTTTTGCCCTACACTTTTGCACAGCTTTGATGAGTACTGTTAAATATTTGCTCACTATCACAGTAGTGACTTCATTACAGTGGTAGTGTTAAAGTAATCCATTAGGTAAGTAAAAATGGTAGCTTTTTTTAATTATGTTTACCATAAAATCACTCTTTAGTCCAAAACTGTTAGAGTAAGACAGATCTAGAGTTTTAGCAAGAACAGGTATTACAATAATTTGTAACATAAATCAGAAACACACAATTAAAGTTACTTTTAAATTAAGAATGTCTAGTGGTAACTTTGGTACAATAGAACGCAAGGATCACAGGGGGCTGCCTGTTCTGATGCCTTCAAACTGTGACCAGATTTTCACCCTGCAAGCAGAGATGTGATGGTAGCAGGGGAATTTTGAAGTTAGTAGAGAAATCAGTCTTCAGTTTGAGGCAGAAAGTTGGACCGGGAAGTTGAGGAAAGCTCTTTTGCATAGAGTGATCAGGAGCATAAGCCCTACATTGCACAGGGTGAATGGGAGGGCAGGACAGAGAAGTTATGGTGGTGTTACCTCCTGGTCATAGCAATTGAAGCAATGTGGTACCTAATTCTGGGGAAATTATCCACTATTCTGATAATCACAGCATTTCACTGCTCCTTGTCAGGAGTCTTTTTTCTTCTCCCCATATTTCAGCACATTTATGCAGGAATGGTAGAACTGGGACCTGTGAAATCAATGCTGTAATGCTAAATTTAGCTTTTTTTCACTAGTCGACAGAAGAAAAAAGAATCTCTTAATATTCATGGTGCTTTTTCTGGCAACTCCCAGCATTAAGCACACTCAAATTAATGAGTCAAAATCATTACTACTTACTTCCTCTGAGATTATAACTATTTAATTTCACCCGCACAGACTATTAGACCCTCTGTCTGTTACTGGAAGGAATACCAGATCTGCTACTCATGCAGTGACTCTCTGGTTAAGATTAGAGTTGTGCTGCCTTCCAGTTTCATCTGCCAGTGGGTACAGAATGTCCTCAGACTTGAATGATAACTTTAGTTATTTTGATTTTTTTCTTTTTTTCCCTCCTACCAGTACTCAGATTTGTTTATTAGCTAATTTGTTTGTTTTGTTTGATATCTGATGTCATTAAGTGCTGRTGTTTGAAAGACCAGGTACACAGAAAGAGGAGTCAAAGCTACACAGATTATGTTTCATTGTTTTTCCATGTCAGAAGAGAAACAGTGGCCTGCACTTTCAAAAAGGAGTGAAGGGAAGTAGGATCATGAAGATACCTGTGGGGAAGGTGGGCAAGAGACCCCAACACTAAACCTTCCAAACTTGTAAAAGACAATAGCATTTTGATGGGTTTGACTAACAAAATTAGTAACCTCTAAATCAAGTCTGCTTGCTACCATCTCAGCTGTCAGCTAGTGAATGTTTATAGATGGTCCAACCTTCCTGATYGTTTTCAGTACTTTTTCTTCTTCTTGAAGAAGATGCCAGAGTTCATGGTGACCTTTCCAACACATACTCTAAGGGCTTCAGGCTCCACCCCGAGGAACAGTTTTCAAACACATAGCTGCAAGACAAACAAAGAAAATTTTGCCAGCRTGTATGTTCCATTCAGAAATGTTTATGACCTCTTGTTTAATCTACTCAGCTTACACATATTTTCTATTCAGCCATTCTGGAGTGAAATTCAGGCCCTTGGAACATTTTGTTGTACTTAGATAATGCAAGAAAAGCAAGTAAAAATATCATAAAGGAATTCTTTGTATTTTCTTGAAAAGCAGCATGCACAGCCAATATTCTGCTTATAAAGTTGGTAAGTTTGATGTACATGTCCCTGAGTTTCTTAGTATTCCTTGAAAACTGTCTGCACTATTGGATTGAGCAACTGCATTGCTTCACAGCGTTAGATGCCTGGATCTCATAAATTAAATGCCATTTCAAGTTTTCTCATTTGGGAGTTGCCGATTATAGAAAGGTCTTATAACTTGCACTGTCTCTAGCTCAATAAAGAACACCTAGAAAACAATACAATTCAGTTTGCAAAGGAAGGTGCTTCGAGTCTCGAAAATGAAGGGTAGCACTATTTTTTTTCTATGTGAAAGTTCATGGTGATGCAAACCAAATGTTTAAGTAGTGTTTTATGTTTTTTTAGTGCTTGTCTTTCCTAGCAGCCTGTGTTGATCAGGCTGCATGTTTAAATGCATACAGACAGATACAAATAATCTCTTGGGAATATGAAGACAGGCAGGACTGAGTCCTGAACCCTATAGGTTTTCTAAGTTTCACTTTCCAAGGGTACCTTTGAGGAGAAGGTCTTTCAGATCCTTGGAATGCCACAGAAAGACCCCGAGGCCCTGAGGACAGGCTGCCGTCTGTCCTTCCATGCTATAACTGAGGGCCAGCATGACGGTGATGTGCCTGTTTTCTGCTATAGAATTACTGCTGAGACTTTGGGCATCTTTGTACCTCTATATTGTTACATTAGCATTTCTGAAAGCATTGATGATATACTCATCTTCAATGAAAGCAGTGTTCCTCCTGCAAAAGGATAAAAAAAAATGTTTCCTAATTCTCAAAAATATACTTGTAAGCAGTTCATTTTGATGATCTGGCTGAAGATATGAACTTTCCTGGCCATGATGAAAATTTAATAAATGTGTGGGTAATAAAGTAGTAGAATAAATATTGAGATAACAAAGATAAATGAAGTTAAGTKGTATAGATCTACTTTGTACAAGGGCATGGTGGTAATATGATCACCAGTGGTTTTAGCACAAATAAGAGCTGTTCCCTCAGTAAAGCTGCTAGAAGTGACAACCCTTTTTGTTTCCCAAAATTATAGAAATAATTAGTTCATGGGCATAAATTTGTGTTGCTGAAATGGCACAGGACACTGGTTGATGGCCAGCATTCCCAAAGTGTAGGGGACCATTTCCAGTTGGGTCATGGTGGAAAGCACTAGTTGCCAGTCCTGGCAAYTCACTCTAAGTTTGTGTAAGACGTTGGAGGTAAGGAGAAGGCTAAAGCTGAAGCTCCCGTGAGCCTAAGTGAGAGGAAAAGCTGCTCCACTATGTGTGATATCATAGACAGTTGTACATTTTWTGGGCAAAGTAAAATAAAAATATATCTGCTTTATAAGCAAAGATTCCACAACCACGTCTGAAAAATGGTGTGGGATGAAGAGAAAAAGAGAGGAAAGAAATATCTTTAAAAGCAATATTTCTGAATGTTTTTCATTTCAGTGTAACACTTCCCTAACTGAGTGAGAAAACATGTCAAGTGCATTAGTTTTTGGAGCATACATACAGGCCACACGTGGGTTCCTGATTGGGTTTGGTGTATTGATTCTGCATGTCTGCTCCRCTTCGCCTCTGGTCTCCCCACACATATCCTGGAGCTACAGTTGGCCAGTTGGCCAGTTTTCCTTTATTACAGATCACTGTCTTCGCTCCTGCGAGGTGTGTGGCTTTTGCTTGTGACTGCTGAAGTGCTCTGCCTGTTTTGCTTGGCACCRATGGGCATAAATGCTCTGAACCCTGGGCTGCTCATGAGAGTTGTTGAAGGCTTTAGAATCTGTGTGCTGGAGCTGGATTGGTGAATGCCTTTTATTTTTTTAATTTTTTTTTTGGGCAAACTCCATATTATTTTCCAAGATGTTAGATCACTGTGTAGATCACTACTTTGCTATATAACATGTAACAGAATCTGGCTGGAGCCAGGCTGCCTGAGTTCTTCATGCAAAGAGGAGAAAGATACACTTAAAATTTTGAAAAAAAGAGGGGTACCAATTTCATCTAATAAACATAGGGTCTGTAACCAACTAAGAGATTCCTTTACACACCCAGTCTTCCTTCGTGTCACTCATAAAATGCTGACCTGCACCATTTCACCACTGGAATGGGAGGCACTGGAAAGGGGACACATGGGGTGAGCTTGGCTAGTACCAGAGAAGAAAAACAACTTCTCCATGCTCCACCAAGAGAGGAGAAGAAAGCAAAGCCCACACACTAAGTTAGACATGTTAGAAAGGAGAATAGACTTTAAATCTAGAAGTAGTAGTTAGTCTGATTGTTGGTACATCAATAATTGCACTCTTTGAATGGATCACCAAAACTCAGTGCATCAAGGTCCTTTGTGCAACACTAATAACACAGGCATTCTTGAGATATCAGTACGACTCTATGAATATTTGGTCTGGATATTCTCTTTATATGATGTCTTAAGAGGTACTGGTCCACCAACATCTTCTGGGTGTGAATGAGTGTTTTGGGAGTGGTGCGTCTGGATACACCTACGGCTCTGCATCCACAGTTATAGTGTCACTGTCCCAGGTCCAATCATGGGGCAGCGATCTGTAGGCTGCTCCATCTGCCCTCAGTTTAGTTTCAACTTGTAAGAGCTCATCTGACTACTAAGCGTCATGACTTACCAAGGAGGCAAGGCCAGCCACTTCTCCAGGTGGGARGGCTTGGGAGATGCTAAGTGGTGCAATCATATTGGTTTTCCCAAAGAAAGAAGAAGACTCTTTTGTGGGCCTGATGCACTTGCCTCAGGGCAAGACCCTAATCTCACGGCACAAAGTTCCTCTTTTAAAGGCTGATCAAGATTGAAGGCTTCTTGTGTACAACGTATGCATAATTTCCTTATCTGCTTTATACTCTTTTATATCCAACAACAGTTTCTCATTGTCACTGATCAGCTGCTGCTGCTTCTCTTCAAGTGCATTCTGTGCTGCTGTCCTTGGGGCTGGCCTCTGCACTTGTGCTTTACTGAGCTCCATATTTTTCAGTTCTTGTGAGCTAGTAGTTGCTTTCTGACTCCCCTTTGACAGGCACTTAAGGACATGTTTGGTGTTTCAGCTGTATTTTCAAAAGGTTATTCTCTTTTTAAAATACACCACACTGAAGTCTGAAAAAAAGAGATAGGCTGATCTTTTTTTTTTTTTGTATAAGGAATGTTCTCTATCAGATGAGACCTGAGAAAGGAATAGGCCTGATAAAGGAATAGAAATGCTGTTTAAAAAAAAAAAAAAAATGGTTAACAAAATGGAGAAAGGGAGGAGGGGGAATTAAGTTTAGAACTTAATTCGTCTGTGCTCAACAGCCTCATTTACAGGAAGAATACAACAAATCTCTTGTTTTTGCAGCACAAGGGCTTTATACAGGTAAACATTTTGAGAATTTTTCCCATAGTGTTTGCCTAGCTAGACCATAAAGAATTCTTGTGAGCTGGGGGGAAACTGGTGACACTGAAGAGCCCCAGAGAGCTCTCCGTTCCTCCTGTGCCCATTTGCCCTAATGCCAGTAAGGGAGACCGCTGGAGTCATACTATTCCTGTGAAGCCATCCAGTACATTTATTCTGAGTACAGACACAGTGGTCTTCCATTTTGCAATTACAGAAACAAGAATATCCTGTCGAGCTTTCTCACTTTCCTCCCTTCCCCACTGCCACCACTTGGTATGGCTGTAGGGAATATAAATGGAACAGGAAATTTGACCACGTCCAGGATCAATGTCATTAAAGACACGTCTTGTTTTAAAATCTAATTTTACATAACTGCCCCGTTATATAATATGCTTTTGTTTGTCGTCTTGATTTTTATCGACGTAGTGTACATTCCCCTGGACCTTTTCATGAAAGAATGTTTATACCTGTGGGCAAGCGCTAATGGCAGTGAAAGGCTCGCATTCATGGGAACAGCATTTAGCAATTCATGGTTGCCAAGGTAAGCAGCAAAGGCATGCCCTCTGCCACCCCAGTGCCTCTAAAAGAAACAGTCTCTAAGGTAACAGGCGAGCACCCCTCGAGGCCAGAAATCTTTAGCTTTTTAGACAGAAAAACACATTAAATAATACCAAGGAAAGCATTTTTTCTTGTCCGGGCATTTTTCCTTCACAACAGAAAAGGGGCTCAACGTGTGCTATTTTTGGTTCCGCGCAGGAATTTAATTCAGAAGCTGCCCAGCGCATTGTGAGCCGAGCACCCCTTTGACTGTGTAGTTGCAGGGACACGTAGGACTAATGAGCCAAGGCATGACTGCAGTTAGAAGCTGGTGTCTCCCAGGCCTGTGACTGCTATTCAAGTGAATAGGCAATCTCTCTGATTAGCCTGGAATTTGCAGCGTTTTCTGGATGGCTGTTCGTCATGAGAATTTTATTTTATTTTATTTTATTTTATTTTATTTTATTTTATTTTATTTTATTACTTTACTTTACTTTACTTTACTTTACTTTACTTTACTTTACTTTACTTTTCCAGGACACAGGCAATGTGGTAGATGGAGTCACCCGAAGAAACAGTGTGCAGGGACTTGCTGGGTGCTCTTTTTGATGGGACAGGAGAAAGGGCTTCTCTTGACATCATCATGTTCTCAGACCATTTGTCAAGGTCTCTTTTTTTTTCCTTTTTTACTGTAGCCAAAAGGGAGAAGTAGGTGAGTCATCAAATCTTCCCAGTACAAAATTTTAATTGGAAGAGCAAACAAACACTAAAGGGCTGTTTTAAAAATTGAAAGCTGACAAAAAAAAAAGAGTAATGAAACAGCTTGATGACCTTTATGCTAATCTTGGTGCATAAGAGGTCCACGGCAAGCAGAAAAAGATTGTCTGTACCTTCTGCAGGGCTTTCAAATCACTCAAATATTGATACTAGGCGTGAAGAGAGTAAAATGGGTATTTTTTGAAATATATTTTCTTCTAAATGACTTAAGGTATTGTAATTGTTTTACAATCATAAAAGTGTGGTAGCAGAGTAATAAAGGGCATGTTTGTTGTACTGTGTCTTTTAGCATTTATTCTAGTTCCTGCTACTCTAACAAGGGCCTAAAGGGCTCTTCTGGGGAAGGAATATGTTTCCTGGAGTCCTTTAGCAACTTGTTCAGCTGATTTGCTGTTGACCTTGATATAGATTATTTTTTTCAGAATAAAGACAGACCAATAGTCCAAACTTACTGTATTTTCAAATCTGCAACACACATCTGGCATTTCAGTGAGTCTTTGGGAATGAACCTCTTTTTATTGAACTGTCTTATATCTGTAATAGTGCTGCATAATGCCAGGGGATGATGAGTCACCTACCTACTCTAGGTCTGACAGAAAGGATACTGCCTTGATCACTTTGGAAGAAAGGACATTAATCACTGCCAATTCTCTTCTCCATTTACTTCCACTTCATGTTTTACAAACTAAAGAAACTGTGGAATAAATATGCACTTTCTAATGGAAAGAAACATAACTCACAGAGAGTATTGAACAGGGAAACATACATTTGTCTTTTCATCCGCCCSCCAAAACCACTTAGCACATCATCATTTGCCATCATGCAAAAGCTGCAAAGTCAGGGACCCAGGCACCCTTTTTAAGTTCAGACCTTCTCCTGTAGGAGCAGCCTTGCTTCATGTGTGATGCAGATTGGCTGGGGCTCGTTACATAAGCAGAAATTCATGCATGTCTGCTTGTCTCACTTTATGTAGGTCTCAAGATTAATAAATGGACTTAAAAATCTGTTCAGGGGAAATAGGGATATTTGAYCACCAGAGCAAAGCATGAAAAAATGGCTTGTCTGGGGCAGTGTCCAGAGGCATCTAAGCTGCCATCACAAAGTATACCTGGAAACATCCAACATTACTGCTGAGCTTGCCTAGAGTGCTCACCAGTCTCTCTGAAGGCAATAGCCTCTTTCTGATATTGGGAGTTAGAAAAATAAGCAGCCTGGTTCCTCAAGGCATTAGGGGCTAGTAAGGAGTAGCTTAGTTTGCCTAGCACATGCCCATCGCAATGACTCCCGCATTCACAGCTATTTCCAGGAAAAATATGAATAAACTGTGAAATGAGACTGGTCAATCTCTAAGTTGTTCCATGTTCTCAGGGACATCCCTAAAGATGCGGCCAAAACTCTTCAAACTTRTATTCATCTCAATTCATCTTGAGGAAGACACGTAATATGTAAAAATTCCAATTTGGCAGAGATTTTAGTAGTGGAACACACATTCTTGAAATGTGAAATTTCAGGTTACTGTGACAATGGAGAGCTGGTTTACATTTATCTGTAAACTAGCACATAACAAGGGCTAGATATAGAGTCTTAGAAATCAGATTTTAAAAGTGCTGACTGCGTTTTACTTACCTAAACTTAGTGTTGCTGTTTTTGTTGACTCCACAAAATATATTCTACTCAGAAGAGCCTAATCTGTAACTCTAATTATAAAACAGTATTTGATATATAGGCTATCATTGATAACTGAGTATCCTGACTTCACATTTTCAGGAGAAGAACGTATTTTCAGAACAAGAATGTTAAAAAGACAGAAAACCTTGTGAAAAAATAAAGTGAAAAGTGATTGCTTGTGCTTGACAATGTGTTTTTAAGGCCTTTTTTCCCAAGAACTATAAAGCACTCTAATTCCCATGAATTTCCCATTTGAAAGATAAAAATATGCAACTGTTACTTGCTTAGCAGATCTTATATACAACTGGAAAATATATTAGTTCATCTACTTTAATTGACATCACATCAGTATTTCTTGCCAGTCTATTTATCTGTACATCTGCAGATGCTGTGGGATAGTATATGCATGCATTTATATAGATTTTATGTAGAACATAAATTGAAATCTCAAGGGCTGATCTCAAATAAAGCTAAGTCACCAGACAGACTTCCAGTAAAGCATTAGTCCATCAGTCTGGAACCAGACCAGGGCTACTCCTTGCCCTGTTCCTTCTAGATTTAAGTAGCTGCCACCGGACTAGGGACAGAGACTGCACTACTGAGACATTTTTTCTCCTTTCAGGGTTTATYAATCCATTTGGCAAAAAAGGTGACTGATGACAGGATCACAAACAACTACTGTTTTCTACAGGGCCTGGATATTGGAGCTTTTAGCATTTTCTTCCTATAACATTTGAAGTTAGTCAGTGTCTAAATATTTTTGTACTACAGAGTTGGCAACTTTACTTAAATGGTTTGTCTTTTCCCTTTCAGACATATATCAGAGAGGCCAGAGTTTTGTTTAAACTTTATCTGATTCAAATCTCTTGACTGAAAAATTGGACTTGATATGAGGATTAGAATTTCTTAACACATTTTCAATATTTGTGCTTCTTGACCTGGTTGGCATGACGACAGTTTCAACCTTTCTTCTGAAATCTTAACAGTTCTTTCCATGTCTATCCCAGATCTAGAAACACAAAGGCATAGAAAAACATTTGTAAAAAAAGAATCTTTCAGAACCTTTCAGGAATCAAGATAACTTTTGGATAATATCAATTCTAAGAATAGGCAAAAATATTTTATTTGGACTTTTTTATTTAGACTTTTTTGTCTCTTCATTTCAACATTTGACATGAAACCTGAAGATATTAAAACTCAGCCCTCCTAAATGAGCACAGGAAAATGTAGTGATGCTTAATGATATGTGTATTAGCAAAAAGAAAACAAATGCTAGATTTTTTTTTGTGTTTGCTAGATTGTTGTAGGTACACATGAATAAGGAAAATAGTCCCTCAGAGCTGAGTATTTAGACAAAGGCCTAATAATGTTCTTTTGAATTGTTTCTTAAAAATTCTGGCCTAGACCATGCTTTTCACAGAATCACAGATTCACAGAATATTTAAGGTTGGAAGGGACCTCTAGAGATCATCTAGTCCAACCTTCCTGCTCAAGCAGGCACACCTACAGCACGGGGCACAGGGCGGCATCCAGGTGGGTTTTGAAGACCTCCAGAGAAGGAGACTCCACAACCTCCCTGGGCAGCCTGTTCCACTGCTCTGTCACCCTAACAGTAAAGAAGTTCCTCCTCACCTGGAGACAGAATTTCTTGTGCTTCAGCTTGTGGCCATTACCCCTCGTCCTATCGCTGACCACCAGTGAAAACAGCTTGTCCCCTTCCTCCCTGCATTCTCCCTTCCTGAACTTATACATATTAATCATATCCCCTCTGAGCCTTCTCTTCTCCAGAGAAAACAGGCCCAGCTCACTCAGCCTCTCCTCATACGAGAGATGTTCCATTCCCTTAATCATCCTGGTTGCTCTTCTCTGGACCCTCTCGAGAAGCTCCACGTCCCTCCTATACTGGGGTGCCCAGAACTGAACACAGTACTCCAGGTGCGGCCTCACCTTTTCTTTTTCTTTTTTCTTTTTTTTTTTTTTTTCCCTGGGGCATATATTGGTTAAGTGTATGTATAATTAAAGTATCATTTTTCTTTCTATGCCACAGATTATGTATATGGTTGATAAAAAAAGCTAGTCATCTTATCCCTGTATTTGTCACTTACTACAGCATAAATGCCATGTCAAGAAGCAGGTTGTCTCTTATCCTTGTGTACGGTCATTTGTCCTAGCATAAGTAACATGTCTCTCTGGTATAAATGATTTGCACCTTGTGGCACTTAGCTGTCATTTRTGCTTCATAAGAGCTCCTTCATTTTTACATTAAGGTCATACTGCAGCTGGACTGAATTTAATGGTGATGCTACATGAGCCTGGAAGACCTCTTTACTACTTTCAAACCCAGAAACTGTTCTCTCATGTGTCAACCAAAAACACCAGCACCCCTTTCCTTGTAAAATGAGCAAAAATGATGGAAAATCACTAACAAACAGTTAACATGAACCATTCTTGAAATGCCAACCAGGTTTTAAATAGCATTTTGAAAACACACACAAAAACCTATTTCTGTTGAGGCTTGCAGGACTTCTGCACAGCTTGTCAGTACAAATACAATGAAAATTGTAATATTTACATAATGTATAAGTAAAACATTAAAGAAACTTATGTCCCACCGGAATCACAATTCAAAAAGGCAGAGGAATAAACAGGAACATTAAGACATGGATTGTTTGAATTTCTCATCTTAATAAACAATGAAGTCATTGATATACGCATATATACAGATACATATAAACATTCACAACTCAGAAGAAATTAATATGTTTAGCAATGTCCTTTCTCAAAATACTACTTACAGGAAGGAGCCAAAGTTTTAACAGAAAGCAACTGGTTTCTTGGACCTACAATTAACTTTTTTTATGAGAGTGAGTAAGATCTTAGAAAGACACAATGAAAACTCTGAGATCATTCTCTAGAGATAAAATTCATCATAAAACATACCCTACTGCAAACAGAATTACATACTAAAGTTATGTGCATGAAATTGTCAACAAATGCATGTGCATGCTCACTCCTGGAAAACATAGGATCCTCTCTAGAAGGGTGACAGCATTGTTACACATAGTAACAGGATAACTCCTTGCAAATCAGGGTACAAAAACTACCCTAAGTGATTGAGGGTGCAGAGAAAATGATATCATGCAGTTCCTAAATATTCTTAGGATTTTTTTTTTGCTGGCTTCTGTAGAATGAATAGGAATATCTCTCAGTCCTCTGGGTTTAAAGCAGAAAACACTTCCTTCTGTTCAGAAGCTATAAAAAAATCAACATTCCCTTTCCTAATATTCAATATAAATTATGACTGATGCAGAGGTAATAAAATAAGGCTGAGGCACATAGGGACGTGGTTCAGTAGGCATGGTGGTGATAGGTACATAGTTTGACTTGACGATCATGAAGGTCTTTTCCAACCATAATGATTCTATTATTCTATGATTCCATGATCTCATTTCCTTGGACATAATATTAATGAAAGTCCCTATTTCTTGTAGACATGCTGATAACTTTATCTTAGTCTTATTTTTGGCAAAATATATATTTGAGGGAATCACATGCTGTAAAGATGCATTAAAGTTCAAAAATGTGATACTTTTACTAGAATTACAAAATTCTGTTCTGGGAATTGAGGAGGTTGAAGTTATTCTTCAGTTATTCTGAGTTATTCTAATCCACAATCCATAACAGTTGCTTACATCTTACACAACAGGGCAGAAAAATGCATTGTGAAAGTTGCACACTCTGTCCTGCCACCCCACATTTTCCACTATGGCAATGACTGAGGTAATTTTGAAGTTTATAGATTAATTCCTTGTATTTTAAGCAGAAGTGACAGACATGAATTTTGGCTTAACTATGGCCTGTTCACCTAGAAAATGGCTAATGCTGGTGGCCACTGATTAACTGACAGTGTCATCTTGCAAATGGTTTTAATAGTTGGCTACATAGATGAGATAGAAGCAATTGAGCTCTTGAATGGAGTTTCTGAACTCCATTAAATGCATCTCTGATTGTCCTCATTCTTTACTGTGCTGAAGTTTTTGGGCATTCTCTGACACTTTTTGCATCTTTCCCAGATGCCTATGTTATGTAAATCTCCAAGACATATTGTCTCTATGCTTCTGATGCATGTCTATCTCCATGCACATGTCTCCAAACAAGCCACATGACTCAAGATGACTGAGCGAAGTGTTTGCTACCTGCAGTGAGATAAATATGGCTTTGGACCCATCCCGAAAGTGGGGATAGAAATATGCCTGAGAAGGGTCCTCATGGAAAAAATGGTGGTTGGACACTTCAACTTGAGGTCATATAAGCATATCATGACCTGTTTATAGTGATTTTGGTTGCATTGATGTACAACATGTTGCAGTATAGTGCCTTAGAGAAGAAATAAAAAGACTAACCCATAAATTCTTATTGAATATCTGGTTAGAAAGCAGTGCTTTCTAAAACTCTCTGATGGCTATTTAGCTGGTACAACACAAAACAAATGTGAATAAAACTGTGATTCTTCTGCAATATCAATAAAAAAGGCAAAATTTAAAATTGCAGATTATATTAATAGAAATGTGGCTTTTAAGACAATGAAGTGAGACAGGCAATTATTTTACTCTACTTAGCTTCTATTCACAATAGTGAGATAAGTTTTGGCCTGAAAGTCTGGAAGAGAACAGTAAAAATTATAAGAACATTAGAAAACATGACCTAAAGGAGAGGGCAAAGGAACTGGGTTTGTTTAGTCTAGAAAGGAGAAGACTAGAGGGAACATGTTAGCATAATCCTTCAATATATAAAGAGTTCTTATAAAGAGGACATTGTTCTCTTTTTCTCCTATTCTCTTTGGGGGCAGGACAAGAAGATATCTACTTACCATTCACCAAAAACAGAAGTTAGACTTTAGGTAAAAGTATCTCATTAGGACACTGACATACTGGAACAGATGCCAAAAAGAAATTGTGGAATAACCTCCATGCAAGACTTTCTCAGAACAGTCATAGAAAAACATCTGTCCGGGGGTGGTTTGTGCGTGCTGTATCCTGCTTCACTAATGGAAGATAAGTTGGAAGCTCTGTTGAGGTCCATTCTAGATACATGGAAATCCTGTTTCTTCTGCAGCTTAGGACTTTAACACACTTGCTAACAAGTAGTTTACGTGCATGGTAGGTTTCAGACTAGTTTTTATTTTTAGATGCTCTGCACTGTTTTGTGATTTTTACGCTGATCTTTTCATTTCTGCTTCATCTTTGTATATGTTTGCATCATTTGAGCTGACATAAATAATTGTATTGAATCGAGTAATCCGAGCTGCTCAGGTTAAGAGCTTATCCAAACTGTATAACTTTGTATGGCAAAATTACTATTACATCAAAGTTAAAATTAACATCTATTTATCTGGAAGTTCAAGGTCCAAGAAGAGAAATAATGTTATTTTGGTTAAAACACTTAAATCTACAGCAATAACATTTCTGCGTTATATTCCTTTAGCTTCTCTTTGTTAATCAAATCGATTTTGTCACAAAAAAAAAAAAGTTCTAATAGATTAGGAGCCTGTTTTTGTAAAATGGATGTAGAACTGAAGTGTCTGCTTGAATTCTTGTTAATTTGCCTTCAGGACAATATTTCTATAGCTTTTTAATGTGTTTTTCTTTAAAGTGTGAAAAGGATGAAAAGATTTTATGAAAAGATTCTTTTTTCTTTCCTACTTTTATTATATGGTCAACTTCAATAAAATACACTGGAAAAAAATAGAATTAGAATTTGGGAAGACTTTTTTTTTGTTTTTCAACTTCAATGACCACTACAGTGGTCTGGAAGTGTTTGTATTGATTAGATTCCTGAAGGTAACCTTATATGTTAGGATTCACAGATTAGGCAGGACTTAAGTTGGTACATTTGTAATAARCCTACAGTTGATTAAAAGCACTTTTTCATATGCTCGTACCAGTAGGGGAATACAAAATATGAGGACAAGCTTTCTAATTAGTTCAGACTGATAGGGTTAGGAAGCTTACAAAGTGTTTGCCAGGTTTCTTAAAGCTTTATCTATTGGTAAGCTTTCCAATATCAGCAAAATAAAACTCTTAACCATTACAGACAGATGTCAGTTTGCTAGGCTTTATCAGCAAACACTTACTCCTGAATAAGTGTTTAGGCTTTACACCTTAGCTGGTGATAAGAGACTTCCAAAAGCCCTTTGCCTCCTTCCCGTCTCYTTCCACTCGCTCTGCAGTCAGTAGCAGATTTTGGTTTTAATGGACCTTGTGTGAAGTCCATGCAAAGGGCTTCCGGAAATCTCCTTCCATGACTTCCATGAGTTGTTTTTTTTTTTTTGCCCAGAACCTCACTGGCTTTAATACATACACTTTCACCTAGATCARGTAACTATGGAAATCAAAGACATTGCACTAACTTTGGCTAGGATAGAATCAGGCCCCTCAAGTTTTTGAAAATGTCATGCTAAAAGTACTCTGACTGCAAAAGCAGGAGGTCTGTTAAAGTGTCCCTCCTGATCTCTCATTCCTCACTTACAAAGGACATACTCAGAGGAAGGTAGCTCTTCAACTTTTTTGCATGATAATGACTAAATTCCGAATGACCCTAACTGGGTAAAATGTGAGGAAGTATTTTCAGCTTTTATATTTTGATAGGTTTTAACAAACTCTTTTGATTTTGAGGTGAATTACCAAAGTT
Source organism: Nothoprocta perdicaria (assembly GCF_003342845.1). NCBI lineage: Eukaryota > Metazoa > Chordata > Aves > Tinamiformes > Tinamidae > Nothoprocta > Nothoprocta perdicaria. The sequence continues at coordinate 4,063,795 of NW_020455777.1, read as the reverse complement.
ATTCTGTGGATAATTCGCTCCCCGAATACATCAGTTTGGCTTTTTTTCTGATATATTTTTGTTTAAATATTTGATTCTAGCAAGCCTTGTGCCCTCTCTTACCCACACACAGACTCATACCATGCCTCTCACTAAGCATTACTTTGATACCATGCTACAAAAACACTATTCTGGCAAACTGATCTGTTCTGAAAGATCACAACAAGTAGTAAATATGCTTGTGTGGGTTTTAGAGGAGACAGCAGGTTAGTTCTTATACAATATAACCATAAGCAGTACGAACGCAAGTCACTCCTATACCACGTCCCTCTCTGAGAGGAAGCCTTTAGCAATGTAGATGTGCTGTATTGGTAAAATGGACAATTCCCAGAACAGGGAAGAAACAGAAATATTCTTAAGAATTCTGACAAGAATGAGGAAGACCTATGGRGAGAAAATATTCATAATCAATTCAAACAATAAAAGGAAGGATGGATGAAAAGCACACTAGTTGGATAAGAAGCTCATTGTACTTCTGCCAAAACTTCATTGCAATGTGCCTTAGACAGACTCCAAATAGTGATTTGCTCCACCATAATTCCTGCATTTAATTACCAGTGAAATACTTTTATTGCCAGTGGTTAGCATCCAGCCTTTGAAATGGTGCACTGTGTGACTCATTTTTGTACCAGTTAGTCAGCTCTGTTTTGCAAGTTTCCTTCCCTCTTGAGCAGGCTGGCATGCACAGAGAGCTCATCCCTCCTTACTTCCTCACGTCCAAATCCTTGGAGAGAGGAGAGGCAGAGCAGTTCTTCCAACCATCAGTAGGCTTCACTTCAGAGACACTAGCAACAATTGCACAGTTCTGGCAGGAAAAAAAAGAGTAATTTGTCTTTCTGTTTTTAAATCTTCCCATTGGAATAACACAAAAACCTGGGAGATGAAAGACCTCAAGCTCTAGACCCGCTGTGGCTAGCGTGTTCCAGAAGCAGCACGCTGCCTTATGGAGTCTGTCAGGAACAGGACAGGAAGCAACCATCTACTGGCCTCCCGAAAAAAGGGAAAAAAATGCTACAAATGCAAAAGCCTTTGTCAAGAGCATGTGCTTCACAGAGAGCTGTGAGRAGTCTGTCCCAGTGCCAGCTGATGTGTGCTAGTCATTATTGCTGGGAATAGGTGCAGGGATGTAGGGCAAGAATTTTGTCAAATATCTTCATTCCTGTATTTGATCCCCTACCAGCTCATGTTGAAGTGATGTCACCTGTTAGTTCCTGATTTTTCACTTTGGCACCAATTTCATTTGAAGATTTGGGTGCTTTGTAATTTGTTTTTCTGGACCGTGTGGTTCTAACGTAAAAGTAATCTGAACACATTTTGTAGATACACTGGCTAGCTTATTAAGCTCTTGAGCCTTYTTAGCTCAAATATATATCAAATGTATAGATAACATAAGGATCTCCTGCAGATACAGAAGAAATCGCATGCACTTCTATAGAACTGTAGATTTGAAGCTATTCATGTAAACACTTTGACCTGTAGAGGAAAAGTAGTGCAAAACACAGAAGTGGTATTTTTACAAGATTTCACACCTAGGACAGCACAGGAAAAACTGATCCTTAGGCTTCTCTTTGGTACATTCCTCCCATTTAAAGCTTGGATTTTTCTCCTATCCTATCCTATCCTATCCTATCCTATCCTATCCTATCCTATCCTATCCTATCCTATCCTATCCTATTTTTTTTCTATGTTGGAGCAGCAAAAAAGGAAAAGGTTCAAATCATTTGAAATACTGTTGCAGTCTCAAAAATTCAAGTGTGAAACTAAATAATTTTACAGACCTCATGCTTTCCTTCAGCTAGAATAAGCATGTATGGTTACAAGAACTACAGGTTCATCTCCTAAGTAGCAAAACCATCCATTTATTTGAAGTCTGTTCTTAACCACTAGTTCTAAACAAAGGATAGTAAATGACAGTTCTAAATGCAGTCCTCATTTTGATTTTACTTGTAGAAATATTACCCTGATTTCTGTGCACAATTTTATTTTTTGAATACCACAGTCTTGTTTAGCATAACTTCTCTTCATGTGTGCTGAATGAGCTCTCTGCAGAGTGTGTGCATATGTGCATATGAGTATTAGGCATAGCAAAACAAAAACAACACAACTTTGAGGTTGTCTACATTTTTGATAAAATACAGATGACTATGAACATGATTGGAATAAGTGTGATACCTAGGGCTCTAGAAAATCATATGAAATAGGCCTACAAAGATCAGAAATAGTGTGTGGACAAGAGTCAGCTTCTAGCTTAGTACATTTTATATTTTCATATCATTTCATGTAATTTCATGTAATTTTATTTTGTTTCATTTATTTTTAGCAGCTCATACTTCTACAAGCCGGATTTCCAAACCCAGCAATATAGCCGAACTCAGTATCTAGTTTGCAGAAGGTGAACAGAGTTCAAACACGCACATGTTTATTCAGTGCTCGGGATATCTGTGCTGCCACTGCTCTCCTCATGCCCTGATCCTCACCTTGTTTGAACATACATTGCRGAATATCCTGAAAAAAATTCTCCCTGCCACTTCCCCGATACTGATATAAAGACAGCTTCACCTCTCCCCATTTGATTCTTCCCTTTCCTCAGTGACCATGAAATCACAACATCCCTCTTCCCCCCTGTGTCTTTGGACTTTAAGGCAGGTAAGAGCACAAACCATAAATTGAAATGAAATATACAGCTGGATAAATAAAGTGAGATGAAAGGGAGAAAAGGGGAAATGTGCTTCCTATCACAGAGTTTAAAAAACAGACTTGGCACATAGGGAGAAAAAACAAAACAGGAAACAAGATTCTACATATAAATTAAGCTTTTCACCCTGAACCTTTTTAGATAGCCCAGAAGTAATAAGAACGTGTATGTCTTGGACTGGCAAAGCAAGCATTCCAACACTAAATGGCTTCCTGTTCAACACAGTCAAAGCCGGAGACTGTTTTGGGGGCTTGGTTAGAAATATGTGTGAAGTATGCACTTTTATTGCAGGCCAAATAAAATGTTTTTAATCTTCTCCATCCCATTCCCCCCGCCACCCTCCCCCCTGCCAAAAAAGTGCAAAATGTGACCAGTTTTCTCCTTCACTGAGGAAGTTCAATGATTAGCCTTAATTACACTTACCGTTAAAGACACTTAAAAAGCAACTTGCCAATGTCACTCTGTGCTGGCATTGGAGGCTGTTGAGCTGTACCGAGTAGACACCTAAATGAGCTCAAGAATTTGGCCCTATGCAAAGAGAGGGAAAGAGTGAATATTTGAGGGTGCGAAATGTATTACAGTATTTTCCCCCATTGGTGGCAAACATATAATTAACAAATTGTTGATCCGTTTTCTTCTTCTACCACGTTAGCCTCAAATGTTATTCGGTACTGCATGTTCTTTGCAGATCTTTAGATTTTTTTTTTATTTAGTATTTTTTTTTAGCTTTACAAGGTTTAATTACATGGCCAAAAGTGAAAATAACGCACATGGGAAAAAAGCATGGAGCACTATATGCCATAGATGTGCAAAGGAGAGGAGGTTTTCCAGTTCCTCACTGAAGCCACAGGATACTTTTTGGAAAAAAAAAAAAAGAAAATCACTGAAGTACATCTTTTTTTACAGCTAGTGGGAAATAGAGTTACAGCTACGTAACCTAGGTCTGAATTTGTCCCTTTCAGTATAATCAGAGAAGTTTTACCCATTACTACTTCTAGTAACAYTTTTTCTCCCAGCTCTAAACCAACAGAGGACACATTAGTGGTAACCGGTATTAGTGGTAGCCGACTATTTTCTCTTAATATTTTTTGTCATTGCAGTGTTTCTGAGCAATCTCAGGATCTAAACACTGATCTATTTCAATACTTGAAGATGCCATGTACCTTGTTCAGTCCAAGATGGCATATTGCTGCTGAGACATTGGTCTTGTTGATGCTGTGCTACTTTCAATGCAACTGGCTGCTGCCTTTGTTCTTGTACTTTATACCTAATGTTACCAAAACCACTAGAAGGCCTTTATACCCATCTTAAACACCCCTGTATTGGGGGTGTTCACTTGAAGGAAATGCATCCTAGCAAAAGGTCTGTGTCTTCAACCTCACGTATATTGATGGAATTCAGCCTGCACTAATTGGCACCGAAAGAAGCAATTGTTTTCTTTCAGTCCAGCCAGTTGTAGTGCTCAATTTAAGCAGTATKGATGAAGATATGAACTCTAGATAGATTCCACTCATAAGGAGATTCTGGATATCCAAATGCTTCAGAGTTGCTATTGCAAACACTAGAAAGTATCTACTTTTTCCTGGCAAATTTTGTATCTGGAGACAGGCAATGGCAACACTTCCATATCTACGTCTCTCTTTCCACCTCTGATGGGGGAACGATGACTACACAAGCCAACATATACAGCCTTGCGGAAGACATGGGAGCAGGCCTAGATGAGACCCYGAAAGAGAACTATGAATAATGGGAAAAAGTAAAACTGGACAGTATCATGAACATCAGAGGCAACTGCAAGAGAAAAATGGACCTAGTGACAAGTAGGAGAAAAACAATTCAGATTTGGATAGGAGTATTTTACTATGTTGCTATTGCAGACAAAATATGCATGACACAGATCAGAATAGAATTAAACTTCTGTTCCTTCTGACAACGGATGGCAAGAAAAAGAAAAGATGGGGAATGCAGCTGTTATTTCATACCTGGAAGGGCAAAAATAAAGCAAGTGGGGTGCAGATTACTTCTGCTGGTCTAGAACTCCAGAAACCTTTGAAAATCTATAAAACAGATCAAATGTAAATGGTGGCATGCATTTTTAAAACTATATAAGCACTTTACCACAATTAGTTCATTAGTTCTTTTTTATTTTTTTTTTTGCTGTGACTCATCCTGCTTCATATTCCTGATACTGTCTAGCTCTTCTGCTCCAATAAATTTGGCTGTCATGTTGCTTGATATCCTGAGGGGTAAGCAGGTATTTCTGCATGGTTGCATGAAAAAGATAATAATTACTAATTATTGCTAGATGTTTCTTTTCTGAATATTTGTTATAATCAGCTTATGACTTATAAACTGCAAATAATGACATGACTCTAATAATATATAACAATTGGTCATAAAAGCTAACTTTGACATGAAAAAAAAAGAGAGGTGTTAGCCAATCAAGGATGCATACTTTTCCAATACAGAAAATGAAGCAGAGCAGCTGTCCAGAATTAGGAAGGCAGGAAGATGGGAAAGGAAAAGGAAAAGGAAAAGGAAAA
>NW_020455777.1:4008557-4058178 GCF_003342845.1 Nothoprocta perdicaria | reverse complement strand
GAAAGGAAAGGAAAGGAAAGGAAAGGAAAGGAAAGGAAAGGAAAGGAAAGGAAAGGAAAGGAAAGGAAAGGAAAGGAAAGGAAAGGAAAGGAAAGATGAGGAAAGAGAGAAAGAAAAAGAAAGACAAGAAAGATGTTGGAGAACAGAAATCCAACTAAATATAGAAAGGAAAGCAAAGGCAAAAGAGAGATTTCATGGATAATTTATAGTAGTTTAAATCCCCATTTCTCTTGCCAGGTAGAGAAATCCTAATCCTGTTACATGATTCTAACGTAGCTCAAAATGCTTCAGTGAATCATTGCCATTACCAATATGGGCAGAAATTTACTATATCAGCTTCCCAGACACTGAACACARTGTTGGCAGAACGGACAGAATATGAGCCCAGTGAGTCAGATAGGCTGTTCTTTTTTTATCTCCAAGACACACGGCAGCAGTTCCAGTGAACACACTGGAACTGCCTTTGGAGGTAATGCTGAAGGCTGGGCAGCTGGTGGGGAACAATCTGCTTGTTGCTCAGTGGCACYATATAACTCATACAGCAAGTGGAAGAAGTCCCATCCCAGCAGGTAGTGAGACGTCCTCTAGGTCACGTAGCTCACGGTCAAGAATGTAGAATAAAATCTGCAAATGTTGTTTTAACAATATATAGTTGCAGATATAATTATCTTATTGGAACTATGTTTTGCTCTGTAGCAGTAAAGACTTCTTTTGGTTTTTCATTCTATTTCTCTGCTAATGAAATAAGTTGATCTAAAGATGTCTGTGGTAGTAGCAAGCAAGGAATCCTCTCTGTGTTCAACATTTTGAAAGCAATGCAGAGGTGCTCTGAAGATGGTGTGTCTGCTGTGCTGTGGAGCTGTTATATGGTTGCCTTCTGCCAAATGGCATAGGCAGATGAAATAACAGCCAAAGTCTCAGGTTTTCCTTCAAGARGCATCAGATTTTGTTTTCCCTGAATTTTCCATTCTTCTCTACTTTCAGCATTCCCATTCTTCCCTGCTTTCAATGTTCAGTCCTTTGAATCATTTGAAAACTCTAAATATCAAAAACAAATACTCACTGAGAGAGTTTGGCTATGCTGCATCCATGCTGATTTAGACAACTGCACCTCTGTCTTCCAGGTGAACATATCCCTAGTTTGAATAAGTTACTGAAAGAACAGTTTAATGCTGCCAGAATGATTTAACATTTAAAAAGTGGTTGCTTCACTCATATTAATGGTAGGAGTTAGGGTTCTGAGTGCACTGATTGCCCTGGTCAGTCTGTAACCAGGCAGTGATTCCTGGTAATCCTCCTCTTCCCCCTTAGGGCATCCCCCCGGTGCTCTCAGGGCTCTGATAGTAGATTGAAGCACATTCGAAGGACAAGGTCTGTCTAAGCAATCATATATGAATAATATTTAGTGTCTATTAACCACCAAGCTTCYTCAGGAACCTTGCTGAATGTAAATAGAAAGCTTTCTCCTTCTCTCTTTCTGTTTTCTGTATAAATATGTAATAAATATGTACACCCACACTCCTACCCAGATAGGAAGCAGCCCAGACTAATTTCACAAATGCCCACATGTCATACTGTGCTGGAGGGCAGTGTCAGCAAAGATGACACYATGGGTGATATTACGTTTGCACCCTTGCATCACTGGAAAAATGCTCTAATCTGGTAACTCAAGAATGGGAACTAAGACATTTTAGACAGGTTGTTAGTAAGACACCATGTATTCATAGCTAGTTAGTTATCATCATCTTATCAAAAAACAAGGACTGAAGATTTGCTTTATCATTTAATAGCACCTGTGAGTCTACAAATGCTTCTGATACACACTGAGCAATTCTATCAAAAGGCCTCAGGAGCAGAAAGATGAGTACAGCAAGAATGGGAAAAGCAGAAAACACAGGACCTTTCCCTTTAGCTCTTTCTTCTTCCATACATAAAGAAAGCAGCTGATGAAATATGTTCTGCAAATAGATACAAATACATGCACATAGATCTAGGAACATCTTGTACACAGATGTGAGTCAGTACTTGGCAGATGTCTAGTTGTAGTCATATTTCCCAATAAAAATTGCATTTTTAAAAGTGGAATTAAAGAGACAAGAGAAGGACTACTTCCGACAGGCCTAGAGAATTAGCTATTATATTAATTTCTGTCTTCTTCTCACGTAATGAATCCTACATCACTTTGGGTGTTGTCTACATAAAATATCCAAGAAAGTCCTGGTGTGTATGTATGGTATCTAGAAGGGGTGTAGGTAGACTTGAATAACTGTTTTTGCTCTCCAAGCTGGCCGCCAGTTCTAGACTGAAAGYAGTACAAACATAATAATGTAGCATGCTGTTCAAATTAGCATATCCCATGCAAAGGTTGCAAACAGGCCTCCTCATCAGTGTAGTGTACTAGAGAGAATTGCATGTGGTTGTTGGTCAGAGAAGCATTTCCATGGTAAGGTGTCACCTGGGGAGCTGTGCAGACCATCAAGTCTGTTACTTCCATGGCAAATAGCATTTAGCTTCCTCCTGCTGCCACAGGACCATGCATCAAGCTTTCAGCACCATTGCTAATTTCAACACCATCAGCCAGATGTGGCCAGAACCACAGATGTATAGGCAGGGTATGTTTCTGTACATTCACATTCGCATTCAATATAATAGCAGCAGATTTCAAATTTTACTGATTCTATGGTAACTGATCTTTGTACAGATATCTGCAAACTGTCTTTCAAAAGCAACACTACATGAGGAAATATCTACATTTGGTAGAAATCTGTTTATTCTATATCTATCATCAATATTTCCATCTATCCAGATAGACAGCTGTGTTAGTTATGGAAAAGCAGAATGCCAAGAAACGCAATAAATTAGTTTTGAGCATAGAGGTATAGTTGAATCTTTCTGTTCAAATCTCACTCAAGGGTACACTCATGTAGGCTTTCTGATGCCAGTAATAAGCCAGATCTTCTCTCCATGTTAGGAGGCTGTGATGTTACCTGAAAGATTGGATTTAACCAGACTAAGTCTACAGAGGGAAATAGGAGTATGAAGCTCACCCAGTATAATTTACTTATGATATAATAATATTTCTGCTTTCATTGAAGGTCAAAATATGTTAATATTTTTGCTTATTTCTTAACAGATTTTCAATGTGAAGTCTTTGTTTCCTTTTCTTCTCTCTAACCCGAGCTGCCTTAAAATCTTTTGTGTTTGCACTTGTTTGAAGCAGTATAAATGCAGGCAAATGGAAAAGCACCACATAGGACTGTACAGAGTTGGATATTGGCAAAACCATGGATGCATACCTGGGTAGTGTGAGATGTAGGAATGATGTTAAACTGTGACTCTTACGGGATTTTCTAAGTTCCTAACTGCAGTTTAACTGGGATGTTTCTTTTACCAATATGCTTTAGCATGCACACAGTAGTTCTCAAAGGAAAACAGATACCATCACAGAAGTAGTTGAATGTAATGCATCCAAGTCACAGGAGTGACTTTGAGATAGAAAGGAGTCTCCTGAGGGAAAAAGTGAAGCAGCTTATAATTATATATGAAAAAATACTAAAAAAAAAAACATTTTGTTGGGAAAGTGAAAGTTAATTTGTTTTCATACTTGAAGACTAAAACAAAGGAAATTTTGATATCCTCTGCTTCCTTTTCCTAAGAAATTACCCAGAATACTTAAGCGACAGAGCATTAATGGTTCTTGGTGTTTTTCCAAGACTGAAATCTTCCAGGTTATCCAGTAGCTGTTAAAGCTAATGATGCTCTTGGCAGCAAATATGACTGTCAAAATTTGGTCCTGACTATGGGTGTATTCTGGTTGATCGGAATGCATTGCCCAGTGGAAGAAGTCCAGTATGGTAGGGTCTGGCCTCTCGTAGCAGGGTCTGGCCTCTTGTTGCTTACTGGCTTTTGGTCTTTCTGAGGACAMGTGAGCTGCGCGAAGCAGATATTCTGAGTACATGCAGGCTGCTCTGAGGGCATATGTACTGTRCTGTCTGAAATTGTTTCCCTGTCATTGAACCCCAGCTGAAAAAAGACATGATATAAAAAGAGCTTTATAAAAGTAACTAAATATTGTTCTGTTCCTGTGGTGAATGGGTGTGAATGAACTAAAAACACTGTGCTGTTGCTTTGTGGACCTCTGAGTAGAGATCACTGTTTACAAAAACAAACAAGTAAAGAGCTAATTAAAAGTCTTTCAAGTCAAGTATCTCTGAATATCAGGATTTTGGACTCCAGCTAGTGCTAAATGATGATGTGTGTAGTGTCCAGTTTCGATTTTTAGCAATGTCTTATACATTGTGGGTCCCTTAAGGAGGGCTTCTTCCTGCCTTACTTAATCATCAAGAAGTTGATCTAATAGTAGAGTTGCTCAGTCTGTTGGACATCCAGGTTCAGATGTCCTTGAAGAACTTGCTATTCCTATGACTTTTGAAAAAACCTGTTTCCCACATTTTCTGCTAAAGAGGAAACACTGCGAAATAAGGAATTCAACACTCACTGGTCTAGCAAGATGGAGAGAGGGAGCATGAGACAATAGGCTAGCAGGTTGCAGGTCTGTTTCTGTGTTTTATTCAATGTTTGTGTAAAGTATATGCAAAGTTTGTGCAAGCTTTTTTGAAAGTTGACTAGAAGCTGGAGGAAAGCAAGCACCAACGATCAGTCTATCCATTTGACCAGCTCTAGGCAGCTGCAAGTGTTAGAGTGCAGGTCTTAGGTGCTGAGTTCTGTTATGGTGTGGTACAAACTGATCTGGAGATCTAAGCTTTTGGATACAGGCYTAAAAACTATTTTTTTTTAGTACATATCCTTCAAAAACTTAACTCTGATCTTGAATCTAATATCTAATTTGTCCCATACATTCTTTGTGTGTCCTGTGCTTTAGACTCGTCCTATATCTATTCTTCTTAACCCCAGTTCTGCCACTGCTGTTCCCTTAAATGGATTAATTTTACTTTGAYGTGTGACTTTTAGCAAGATAGTATTTTTGGCTGGGTTGAGTTCCATATCAAAACACATTTTTTTTTCTTTTGGAAAACAAAACCAAAAACAAATAACAAGAGAGAATCTGTAATTCTTTCTAATGTCTCTTCCCTTTAAGTGGTCACTTGAAGGGCAAAATGTCTACAGGATGAAACTGAAGGAATTCTGTTAATGAGATATGGACACAGAATAAACACTTCTGCACAGTGTTCCCATACTGAAAATCATTCCTCATTAATATTATTTATATTATTTATTCTAAGTTGAGCATAAAGTTATAAACAGAGAGCATACCACTAGGTAACTATTAATATAGAGCCTGATTCTACAACACTTTCTAATTCTAAAAACTTCTTGCTTGCACCAGCAAGTTCTGTTTAAGGTGACGGTGCTTTGATACCTTTTTGGCTGCATAATTTAACCAACATTTAGGGATACAACAACGTATTTTTATAGCATTGGTAAGATGATAAAAGCACTTTATGGAAAAAATGTTAAGCTCTTTAAGAAAGTGATAGCTGATGTCAGGAATAGCATTCTTTCCACATCCTTCTTATATTACTGTTGGATGGGCTCTTGTAGTGAAATGTTTGCTAGTATTTCCAGTTTAACACTCTTTTTTCAAAGAGTTATCTCCTACCTAAAAATAGGTATATTGTTGTGGAAACAGAAAATAGGAATATTGTTGTGGAAGTGTCAAGATTTTTTCTGTATTAGAAGACTGACTTTGTATTTAAGTTGAAAGCTGAAGTACCTGTTGATGTTGGTAGGATATTTCTCTTAGACATTCATTCGTATATTTAAATTAGCAAAATCTTAATTTGTCCCAAAAAGTAGTTAGTGCAGACAAGATGGATAAAGAGTGGGGAGTGTTGCATTTTCAGTCTTTTAACCGTTGTAAGAAATCTGGTTCCAGCAGTGATGTGTGTTGTGTTAATATCAAACAGGGCCTCAAGAATTATGTAAATAAATGGTCCCTGAGTCCCATACAAAAAATCTAGCACCTTCTGTTTCAGTTAACTCTTTCTTGAACTGAGGGCTCTCAGTGTATCTCCTAGAATCATGTATGAGCCGAGAGCTCAGGCACAGCCCTACAAAGCCATGCTGCTGTCCGGCTCCCACAGCAGTGTTTTACTAATCATCCTAAATGTGTTTGTTGTCCATTTTGTTCTCATATATTCCTCTGCCAGTGCTGCTCTTTAATTTAAATCTGCCTTGGTGCATTGTGTTTGTAAAAATAGAAAAAAACTTTCTGTGCATTGTCCTGCCAAGCTAAATAGCACACACCAATTTTCTTTCCAGCTTAATTTTTGATGTTCCTGATTTTTTTGAGATGTCCTTCTGCATTTCTTCTTCATTAAATACAAGTGACTATAACTATGTAAGTGACTGGATCAGGTGGACTTTTACCTATGTACAATACGAAAAAAAAGTCTTTAAGGAAATTTCTACTCATCTTGACCTCATCTCATTAGTCCTAGAGAGCTTTCTAAATTCTTCAGTAAAAATCTCTGGTTCCACTTTTTGTCTGCCTACTTGAAGCCATCTCTTCTAGAGTTATTCTCTTTCAATGCCTGTATGCTTGGAGACCCCAGCTCCTGTTGCTAGAATTCATATTCATTTCATATAACCATTACTATCTGATGGTTAGTTTCTAGAYTGAGCTATCAATCTTGGATAACTCCTTAATCAATGGAAGATAATGCAGTTCACTGATCTTAATGAAAATGTTCATATCTTAACATAAAGGTTTTTCTCTTTGAACTACAGAAGAAATTAGGGTAATTGAATTGACCTGTTGCCTTAACTCTGGGGTAGTTAGGTAAGTTGAGTACTATCCCTGAACAGTCCTGAACAACACTTGAATAAGACACATGAAACGGGGTATGACAGTGAGATGAAATCTCACTCATGCTAGCATTATGCTGATGTACTTCAGTTGCTCTTTCTGGAATTAGTCCTGATTTTCAGTGAAACATCCAATATATGTCTCTTACTTTTTTCCTCTTTGGAACTAAAAGCTGAGGAAAATGGAAAAAGTTTRTGACTGTTGATATTATACGACATATAAGATTGGTCTGAGAGGCAGGAGATGAATACTTTTGTACATATTCCCCTGTTACACAAGAAATTGTTTTTGAATGTAATCAAAACATTGATCCTGGATCTTATTTCTGTTAACAGTGGTGTTAAAGCTGTCTGCAAGGCACCTGGGCAAAAATAATAAAGTGTTAGTCAAAGTTCAAAACCAGCCTTTTACTTGTGGCAGGAAAATCAAGCAAATAAAATCTTAACTTTCTCTAGTGATGATTTTGGGGAGATAACATGTTATTCAAGATATATTAAAATATTTTAGCTGAGCAAATATTGCATTTTCACACATTTATTAATTAAAATTTCCTGCTCAAAATAATTTAAAAAATATTAGAGTGAACATTATAAGTGTAAGGCCTATCTTTACTTTTTTGTTGTTTGTTTCAGTGATTACGCTGTGAATAGATTAGCTCTAAGACTACAGTCGTTCCTATCTCTACTACAGCTGCAGCTATTCATTGGAGAAACATCTTGAGAAATGGCAACTGAATCTTTCTCAACAGTAAGATGAAATCTGAAGACCTGAAAGTCTTCTGATCTCAAATTCCAGAAGTGCTGTCCTCCAAGTATTATCAGGCTTCCTCAGTACTATCTGGGGTGAATACAGGGAAAAAAAATGTCAGGAGTCTAGGGATATTGTTTTCCTTCTTTCTGAGAACTAGGGCAAAGGCACAACTGGTCTATTTGCTGGTATGCTGAACCATTATTATTCTCTGAGTCTCATTAAAACAAAATAAAACAAAACAAAAACCCTGCCTTTGTCTCAGGTCATTCCAGAACATTTGCCCTCCTCTGTTATGTATCCAGGCAGGAAATGTTTTTCTTCTTTTAAAATGAGCAATGCAGGGTTATCGTGGAGAATACACGTAGTGCAATATGCTATCAGCACCCTCCAGTTGTTTATAATGGCCATTTTCAGTCCAAACTGGGACACTAAGTTCTCTTGGATTCTCACTGTGCTGGCAAAGCCTTTTGTGTACAACAAACCCCCTTCCCCAGCTCCTGAGAAGTTTAAGAGGTTTATTTTTCTCAGTCTTATCTTACAGTTTCATTCAGCTACTGAAAAGAAACACAGTTTTACAGCAGACTTGCCTCCGTACTGCCTACTTGTCCATGACAGCTCTAAGGTTTTACCTTCTCCCGCGCTTCACTTCTCTCTCAAGGAGCTGAGAGAGAGGACTTAGTCTCTCTTTTGCCTTGTGAATGGATGTGGCCTGTGTCCAAGCTCACTTCAAAACAACAACCCACAATTGCAGTCATACTTAAGGGTCTCTTTGATAAGAATGCATTGCTTAGCTGGAGGCAGCGGTCTGGGCAGGGATTATGGCGTGCCAGGGATGCACAGGAATGTGAGGCTACTTTATAAGCACAGTTCCCCATCTCAGCATATCCCTCCACAGCAACTTTGTGTTATGAAATTAATGTTGATTTTTTTAATTTTAATGCAGAATATTTTATGCTCTGAAACCAACCATGGTGCCACTTACATGAGGAGGTTTTCTCTTTTAACTCAGTCTTGCAACTGAAAGCACTACAAGGAGTAGCTTCCTCTTTGCACACAAAGGAGGAGGGAGACAGCAGCAGTGGAAAAGGCCTTATGCTTCTTCAATATTTCTCCTGCAGAAAGTAATCTTAAGGATATTGAAGGCTCAGTGGTCTAGGTTATTTCATTATTTTATTCCCTAGCTTGTGATAATTCTCCTCCTTGTGTATTTGGCGTAATTCCACAACAAATAGTATTTCTCATTGCCCCCTGAATGGGAAGCAAAGCTCATTGGCACACTGCTGGTGCCAGCTGGAGAGTACAAGACTCATTTTTTTCCTAAAACTTAGACTTTCTTTTTAGTCTAAGAGCAACCTCCCACTTCCTCTCCAAACCTATATATTCCATGCTTGATAATGACAGACACACACAAAAAAGTGGATTCTGGTGAGATTACTGTGAAGAAAAACGGCAAGAGGATGATCAGAAAAATATCAGCAAAATTAGAAACCTAAATTAAAGTCTCTGAGTCGGTCTCCCTGCATTATCTTGCCCTTAGCTGGAGAGCCACAGCAGATTGCATTCTCCTTGACTTCTGTGCAACAGTTTTGTATCTATCCATATAGTTGTGAAAAATCAAATTTCTCTCACTTGAGTTTATATAAATCCAAATTGCAAAGTATTTGCCTTATGCTGTAATGGGGACCATGTTGTTATTTAAGGTGATGAATTCTGAAAGGATTCATTCAGACAGGTGGCAAAAAGACTTGTTTTTACTTATTTGTTTATTCTCATCATGAGGAAGTTTATTTTAAGTGCAAGAACAAGAGCTGCAGAAAACGATTTCTTTATTAAAAACAAACTGCTAAAGTCTTTCTGGGAGAAAATATTGCTAGAATTTTTAGATTGTCCAGGAGAGGAAGTACAAAAGAACAGTTGAAATAATAATTCTCCTGAAATATTAGGGTTTTCTGTTCAGTAATCCAAGACTTGTATTGTTTCTCAGGAAGCCAAGGCCTACAACCTCATAAAAAGAAGAAGAAGAAAAAAAACCACTAGATAGCACAGATAACTGCAGTAATTGTTTGCATTTTGTATTTACTTCTTGATGTGCAACCAGAAGCTTTTTTGCCTAAAAAAATTCGACAGTGATGATATTTTTCTGATTTTTAATTTGTCATGTGAGATGTGACATCCACAGACACAAGATATAATTTAGGAAAAAGAAAACAAGAGGTAAAGAGTTATTTGGCTTAAATAATTATTTTAATTTTTTCTTTTTATACCATCAGTCAAGTACAAGTAGCAAACAAATAAACATAACTCCTGATTCTGGGCTCACAGTGGTAATTACTATCTCTAGCTTGAGTTAAGACAGTGCACTTTTGCAAACAGCTAAACATACCCAAGCACTGTGATCACATGTCTTTTCTGAGAGAAGCAGCATAAGGACTGATTTACAAATATATTTGCATTATATAAGGGCAAGTGCTCTGCTTCTATAAAGAATATTCTCCACGCACTAGAAACTGTAGATACATGGTAGAAAGACCAGGAGAATGTGCCGAACAGAAGCCATGGAGAGTTTCCTACAGCTTGACACAAACCAGGCAGCACCTACTAGCAGATATAATAGTTCACTGGATAAGTTATTCAGCAGTTTCTCATGGTAGGAAATTAWTGGTCAGTTTTGCTAGCGAAAAGTGACCTTAAATTCTTCTGGAGAGGTGACTAYATTTCAGTGACAGATAGCTCTTTCCGACCCACAAGTCACCTGAAAAGTTTCTACTGAGCAACTACAGTGAAAAAAAAATGTATGGGAACAGAGTTGTTTTAATTAATGCTTTTCTTCTCAAACTTTAATGTTAGTTTTAAGAAGTCATTAGGATGATGACATTAGGAGGAGACAATGCTTAGGGGTTTTAATGAATTCCTCCCCATACAAATGTAGGCAGGAATGTATTTTCAGCTTCCAAGAAACAGAGGTCATTAATCTAAGATGACATTCTTAATTACCCCAATAAGGCTTTCCTCAGTGAGAGGCAATAAAAATAAGAGCATGTGATTATTTCTATATTTCTGAATAAAAATGTTGATGCCATTAGCTAAGAAATATTTCAGTGACAGCTTGAGACAAATGTCTCCAATACACATTTAATGTAGATTTTAAAGGTTCATTATTCGTGGCTAATTGCATGCCAGTTGATCATTAAAAACAGATTTGCTGAGGCTTAAGAAGTATACAATGTTTACATGAATGTTAATCCTCAGTAAACATGCTTTTAAAAATTAGTTGGCTGACTTTATATGTAAAGCAGCAAATTCAAGTCACAGAACTTTTGTAAGGTGCTTACTTTAAAATGCTACCATTGTTTCCCTATTTATCCTACACTATCTTTACTGAATTAAGGAAAAAATTTATTACATGTACATAAGACAATTCTAATTTTGCTTTCACTAGACTTCCTTTTCTTTCTTTTTTTTTTTTTTATCTCTGCAGAAATTAGACCACAGATCACCTCAGTTTAATATGGAAAGTGCTTAAATGGGATGGTGTGAGAAAAAAAAATTGTCAGAAAAAGAAAATCACCTCTTTCGTTTAGCTAAAAAAATACTATGTGTGAATAGCTCCGTGTAGTGAACAGCAGAGTCTTGTCATATTAACTTTGTTTATCCAAGTTGCATAGGGTTTTAACTAGKAATATGACTCTGTATTGTTTTGAAAGATCTATTTCTGTCCCTGAGTCTAGCGATAGTAGGTTCAGGCCTAAAGGATTCAGAATAATCTCTCTGAAGACTGGAGAGACTAGGCAGTGTCAAATTGCAGGGTAAAATTTGTGGTCTGTATTGATTCAAAGGTATCTTGTATCTTCATTGCAAAGGCATGGAGTCATTCCAATTTGCTGTGTCAAAACAAAAGTCTTGATTTAAATTCTCCTATATTTTGAAAGCAAACAGGGGTTAAAATCCTAGGTATAAATTTTGTAGTTCAATTTATTTCTTTCATTACATAAATCATGGGTGAAAACTCTTTTCAGGTAGAAACCCTTCAAAAACAGGCTTTCTACCCTGGTAGGCAACTACCTGGGAGGTAACTGGTAAAGTAACATTAACCTCAAAATTTGGCAAAATTTGCTCTTCTGATTTGATTTCATTTTCAGTTCTTGTCCTTATTTGAACATGCACCTCACATCAGTCATGATTTGTTTTCCATCAAAGAACAGCTCAGGAAAAGACACCAAGCAGAAGAACAAATCACACTCAATTCTAATTGGTCACTTCTTGAGACAGAGCACATCAAGCTTTTCCTACGTTCTTCTTGTATTAATCATGCAGTACAGGTCATTTTAAGCTCATTTCTTTATTTCTTTTTATTATTAAATAATGAAATATTTAGATTGAGCTAAGGTATTCCTCTATGCACTTATTATTTTATACATATTTATATACTGACACCTTCCAACACAATTTGAAATATAAGGCATACGTTTATTCTTTCTGGGAAGACCAATCATTTTTCTGTTTTCTAATTAGCTGACTTGAATAGGAGTTTGATGACAAGACTTTTGCTATGTGGTATGACAGAGATCATTGTCTTCTCTTGGTCTTTTTGTGTCCACTGCAGATTAGATGCCTACACATCTAAGAGGTACTTTCCTTTTCCCRGGAGGAGGATGCCTCATACTTCTGCACACCAGTCAAGAGTTCCTCTGCTCTGCTCTGTCGGTGCAAGGGGTGCYGCTTGCCAGGTCTCTGTATAGATTGGTCAGACACTACTGGGTAGAATCCACTTAATTGTACTGCTTGTGAAGTCTCCTTTTGTGAAGCCTCCCAGCATATTGTTGGAAAATGCCTAAATGTAAATTCTAGTGCAAAGCTTTCTGAGAGTACCAGATTTTACTCCAGAGAAACTGCAGAACCACAAGCTGGTACAGGGCCAAGGGATGGAATCCTGACTTTGTGAAGGACAGCAGGAATTTGGCAGGTGATATTGCCAGATCAGGTCAGGCCCAGGGGCTCTAGATAACTAGAACACATTTCCAACAAATTTCTGGGTATCAATGGCTCTTAAAAGCAAAACATTTTCTGTCTTCTGGGGAAAGGGAAGAACTCTTCACAGCTGAATAATCTCCAGAAAAAGGAGCTAAAGAAAAATTTACCTTTCCCTTAGACAACCTGGGATGATGTGTTCCTCTATGGTTTCAGAGAGAAGCAGGCAACTGAAGGTATGGTGTTTGCAAAGAGGTGCAGAATTTGCCTATCAGTTTTACAGAAAGGGATTACAGGCCTATCCAGCAGTAACCTATCTGGCTTCATTTTACTTTCTTTCTCTTTCTGTTCCTGCCAGAATAACTCAGACCTGAGATTCTCCCAACCACAGTTACTTCACAGGACATTTTTCTATTTGGGCCCCTGAGCTAACCAGCAGATGCACAACAAGGAGCTGAGGAAGCCTCTGGGTGAAACGGCCAGGCTGCTGACCCTGTTTACACAGCTGACAGATATTTCCCCTCAAGAAGCACTTCCTAAAGAGAAGATGYGGATTTCCTAGCTGGTGCAGGTGTGCAGCTGCTACCAGGAATTGCAGAAATAGACCTGTCCTACATGCAAGTTGTCCTATTAGTCACAAGTTCAAGAATGAGCCTTTCTTCCCATTGTAAAAGGTAAGATTGGGTGGCCCTTTGCCTCTTGGAAATGAACATTTGGTTATGAACAGGGCTTATGTGATGATATTAATAACTGGGTGATTAGTACAAAGAAATACCAGGCACATGGCCTGTTCTATAGGAGGTTGTCAAACTAGACATAGTAGTTGGAGCTCAAGAAAATGCCTAATAACTTGAAGGCTTTCTAATAGCATTAGAAATAGAAGTTTATGTTCTGGAGTAAGGTAATCAAGTCTTATGCTTCAGGGCATGCAGTGGTCACCGCAGGAATCAGGAAGGCATTTTGCCCGACAAGAGCTTTGTGCTCTTGCGTGGGTGGTTTCCTTCCTTCCCCAGGGCAATGATTAATGGAGTCTGCTGAAGGCTGGAGGCTGAGCTGTGTGAGCCTAGGGGGTGACCTGTGCATCTCTGTCCTCTTGGAGMTGTTCGAGGAGCCAAGGACTTTGAGTCTGATAGCAATGAATGCATTATGATAGGAAAGCTGCAGCAAAATGCCTTCAAAGTGGAAGCTTGGACGAGCGTTCACTCTTTATTAGGTAGACGMAGTGCTCATTGAATTCAGAAGGAATCCACTCCTTGAACAGAGAACAACACTAGGCAAGCTGCTTTTATGGAGGAAGAGTGATTAATGCCTTGTGTCAAGTGTTCATAGCCTGGAGTGGCACTTGTGCACTGTGACTTTGCTCTCCTTAGGAAGGATGRTAATAGCTGCATCACAGCAGAGAGGAGTTCACAGCACGGAGTTTTGGATCTTCAGCTCCTGACACTTGGTTATGCCAGCCAACTCCTGCATGTCCATATGATAAAAACTGCTGCRCTCTGCTTTAGATGCTTTCTTCTTCTCTTCTACTTTTATTGTTTCTGTGGCTTTTTCTCTTCCTCTTTTTGTTTTTACTTTTCCTTTTCTTCTGCATAGTCAAGGCAAATGGTTTGTCTGTTGTTATTGAGATCTTTTCTTTGATCTGGCTAATATAAAATATTTTAATACAACACAGAATATATTGCTGCCATTTCTTCATTACCAGAATGAATCTTCCCCCTCTGCCTTTGGCTATTTCTATGTACCTAACAGAAATATGAGGAAAGGCAAATTGTTCCATCAGGGGAACTTTTGCCACCAGCTCAGGCCAAGGCTCTTTGCTTTTTTCTGTCCAAGATACAATGATTAAGTTCATTTCTCTCATGATATCACAGTCAATGTCTTTTTGACTCCTCAGTATATTTCATCAAAGATACCCCAAATTTATTGTCATTAATCATCACAACCTTGTGAAAAGTGTGATGCTGCAGCAGAGGAGGAATTTTGAAAAGTTACTATTTTAACAGTAGGTTATGATAAAGTAGTTATCTCTTTAGTCTCCCTGTTCATTTAATCACCAAAATGAATTGAATTTATGTAAGATAAAAGCTAGTGCTCTATATGAGAGAAGTAGTGGAATGAATCTGTCATTTCTTTTGTTATTAATTAGTGAAAGGAGGAAAAAATTCTGTCTTCCATCTGATAGGGGGAGGGGAGGGGGTGGAAAGAAGTAAATGAGCAGATCCAAATGTCCTRTAGGTGATGCACACAGATACCTTGCTGTCCATAACAGTTCTACCTCTGTCAGACCACATGGCCAAACAGTTTGAGGAAAATACTGCCAAAGAAGGGCTTCCAGTTTTCATTTTTCTTTGGATTATCATTTCTCCTTGAGCACAAARTATGGAGACCTATGTTAGGATCTATTCAGACATGTCGGAGCACATAAGCTCTCTGGTTTTGAGGATAAGTAGCAAACAAAGAAAATGGAGTATCAGTCTGTTTTGCATGATGCTCCCTATTAACTATTTTCTCAAAGGGAACCGAGAATAATTTGTTTCTGTGTCCAGCATACACTGGTGGGGAATACTGCTGGTGGGGAATGACAAAAAAAAGGTACTTTTTTAATGCAAATTTCAATTGAGGAACTGCTTCAGTTTTTAAAAATCATCATTATCTTGTATTTCCTGGGGCTTCATGCAATCAGGAAACTCAAGAAGTCTGAAGGAGATGATGTTTATAGATTTAAAGAAATAGTTTGAGAAATGGAGGGTAACTGACCTGAAGTGAGAAAAGACTGAAATGTTGAAGAATGAAGGGCAGGGTTTTGGAAGGTCTTGTAAAAATAAGACAAGAATTTTTGCTCCAATGCAGGTAAAAAAGAAAAACAGTATATACATAKAGAGAGAGAGGAACATGATCAAAACTTTTTTTGTGGGGCAGAGCACTAACTTTGAATGATGGTATGCACAGTCATAGATACACAGAACACAGCTGCAAAAGCATCCAAAAGGCTGTTTCATCTGCTGCTTTGCTTTAGGAGAAGACCACCATAGTTGCAGAGAGAGGGAGAGTAAAGGCGATTTTGTGATTATTAGTCACTCAGTCAGTCAGACACAACTCATGGGACCAGAGAAACAGGGGCTGCACAACCCAGAGAGTTATCAGTGGGATTAAAGGTAGGAAGAAGAGTAGAATAGCTGGGCAGAGGGGTTGTGCAGGAGAGAGATGTGAAAAGGTGAGTCTGTTCCACGTAGAGTGATTAACGAGCCAGCTTTGTTTCCATTGCAACATCACTTATAAAACATGAGCCCAATCCCTAATGAGCTTAACTTTAAAAATAAGAGAGAGCTTTTCTTTCCTTGGAGTACTTGTTATGGGCTCAGAATGTGCTGTTCTCTTTCCAAAAGCTTTTCATCTTAAAGTGCATTTTTGCCAATCAGTCGGAKACTAGAGCTCTGTGAAACAGCATGGCAAAGGAACAAGACTGTGTGCCATTCAACTTTAATAAGTCATGGGAGAAGATATTGTTTAGCCCTGCACAGTTTATACTCTCAGATTTATAACTGTAAGTAATTAAAAGGAAGCAAGCCATCCTGGGCCTGCCTGCGCTCCAGCAGTTCTGGGGCCCAGTGCTTTATATCTGGCATGGCTCAACGGCCTGTGCTCTGATAATTTTTTGTTTTTTTTTTTTTTGTTTTAGCATAGTCAGGATTGCAGATCTGCAGAATGCAGGTACAGATATACCTAAGATGTAGAAATAKCTGTGTTGTAGTGTCACAGTGATTTTTTTGAAAGGAAGTGGCTAACTTCATTGGCTTCTCCTTGCTGGCAAYGCAGGAGGCCCTGTAGGTAACAGGGAGAGGTCACCAAGTCACAGCACCACTTAGAGGAAAAGAAGAGCAATGTTAATCTTCCTTCCTGTCCTGGCACAGCATAGTTTTGGGTCTATTGCCTCATGATGATGACAATATTTTGCAGGCTTGTRTAAAGCTTTGGAATGCAAGAGAATCTGAAAAGACAGTGAAGATGTGGTTTGGGAAATGATTGTACAAACAGAGTTCCTGGCAGAGCTGAGATGGGAGGATGAACAGGGACTTAGGGTCATGGGAATGAGAGATTCTTCTGTTATAGGGAAGGCCTATACAGGCATATGGATTTTTTATGAATGCTAAATTTCCAGTACTCAAAACATGAAGTCTGAAAGTGAGGTTTTTAAAATGAAAAGTGTTAGAAAAGGCTGATGGAAGTGGAGAGCTCATGGTTGAAGACAATGCTCATGTTATGGATGAGGTGTACAACTTTTGTATTCAAGTGCAAAGTAGATCAGATATATCAGTACTGATAGTAACATAAGAAATGGAAGCTGTCCGTTAGACTGCTAAGAAAAAAAATGAGCGATATGCATGCCTCCAACACAGTGCAAGGAGTCTAGTAAATAAGATTGGAAAACCACAGTGTGTAGTCCTTCTGTATTGACACGAGGTATAGCAGGGTCTCAGTGGAAGAAAGATCAGCACAGGGCACAATAATACAGAATATATCTGATAATAATCTTAATAATCTCTTCTGGCACTGGAGTAATGCTGTAGGTTAATGAGAACTAGCATCAAGCCGTTAACAAATTAACTGCCTCCATGAGTAACACTAACTTTGTGTAGGCTGAAATTCAAGGACTCAACGGAAAGGAAAAAATATCATCAGGTCTCTATCTCCATCTGCCTGACAAAGCTAACAACGATGACTGCCATATTCTAGGGACATGGAGGTGGAGTAGAAGTAAAGTAGAAGTAAAAAGGTGAGGAAGTTCAAGTAAAGCAGGTACCAGTACGACATGATGATTTGCCTACATGATGAATATTGCATGCCACTTGTGTCATCTAAAAATGGCAGGAGAACTGCAGAGTGTTTGGAAAAGGGCAACAGAGGTGACTAAAGTTACAGAATAGCTTCTGTATGAGGGGAAAGAAAGTAGACTAAGAAATTTTAGCCTGGAAAAGATATGACATAAGCTGAACTAGTCTATACTACCCCTATGTAGAAGTATATAAACTCAAGAGTAGCACAGAGAAAGTCGGTAGTAGATTGAAATATCTTTTCCAACAGGAAAAAAAATAGAAGACTAGTAAATGCCAAGTTCAAAAAACAAAACAAAAATAAAACAAAGGAAAAAAAMCCCTCTTTGAATGCATGACAACAGCAGGAATAATCAGGATGAGACTGGGTTGTGCTGCCTGATAAATTATAATGCTAACCCACACTTCAGGAAATGAAGCAGTCATTGGTTTGGGGGATGGAACTTTTAGGKTTTTTTTGTTTGTTTGTTTTGTTTTATTTAGCCACTAAAGGCAGTGGTTGTGTGCATGGGTCTGGCTCTAAGAGATGATCCTTACAAGGATTTTTTTAAAGAAGCTTAACTGAAACAAAAAATAAGGCCAAAAAAAACTAACCAAACAAAAAAAACCCGCACACTGGAAGCAATGGGAATTCATATGAATTTCTTTCTTATGTAGCCTAGTTCCTAATTACAGTCTCCAGGGAGAAAAAAAACAAACCCATCAGCGAACAGAATAACTGGACATATTGATGAGAGGAAATATCATATATGACTCAACTGTTTTATCTGCTGCATGGTGATCTTGGCCTTGGCAAAGGTTTGTGATATATTTGTCACTGTGTGCRCTCTCCATATGGCTATACATGTGACTATAGGCATAAGAGCTGTGTATTCAAGAACATATGAATATTCATTTCTTTTTCATTAAAGAGATAAGTTAAAATGAAAATATGTCATCGAAGAAGGATTATTTTTGCTTACTCTGACCAGAAAAGCCAGGAACTCTTGGCTAGTTCTAGTTCTAGGAACTAGAATCATAGAATCCGTAAGGTTGGAAGGGACCTTTAGAGATCATCTAGTCCAGCCTCCCCGCACATACAGGGTGAGCTAGAGCCTGTGGCACAGGGCTGCGTCCAAGTGGGTTTGGAAGATCTGCGGAAAAGAAGACCCCACAACCTCCCTTGGCAACCTGTTCCAGGGCTCTGGTACTCTCACTGTCAAGAAATTTTTTTCTTAAGTTCCTGTGGAACTTCCGATGCTTCAGTTTATGGCCATTTCCTCTAGTCCTATTGGTGGCCACCACTGAAAAGAGGCCGCCCCCTCCTCCTCACTCTCTYCCTTGAGGTATTTATAGACACTTATCAGATTCCCCTTCAGCCATCTCTTCTTCAGAATGAACATGCACAGCTCTCAGCCTTTGCTCATATGGAAGATGTTCCAGACCCCTCATCATCCTCGTAGCCCTGTGCTGGACTCTCTCCAGCAGCTCCACCTCCCTCTTGTACTGGGGAGTCCAGAACTGAACACAATACTCCAAATGTGGCCTCATCAAGGCTGAGTAGAGGGGGATGATCACCTTTCTCAACCTGCTGCAGACCTTCTTCTTAATGAGGATTAACCTGAGGATTCCGTTGGCCTTCTTGGTATGGAGCACTCAATAAGTAGACAGTTACAGAGGTGGCTTCTCTTCCCTAGTGATGGAGGAACAACACATGCTGTATGTTTTATCCATATTTTAGCACCATTCAGCTACAAACAGATCCAATATAAACCCTGAAATTTCGAGAGCTCTTCTGCAGCTGAGCATGTGTTCTGGCACAGCTGGAGTGCTGACAAATATGCCAGGTGTCCAGAACTGTTTAAACAAAGCAGACTACAAATTTTCCAGCTGCCGATACACAGCCCAGCCAGCCAGTTAGTGAGGTTCAGGTGTTAGCAAATCATTTAGACTCRGAGCCACAGGCATTAAACTGCCAGTTTCAGAACAGAGAATGGTAACGTCCTAGATGAGAACTGTTTGTGAAGTCATTTAAAGAGGGAAGTTACTACCATTGTGGAGGCRTGCTCATTTCCTTCGACAAGTTTGCAGGAATTGTAGTAAAAATACTTAAAATTTAGAGGAGAATTTCAGGAGAAACATGGGCCCAAATTAAAAATGGAGAATACACTGTTGAAAGAAAGAAAAGCTGGCAGTGGTTCATGAGGAGAAGCAAATAACACCAGGAAGGAAAAGAAGGTAGTGTCATCATGGGGTGGAGGGGCAGGGGAAGTCTGTTCAGTGTCTGTAATTCTTCTTTGGGAAATAAATAAAATATGTGACAATAAAKGAAGGATTCTTTAAGAAAAAAAAARGGGGGGGAGGGAAAGAAAACTCCATTAGCYGGGGTGACTGAGACTTAAAACAATGTATCCGTCCTTGAACCGCTAGGCTGCTACACTACCACTGGCCAAGACTAGTGGATATTGTTATTTACTACCTTAGCTAATCAGGCCAGAAAAAGGGCTAAGTAGACACTCTTTGCCCTACAGACACCATTTATAGCAAAGGATCCCCGACAAAGCTTATACTTTCATCTGACATGAACTTCTTGTGGTATATCTTTCCTTCAGCACCACTTTATGCTGTGTTTCCCTGCTACCTCTTAAGTACTCCATGGTCTGGCGGCAGGGCAAAGGTGGATTCAAGACTATGAACAAATCTTGTATAGCAAAAAAAAAAAAAAAAAAAAAAAAAAGGATGAAGACAGTACTTCAGCTTCCTTCAGGTCCCTTAAAAGCTGTTCCTGATCTTGCTTCTTGCTCAGGATGTTTCAGAAGGTCTCTCTATTGTCTTCTAAAGGTAAGGATGCTAATACCTCAATCACAATAGTATTGTAGGTCTTAGTTTTGCTGAAGGCAATGGAACCTTTAATACTCTGCATAAGTAATACTAATTAACTGGCAGGAATAACCTATTTCTAGTCTAATTAGCTCTTATGAGTTACTTGCTACATGCAAGAGTACTTGCATGTACTTACTTGCATACTTACTACATGCAAGAGTACTTGCATGCAGTGTCCCTATTGGTAATGATTTGTGGAACATTTGAAGTCCAAACCTTTCCCAGGAGTTGTTTGGCAGCACTGCTTGACATGGATCAAAAGCCTGCTCAGGAGCACTGTAATGGGGAGCTGTATAGACAATTGCATTCCAGTGCTTGAGAATGTCCCTGGGCACCATCCAATTTACTAGTGTAGACATAGCCTCATTGTCTAAAGTGGTGGACCCCAGAGGGCTTCCCAGCTCCTGGATCTAGATATATACTCCCTTGATCTCAGCCTCACTTTTAAATGAGATAAAGGCAATCTTATGCCTTGACTGCTGTGGAAAGGAGACTTGGATATCCAACAGAGAAGGGTAATAACACAGATGACTGTAGAACCAGAACTCTGTAGCACACATCTCTTGGTCCACATCCATTCTAATATGATAACGCGTTTCCAGATTTGAGAGGAGCATTAGAATATGGCCTCAAATAATAAAGCTTGTGACAGTGGACCCCCTTCTAAATCTATTTTGTTTATGACCCTTCCCTATGGATAATGGCTATGTTTGAATTCCTTCCAGAGCACTATCCAGGCATGAAGTGTTCTGTAATTAAAGCAAACTATTTGATCCCACTGGAATAACTAAATGTAATTTAGCTGAGAGGAATGATATGTATGACCCTACGTAGGCCTGGAAAGACTTTATCAACATGTCAGAATAATTTCACAACTAAAGTAGAGAGGTCTAGAATAAACTCCCTAGTTTATATGAAGTGCTGTGTATTACTAAGATTGTTGCTATATTACTTGCATTACACTTAAAAACATCCTGTACCAAAACAAAGAAAATTGTATTACTAGTTTCACATTGGGCAAGTATACCAGAATTATGTCTTGAGACCACCAACGGGCCTTCTACTCTGACTGAGGGTAACACAGGTCATCAGAATTGTTTGAATGGTGGTGAGTGGATCCCAGTGTCTTCCTGCTGCATCAGTTATGTTTCACATTGCTAAGAGACTTTAATGGTGTTAAAAGAGGTCAAAAGGGGGTTTGAAGCTTAGAACATCTGTTCTTGAAGACCCACTTCAAGGGTCATGACCCCACTTCCAATTATACTGCCAAGCTTGTGAATGAAATTGAGGTTGTGACCCTCTTTAGGAACTAGTAGCTTAAAAAAAGCTTTGGGAGAAGGAATAAAAAACATTTACAAAGCACTGTATACTTGGAATGCATGACAAGTGTAGGGTACTTTCCAAAGAGACAAGACTAGGGTGAGGTCATGCAAACATGCAATACATTGTATTTCTATTTATGTCATTCTTTTTCTCCATAAAAGGAGAAAAGATAAACAATCTCAAGACAGAGTGACATTCAGGAGTTGGAAAGGTTCTGTGGTAGGTGATTTAGATTGCTGTGCTGCGTTTGTTTTGTCAAAGTGCGAAGTTATACACTTAGAATTTTCCATTGAAAACTGGGATTGCAACTGTTGSAAACCAAGATGGAATGTGTGCTGTACAAGCTGAAAATATTAGTCAGTAATAGAGTAACTATGAAACACTGATAGGATAAGWCCTGAAAAAGGTACACATTGTCTTAAGATTTATCAGACATAATATTTGTAACAGAGATTGGAGGCTAGTCCAAGGTATCACTGATGGTTATTTTCTTGACATCAAGTACAATTTCTCCAGTAAACTGGATTTGAACCAGAGGGGATGCAAAGAATATGACAGAAATGTCTTGGGGATCAGAAGCCCTGCTTTACCAGAAAGAAGACTGGGTAAGATCAGCTTGCATAGCTGAGCACAACGAAAGTCTGTGGGAAAAGAATTGCACCCCTTAAACACATTGATGGGTGAAGCGAAGAAGAGAGAGAAATGGTTTGAGCTGAAATTCAGTGTTGCACAGGAAAAAATACATTTTTTTTCCATTTGATTGTGAATCACTCTGTTAGAAACTGAAAGAACTGGCAGTACAGGGAAATTCTAGCACACATATTTTGAGTTTGAGGCAAGAAACCTAACTGGTTTAGAGATATAACTTGCTGAAAGAGATAATACAGGAATGTAGTATCAAGGGACAGGAATCAATAACAYGGATGTCAAATAAGTAGATGAAGTTTCTAGCTTGTTCCAGTTGTTTTCAGACAAGAAGAGAATCTGATTGTCCTTCTGTCAGTAAGATATGCTGGGTATGTTATATTCCCCAAAGTTCCCCATGGTCTTCCACTGAAAGCTTCCAGAGAGCTACGTTGGAGCTAGGTTTGCTACTATACAACAGATTTGCACTAACAAAAGAGTATTGTTTTGCAGATATGAATCCACATTTTTGCATAGGTCAGTGCCATATTATCATTYATACTTATCTGTAATTTGAATATCTCTTTCTGTGGTGTTTAAAACTGTTACATGTGGGTAGACAGTAATAACAACATTCTTATATCATTAAACAGTGTCTTCCTGTCCTGTTTATCCGATTCTTTTTATGTGAACAAATGTGAATTCTGTCATTTCTTAGCTATTTTAATTTTTTGCATTGTTTTTTTCTCTATGATCAATTAAACTGTTTTTACTTAAGCTCACGTTTATTTCCAAATTAATATTTATTCTCTTGCCTCTTTCTATGGTTAAGGTGGGAGCCTGACAGATTTACAGCAGGATTTAAACACTGATAGACCCTGCAGCCCACTTAATGCAATTTATTGACTCTTAAAAACAGATTTACTCTGCAGTAAGGAAACTCTGTTCATACTTAAATTCTTTGTAGGGAACCCAAACAAACAAACTCTGTGAACAGAGATGAAATAGAAAGCATATAATGCTTTTTACTCCAGGGCAACTGAGAATAGTAATCTAGTTTAAATCCTGGTTGGAGTCTGAACACTGGGACACACTTTTTATTTATTTATTTATTTTATTTTATTTTTTTTTTTTTTTTGGAACCATTAAGGGAGACTCTTCAAAAATATCAGTAGACCTCTGAGATGCCCTATCATCTGTCTTGTCTTTCATGCTCTCATTGTTCTCTTTTTTCTGAGCCTTGCTCCACTCCATGCTGATGTTTTCTACAAGTTATCTACCATGTCAGTGGTGGATACAAGTTCTTCAGATTCACTGTATTTCAAAGTTCTTTCCAGTTGTCTTAACCTTCATATTTTATAGAAGGTAATCATAATGGTTATATCTTAGTCTCTGTATTTTTAACATTTCTCTATCCCTCCCCTTTTTTTKTTGTTGTTGTTGTTTTGTTTTTTGACATCCTTTAATCTTTGAGCCTGGTTACATATTAAATAGTGGCAATATTATTCCATACATTTCACTGTGCAATTACACTGTATTAAAATAAACAAAAATGAACTTTCACCTTGCTGTGCTTTTTACCATTTTGCTCCATTTCTCTTATCCTGCACAAAACCATACACCTTGGAGAGTTACAACAAAGACTTCAAAAGTCGAATTTCCCTTTGCTACTGCCAGAACRATTCAGTTACACTCCTTCTTCTCATACCTCGAGAAAGTAAGGTTTAATCAAAGAAGGGGACAGAAGACGTCAGACATCAAATTTCAGGTCTTGAAGAAGACTTGAGCTTTATTCTTAAACATGAATGCGTAATGCTAGGGAGGAGGAAATCTGTCCATCAGACTGATTAGTCAGCTTGCTCACTTCACTGTCACATAGACCTTGTCACGGTCTTGATAGCCAGGGGCTGCAGGTGCCCTGCGTAGGAGGTTGTTAAGAGCTGTTCTGTGCTGGTCACACTGTTTCCAGCASGGTCCAGCACTGACCTAAACACTTTCATCTGCCAAAACTGCCGCCCAAGAAGGGAACTGGGTATATGTCTACCATCTTTTGAGCATGAACTGCTCCATGTTCTCATTGTCAGGATGTAGAATTAGGAGAAGCTCCTTGCCCTGACTGTAGAGGAGCCTCAGAACACACTGCAAAGGAGGTTAGCCACACTTTTTTTTGTTTTTGCAGAGGTTCACAAAGACACAGACAGCATGAAGATGTTGCTTCCATGTTTTTGTCTGTCCTGGTAGGTGTTACATGGCCAAAATCATTGTGCAGATGTAGTCATGGAAGATCCTTTTTGGAACGTATTCTACGCTAAGGGGTTAAATGGATGAGATTTGGAAGTAATCCTTATTGTTCCTGTAAAAGTACAGGATCCTAAATCTGAAAATAAAGTGTCTTACATTCAAGTCTAATGCGGCAGCTTTAGAACATGCCTAGAATCTATTTCATTAACAACATTTTTTAATGCAAATTTTTAGCTATTGAGCAAATAATTGGGAATATGAGATATGATTTTGCTTCTAATACTATCTCCAGAAATTTTTAAGAGATACACAACAAACAGAAGAACTCAGAGGGAGCACGGCTAATCGAGGAATCACTTTGTTATGTGGCTAATGACAGATGTATGCATATACACCCCTTTATTGTCTATATTAATAAAGTGTTCTGGCAGACCTTATGAGTAAAGACCAAGCTAGCATATGCATATCAGCATGCTATACTGTCACAGAGGATTACTTATCTACTTAGCATCTTAAACATTAAAATGGTAGTGGGGACTGGATGGATGTAATCTAATAGGAATATCTCTACTGGGTAGAGTTGTGGTATATTGCAATAATTTTGTATTTTAGTAGCAGAACCTTAGGTCAATTTGGGTAAATACAGGTGCTTATCCATGGCTAGATTTATAACATGGGCTGTGTGTCTTGCTGGAAAAGATAAAGTTCAGATGTGTAGTGATGTGCCTCTGTAGTTCTTCTTCAGCCTGAAGACCCTTCTCCCTTAGCGTTTCTAAGTGAGGCATTCTTAAGAGGGCAGTGGTTACTGTGAAGGTAGATTTCACTAAAGGACATGCTGCAGATGCTGCTTCTTGACAGTTTTTCCTTGAATGTTTCTTCCTGCAGCAAAGTCAGCCAGCAACCCAGGAAGACCCCTTTTCGATTTGAATGAGTCTCTTGACTCTTCGGCCTGTTTTCTACAGGTGCAGGGGAGGATGAGAACTTGCTGATGTTGGTTTTGAGAATTTAAAAATGTGAAGAAAGGGAAATTAGACCCTGTTCGTGGTTTAAATTGAATGGAGATCAAAGTCCAGTACTTCCAAGTACAAAGGGCGTGTATGCATTTTGAGAGTTTGATATGTCAGTCTGCTTCGGTAATTCTACCATATCCAGCCCAAATTCCTGTCTGAAGCTACGTTTATTTGAATAAAAAGGTCTCTGCTAGTATTAAAAGAGTCACTTTTTTTTTTTTTCAAATTTTAGTACAAGTATTAGTAAAATCAACGATAATTCTGCTTCTGAAAAACAAGGTCTGCTAGCTGTTAAACTAACACAAAGATAGTTTATCCTTTGTTACTGTCTGAACTTTTAAGTGGATTGTTATTTATTTTTCTTTGCTTTTTGCTTGATATAGGACATAGAGATTTTCTATGGAAGGTTGTGTGCCCTGGAGAGATACTACCTGCTTTCTGAGAACAAGAGTTGGGAATGAAGTGCTCATGAGCTCTCTTTGTCCTGAGGCTATTGCACCGTCCCACTGTTCCTGCCAGGGATGGGTCTTCTGAATGAAATTTCAGATGCAGAGGGAAGAAAATTTCTTGCATCTTTCTTACTTTCTCATTCTTTCCTGAAGGATCCCCTTTCACTTGGTATCATTTTACCCTGAAATCTCACTGAATCTGATATCACAGCACTTTTTTACTGTCACTATTTAGCTCCAGAAAGATTTCTGGAACATTAGAAGAGGAAAAGAGGTCTCTAGTRTRTRTATATATATATATATATATATATATATATATATTGTCTGAAGGGAATGAATAGTTACAGCAATGGCTTCAGAGAACACATAAAGCCACAAAGTAATTTGAAAAATACTATAGCAAGGCCTGTTTTATGAACACTAGGGAATTGTATTACTTCATTCTGGATGCTCCAGCCACAGAGAATAAGCTGTTGCAGTAAGTTTTCTTCTGGAAAGGTTGCTCTTGTGAGGAAATATCTGCCAAACTCCTGTAAAGACATGGAGTGACCTGTGTATTCTCAAAGTTTATAATTGTGGAGCTGCAAATCTTTCAAATACTTTGGCATTTACATTTCCAAAACAAGATGAGAAATATCATTCTAAAAATAGCAGTCTTTTGGCTGTCTGTATGTTTTAGGTAAGACATTCCTAAAGCCTAAAATAATGAATATAAAAGAATATTTCTTCCTGTAGAACCAGAACTCAGAGCTGAAAAGTATGATCATTAGTTAATCATTTTTGATTAATCTTTACTTTCTTGAGGATTAAACCCTGACTGATTTTTTTTTTTAACTCCTAAGTAACTCCTTTTTAGGCACCAAAATTCACCTTGAAATTGATTGGAATGATAGGAATCTAAATGACTATGTGAATCTTAGCCTTTATCTTGTTGATCCTGGATAATACCATCTTCTGCCTTGTGCTAATAGCTTCTTTTTCACTAATAATCTCCATGTTTTCTGGAATTCTGATTTCAAGCCATTTCAATATTCATTTTGTGATGCAAGAATGAAGAAACATGATTATTTTGGGGGTCAGGTTACTGACATCACTTATTGGTGGTCTAGTGTCCAAAATGTCCTATAGTTTTTATGCTAGGTCAGTCACTATGCTGACTTTGAAGGTGCCCTTGGACTGCTCCTTATGTGAACTTGGCTTTTTGTCAGAGCACGCAGCATGACTGCACAGTTTTGGTAAGCTTCAGAAAGTTCCTTTAAAGGCTTGCAAAAGGGAAAGGCCTCATTTCAGCACATTTTTACCAGTGTCGTAATCTTCTCTTAATATTTTTATATATGAAGCATCATGCCATTTACCAGATCAAGAAACTCATTCCCAAAGAATGTATGCCTCTGACTCTAGGAGAGAGGCTTAAAAAATACATTGTTGTTGTTGCAGTTCAGGCAGTTTTCCTGGGTCTTTCATTCTTCAGCTGGTCCACATTCTTTCCCAGTGAGTGAGAAAAAGATAAGGCACTGATGCCTATTTATAGCTGGCAGTGAGAGATACTTGCTTACTGATTCAGTACTTACGGAAGGGAAAAAAAGGAAGTAAGCAAGCCCTGCCCCTAGATGCTTACCCTGAACTCTGGAGCTTGTTACTCCCTTGTGCTGGCATCTTTTCTGCTCTTTGGAGGGCACCACGTGTGACTTGGCCTTGGAGAGCAAAATAAAAACGACGTGTTCAGGACCATGCAAAATGAGTCATTGTGAAACCGTGTGTGTTTTCCATCTCCCCGTAGTTTTTGTGTTTGAGTTTTGTTTCTCTGAGAATGAATGTTTATATCATGGTATTACTCAGAGGCCCTAATCCAAGCTAAAGCCTACAACACTTGGCTGCGTGCGAACAGGAGGTAAGAGACAGGCTCCGTCTGCTTTTAAGAGTTACTGATCAAAGTAAAACCTCACAGCATATGACAGCAGGATACAAGTACGACATGACTTTCCCAAAATCAGGCAGCAGGTCAAACACTTGCAAGCTTGCAGAGTCATTTTCTTTTAATCTTCTGCCACCAAAAAAAGTTCAGGATGTAGAAGGTAAAACAAACCTCAGCAGGGGAGAACTCAGCTTCAGAGTACTCCCTCATAGCTTGCTGCTCTCCTTGGTTCATTGCCTTGCACTGGGTGAGAAATGGGGCTGGAGGGGAGTCTTGAATCTGTTCGGTATGTTCATTTTGAATGTCCTAACTACATGTCCTGCAGTGTGCAGATGGCAACTTCCTAGTCTTTCTGACTTTGGGACTCTACATTTCAAACATCATATCAAATATATATGGCATCAAAATAGAATCTTTATCAACTGAGCAGCCTWTGTAGTCGTCTCTGTCTAGAACAGCTTTCCTTTTAGCATTCTGTTCAACTGTGACTGTGTTTGAGATTTGGCCATGAATGTACTTCTTGCCGGCCTGGTGATCCAAGATGCCAGTGGTTTTCTAACGTGATAAAGAATATCTGGGAAAACTCTTTCCCGAAAGATGGGGAAAAAATGTACACATATATGTTACGAGTAGGAATATTAAGAAAACAGAGCACAGACTTACCAAATTTCCAAGAATCTTGGATATTTTTGTTTCCATGTTTTTTGTTTCTATATCAATATTGTTTAACTAGCAAGTATAAATAAAAGCAAGACACCACCTCTTCTTGGATGTCATTTCATAACACGCCTGGTGTGCTGTTATATCCTCTGTAAAATTTCTAGAGACCCTAATCTGGRTAAAATCCAGTCTTGTTCTGAAGACATTAGAGTATGCTTTAGGAAATCATTAGACAATCACTTTAAAATATATGGTGTGCATCAGTGAGTGAAGCCTTTATTAAAGAATTTAATAAGATGATCTCATAATTCCCCACAAAGTTACACAACCTCTACTTGTTCCTACAACTAGTTTTTATATTGAGCTTTATTTTATAATGCCCTTGGCATGCCCCTGCCTACTATGAAAATTGTGGAATTGAACTGAAATTAGAACTTGTAAAGGGATTCCTCTTCCTTATTTGACCATATTTTTTCCATATCTGCCAAAATATTTTTCATGAAGAATGAAAACTTCATAAAAAAAATCAAATTGAATTTGGGATATTAATGTTTTGGTGTAGTAAAGATTTACAAATTTTAATCTTTCGAGTGGGAAAAAAAAATCAAATGGTGAAAACTGTTGGCAAAGATTTAGTCATCTTGTCAAAAGAGATATTTCAATGATGTTTTAAAGGAAACCAGTGGAGTGATTTGCATATGAGAGCATACTTGGAAACTCAAAATGTGGAATAATGTGACTGTAAAAGTAGCTGATCATAGTATGGTTAGCTGAAAATAGTATGGTTAGTAACTAATTAACCCAATGAGGGATTTGAAGATAGATAGCCTTTCTCTGATGTGTAGGAGAAAAAGGAAACAATTTAAAGATGCAAGGAAAAATGTAACAGCAGTCAAAGTAATGAAAAAGAAAAAATAATGATTGCAGTAATGTCCAGAATGACAGGGAGGCAGTTAACCTTATTAATAAAGGAAACGGAGATGGAAGTGGTGCTCTATCTGGCATTTGTTCACTTTGAGCAATGCAAAATGAATTAAACAAATCAGAGGATTTTTCCTTGAGATGCTCTGCTTGTGAATGGACTGTCCAGAACAAAAATGATTAGAAGACAGGAACCTCACAATCCTCTCTGACTTCTGATTTTCCTTTTCCCTTACTAAATCTATTAATTTAGGTATTTTGAACCGTGACTTGAAAAAGACTTTTGGCTTGSTGTGTTCTGACTGCTAGCATTCCTTATGTTCAACCACTACATGGGTGGGATTTTTCTGAGGTGGCCTGCGGGAGAATCCCATTTTCCTTGTCTAACTCCATGTGTACAGAATGGGATTTTTCTTTCCTGCACTTACATTAATAAAGCAGGCTAGGCTGCAACAGATAATAATGGATGTCACCACAGTTTGAAAAGCATATGTTTAAATAAAAATATAATGTGACCTTCTTATAAATTGTGAAACTAGACAGCCTGCAACCATCTGGCCCTTGTTCTTCTGAAAGGACTAAGAACTTCTGCGGTAACTATGTTGTTCTTTCTGTAAGAGTACCAGCCTCTAACTGTGACTGGCATAGAAAGCCCATTTTCAAACTGGGCTTTATTCAACTTTCAAAGTGCATGTAGAGAAGAAAATAAACAAACAAACAAACAAAAACTATTTCCAGAAATGGGAAACATGCATATGTTTTGTATTTTGAATAAAGACACTTTGAAAGTGTAGTGAAGGTGATTGCTCAGACCAGCATCCTTGATTTATTCCTCCATTCCTCCAGCATAGACTCAGGTCCTGAAATAGCAAAGTCCTCTTTGGAACAGAATTACCATTCTTCATCCAGCTCTACTTTTAGATAAATTTCTGTAACTTCCAGGGATGAGGTTATACTTGTGTAAGCTATGGAAATTTAAGTAATTTTCTAATGTGGACTTCTGACTAGAGGTGAAGTGAGCTGGAAAGCTGGTACAAAATAGTTTAGTTTAGAATTAAAGAGAACATACATACATACATACATACATATATATATATATATAAATGGCTCTTTTAACTTTATTGAAAGTGTTCAAAAAAGACTGTAGGCTTTGGATATACACTAGATTGAACTTGACTAATAAATTATCTTTGGAATATATATATATATATATAAATGGCTCTTTTAACTTTATTGAAAGTGTTCAAAAAAGACTGTAGGCTTTGGATATACACTAGATTGAACTTGACTAATAAATTATCTTTGGACATGTATCGCATGTACTTCGCCCACACTTTTTTTTCCAAAGGAAGGCTATGTTTCAACTGCACAGGGAAATCTGCTTTCAGAAGATATCCAGCTGTGCTAGCTTATCAGATAAAGCACCCACATTCTGGAGTTCTTTTCCAGACTACATTAAAACTTTAAGAGACCATTCTTAATCTTAATTTCTGCAGATTTTTGAAAGATTTGTTTAAGTGCTCAACAGAATAGCTATCAATAGTTATTGTTCACAACTTAGCTATATTTTTCTTAATTCCTGAAAGTTTTCCTTCATGGTATATCAAAATCAGATTTTTTTTTGCTAAGTGTAAAAGTATATTAATCATTTCTGTCCATATTTTAATTGATCCAAAATGTTCTTATAAAATAACTTATTTTCTTTCGCTGACATTATCGTTCCTTTTTCTCTACAGAGAGAAATCTCTATTGAGTTATGGCTTTGTAGGTGATTGTAGGCCATTTATCACTGAGAAGTTCATACGAACACATTTTTCCATCTTCATCACAATTTTCTTGAGGTTTTTGTACTAGCACACCTATTTTCTAAAAGATGGTCAGATTTTCCATTTGTGTGCTTTGGTGAAATCCTATCTGAAATAATATATATCTCTAAAGAGCTGTAGCTGTCATGGGCCGATCGCATGCTATGCTTTCATGGTTGTTGGTCTGTCAGTAGAAGGCCAATCTCTATCTTAGTGTTGCCACAGACATTTTATATTGTCAAACCAGAACTTCAGTTTGGTACAGGAAGACAGACCAAAGTGGTGGTCGCTGTCAAACAAGCAAAGGCAAACCAACTGTACTCTATTTTAAATATTAGCATGTAAAGAGATATTTTCCTCTCCTGGTTGGCTTATTCCATATTTCAGCAATTCTATTCCATCCTTGCTGCTTAGAAGACCTCRTCTGACTAGCAACTCAGCAGCACAAACCTATGTGAAGAGACTATGTTTCATTCTGGCTTCAAATCAGACTTATTCTGCAGAAGTTTATTTTCCTGTCTGAAAARGATTTCCTATTGTTTTTGACAAGGGTGGGAAAACAGATTGAGTTAGCTTGGTCTACCGCGATTATTAAGGCTCAATTATTTTATTTCGAGTGTTTTAATGTTTATTCATTTTGTAAAATTAAAGATGTCAGGATAGTGCAAGGAAACAGGGTTTTCTACACATCTGTAGAGTGGTAGTGAACAACAGAATTTATACCCTCTGTCATAACTTTTGTTTTGCGGATCTAGTGGCCAGATCCTAGTACTTATGCAATAGCATTTAGAATTTCCTTTGCACTTCCGATAGGACTGTTTTCTTGTGTCTAAAACAGCAACTTCTGGAACGACATAAAACAGGCCCCAGTTTATGTCCAGGGTTTCAGCTTTCACTTAAAACAAACAAACTGAAGGAGAGATGAAAAGCTGAAGTGATTTGGGTTGAAATGCCTGACTTTTATATATCTGGGTTCCCTGTGGATTACATGGCAGGAGTTGTCACCGGGGTTGAGGGCAAGGAGCATCCATCCTGCTCAGGGACCTCCCTGCTCAGCATCATCAATCATCAGTCTGCAGGCTGCCAGCAGAGATCTGCTGTGAGATGGGTCAATTTTTCAAAGGATAAAGGTCAATCCCAATGCATTTGGTGGCACTCCAGCCCTGCACRAGGTGTGTTTGTAGCATGGCCCTTGGGCCAAGGCTTATGGGCGGCTCAGGCTGTCCCGCTCACTGTGTCCTCACAGCACTTGTGTGTGGCTTAGGCATCAAGCTCACATGGCTGGAGGATAATTCATCCTGGAAGGGAACTCTCTTATGTGAGGAAACTGGTTTCAATGCACAGAAACCCTAATGTYATGAGATGATGCATATGTAGAATTYAGTTTATGTCAGAGGTTGTTGATATCTAAAAAGGGTATTTCAGAATTACGGATCTAGATTTTGGTACCAAAAGCTGCAAAAGGCCTTACTTAGGCCCAGGGTCATTTCTAAKGTCAGGGATATGGGTGTATCCCCAGCAGAACTTTGTACATCTCTGTGAAGTCTCTCTCTGTCAGTCTGTCATACTGGTAACACGCAACAGTGGCAGAAGTGGCTACAAAGTTTGGACAAACTTCTAACATGTTTTCTAACATACAACAGCCAAATGCTATCATCTTGTTATCTTAATTATGTATACCCTATACTGAGTTTATGCAGTATAAYTTTCTCAAAGCACTCTTTTATTCCATGGGTGCACATACAATCATACACACTAACATGCAAGCTACAGACAGAGAATGAGAAATAAGCTCTGTAACATGAATTGTCTCATTGACTTGTATAATGATGACTCTAGTTCTTTCTTCTCATAATTCAAATGACAATTTGTTAAAACTTAAAAGTGGTAACTGCTTTCAAATATTCAGAAAATC
This sequence comes from Nothoprocta perdicaria, assembly GCF_003342845.1. Classification (NCBI taxonomy): domain Eukaryota; kingdom Metazoa; phylum Chordata; class Aves; order Tinamiformes; family Tinamidae; genus Nothoprocta; species Nothoprocta perdicaria. Next base: position 4,025,074 of record NW_020455777.1, on the reverse strand, counting down.
TTGAAATAGGAAACAGTTAGTTCACCTAATTCACATGGACATGGAGTGCTCTAAAAGCACAGATCACAGTCTTATTTGGGATGTATTTTGCCTTATTTAAGCAAAGAAAGTTAATGATTCCCCCAAATAACTATCAAAATCAGAGCACTCTCAGAGAAAGTCAGAAGTAAACTTCTAGCTTTGATGTGTAGTGCTCTCCTTTGAATTTCTCTGTGTTTGATGTGACAGATGCTATCATTATAGGCATGGTCTTTATTCCAAATAACACACCATTTAATCAAAATAAAATGTTTATGTATCTACCATATTTCACACAGTAWATGCAAGCACAGAGGGATATCCTGCAAAAATATCACTCCACTGTAATTGGCCAGTCTTTTCCAAGGCAACAGGAAAATGCATGACAGCACACAATTAAACACAGCAACCCCCCTTCTGAGTAAAGGGCAGTGTTTGTTAGAAATCTTTCTTGTTGTGTTTTTATTCGATAGAAGTTTTCCCTAAGTAGATGCTAATTGTATTTTCCAGGGTCTGTATATTCACAATGTCTCACAGAAGATTTGAGATTCAGTTCATTAAAACATATCTACTAAGCCTCTGACATGGGTGAAGAACCAGAACTTTATCAAACASCTGCATTTTGGAGCTTTGCCAGAGCTGTGGTCCAGCAGAACCCTGTCATTACCAGTGGGTAATGCCTTTTCGCAGCAAAGTACCATTAATGCTTTTTATTATTATTATTAATGGAATCAAGGATTAACTATGGACACCATTTTCCTCTAATCAGAACAAAATATTAGAAGAGTCATATCTGCAACACTTTCTCTGACAACCTGTTCTTCTCTTTCTCTCTGGGAAAAATAAGCCCCGTCATCCATTTGGTGTCACTACTTTGAGGTTTAGCACGCTATGATTCAGAGCGGGTGGCAATTTTCTACTGACCTCAAAATATGAGAGAAAATGGAGTGTCAGCATTGCAGATAAATAAATCTTCAGGCTCCCTCTGGCTTGGAAGGAAGAACTGAAAGATGAGCTGTATATTTATATGGCTTTTCTGTGCTGCATTCAGCAGAGAGATGTTGGCCTTTGCATGAAGGGAGCACTGATGGGTCTGGAAACAACCTAGCTATGGTCAACTCTCTGTTGCTCTTCTCAGGGGAGTTCTGCCTGTTTCTGGCACCTAAGGGAAATTGTTTAAGCCTATGCATATTAATTCCCATTTTCAAGTGTGCTCCACAGCTGATTTACCACCTAAATACCACTCAGAGCTGGATCTTCAGAAACTTTTGGACCCAAAGTTAGTGCTTAAACCAAAAGAAAAGCCTCTAGAGGAATGAGCGGTACTGTAGCCAAACAACTCCTAGGTACCAAGGTTACTAGACAAGAGGTGAATAACACAGAAAAATATTATCAGGTGCAAGTTATACTCCATGAATATACTTGGTATATTCACTAGTTTTATGTAGAGAGAGAGAGAGAGAGAGAGAGGAGGAAAAGAAGGCCCTAGAATAAGCATTTTTGGTACTCCAAGCATAGTTGGTGAGAGATATCCAGAAAATAAATGCTAACTTTTATTGTTATGCCAGCAAAGCCATTTACAAAATTTTTACCTCAGTGACTTCCTGAGTTCTGTACTGACCTCTGCAATGCCAGAGTACTTCAGGGATCATCTAAAAGCAGCCAGTGAAGTGAACACATTTGGTAGCCCGGAATGGTGACTCTGAACAAACCAGTATTTCCCACCAGGAAACCAGAATTGCACCAGCTATCTCTGAAATCTCCTGTCTTTTCCTGCAGTGACAGTGCTAATATCTGCTTAAGCACATGAATGCACAAATCTGAATTTTAAACAGGGGAGAACTGTTTCAGTCAGGGGCTTTTAGACCAGATTTTCATTTGATCCACCAGAGCTTGAATCTGTTGACCTAGAGGCTGTACTGCAGAGAATTGCCATATTGCTCTGTTGTTATTTTAGGCTCTCTCAGGGCTGGTGGGTTGAGTTGTGGGTGGAAGGGTGGGATCAAGCCCTGGCTTTGGTTCAAAGTTAAATATTTTTCTCTGTTTTAAATCAAATTTGATGAAAGTCATGGACAGACATGTTATTATGCCATGGAATTAAATAATTTCTTTCATGTTATATTTTGGAGAGATAAATACCTATCTGTGAAGAGAGACAGGGAGAAAGATATATACGGACAGATGCATAGATAAATATATAGAGTGAAACTCTGAATAGAAATTTCAATAGAAAATATTTAAAATGCAGGAGAAAATATATCTTGCCTTTCCCACAGGACTATTTGTTGCTAGCAATACGGAAACAGAAGTGAGCAGCTACTCTCACCAGCACCATCTTTGAAGCAGTGCTGAAGTGGGACATGTTGAGCAATGCTGCAAAYTCAAGAGGTGAGACCAGACCCTCCATCTACAAGATTCCACCCTTGTAAAAAAGTAAATCATTAATTATCCCTGGTTTATGCTGGCTGTAGCATCTGGCAGACTCACACCCAAACCTCTAGAAATCTAGTGGCTACCCAGAAGACTGTATTTGTGAAAGAAATATGTTGTCCTAGAAATATATTCTTCTAGGGGAAACTAGCTCAGTGAAAAAAAAAATAAGTTGGGCACATATCTGCAATCTGCAGCTTCCTCCAGTGTAGACTCTTCTGTGTATGAGGGTCACATAATAGAAACTTAAGGATTAGAGAAGACCAAGGGAAAATGGTTAAGATTACTGGTACATGATTTTGAAAGAAAAAAAAAAAAAGTGAAAATAATGAAATATTACTTATTTTAGATTTAAGCTTTCCTATAAGAACTGATTCCATACAATATGCTTAGGATATTTTCAAGTCAAAGTTTGATCTTCAGAATCCTTATACTCACAAGTAATCTTCATACATGAGAACAGTCCCACTGAAGACACATAGGAAAACACAGGTTATATTAGAGTCCTCAAAACACTGAAGTATTTGTGTATACTATGAAGTATATGATAACTGCTGTCAAAATCATCAAGGGCATATCTCAACTGAGGCATTTCTTCTTTCTTTTATTTTGTACTAGATAATTCAACATCAGTTTATGTTATGATAATAAGAAAACATTTTTTAATATACGTAAAAAAATAGTCATACTAAATGTGAATCTAACTGAAATTGTTTTGCTAGATTAGTTCAGAGGACTAGGAGCTCTTCATAGCCAAGGCCATTTCTTGTTGCTCAGGCTGGAAAAGTTTCTTGCTCAGACTGGAAAAGTTTCATTCCCCCTCCTGTCTGGTTGCAATCAATTTTTTTCTGGGCTGGACAAAACAGTCCAGGAAAAAGGCAAGGACTTTACAAGGTCAAAAGACAACTACAGTGTGAGGTCACTGTAATTMTCTCCTTTATTACAATTATTCAACAAAACAAAACTTATTTCCTTTCCTGATAACACATACCTCAGTGAGATAGTAAGTAATTTTTCTCTTATATTAGTGATTTTTTAATTTAATTTATATTAACTWGGAAACAATCTTTTAACCTTCTTGTTCTTATGCAAATCTGCAAAGAATTTATAAAAATTTTGTCTCCTGCAGAAATGAAACCAAGATTGCATTGATGTTCTAAAATACAAAAGATTCTATATTAGGGAGAAAAGATATGGCATGGTTCAAAAACTCTATGTAATTCTGCGTATATTCCATTAAGGTCTGCAAGAGATCTTGATAACTGTATAGCTACATATGATTGCCTACAATTCTTTGTATTACTATATTATTTTATTTTAATATATGTTGTAGAGAACTTCGTCCTCCAACTTTGGCCATGTCATGCATTAAAAAACTTTAAAAATTCTTAATGACTGTTTAAATTAAAACATAAAAATGTGTACATGGATGTTGCTGTTAATATGTGAAACCTATTTCAATTCGTAGGTGCAGTCTATCTGTATATCTAATCTAATCTAATATGCTGCTAAGTATTTCTCTAATTACTACTGCATTATCTCCGTCTAGTTACTGGAGGGGAATTCGGACAACTCTTAACAAGCGTGGACACTCTAAAGACCAACCACTGACCTTTTCTTGAATAAAGCTAAAAACTTGTGCTTTTAAATTGTTGTTATCAGACTGCAAAATGCCAAAATAAGTATGCAAAGCATAGATATTTTTATAACAAGTCAACATTGACTGCAAGAGGATGTAAACTGAAGTGCTTGCAAGGCACTGCTAATTTTAGCTGTGTAACTGTGAAAAAGATATTTAATTAATATGGCAGACTGTAAGACAAGTACTATGTTGGGAAGTGAGAAACAGATGTTATTCCAAGTTTTTTTCTAGCATAACACATGAGAAATATGTTAATGACCACAGTGATAAAACTACCCCCTCCTACCTAAAATACTACCRTTTATAGTGCATTTGGATTTTAAAGTAACTTCCTCCTGTTTTATTTAAATAATCATGTCTCCATAGCAACAAATGTCACCTAATTAAAATCCGTCAGTTAGCTTAGCATCTCAATGAAAGATTGAAGTAGGAAGGGGAATACACAGCAGCTGAAAACAAAAGGGAAAAAATGTAAGGAATGCCAAGGGCCCTTCAGAAATAACAGATAAGAAGAGTCACTGAAAAATGAGCTCATTAAGAGGGAGAATAAAAATATATAGAAGTAGCATGTTTAAAATTCCGTATAAACCTGGACTTTTTAGTCTCTGAATTTCTAACTGACTTCTTCCGAGTTTTGTGGCAAGTTTTTTTTTTTTAATCAGTGAGGGAAAGGACAATATGCAAACATATTTTAAATAACTATCTTAAAACTATCTCAAACCTTGAGGTAAGAAGGTTTCCTAATATTGGCCTCCCTTCACAAAACAGTGTGGGAAAGTTCAAGCTTTAGAAAGGAAAATATTATATCCTCTCACACATGTGGACGTGAAGAAGGCCTTTGGAAACATATTGCTGAAGTTCAGTTGAACAGAAGCAGCTTCAGGGAGTGCTGAGGACTCTCTGAAACCCCAATTTACCCAGGCTTTCTATTGTGAATGCGTGGAAGATCAAACCCATGAACCAATGAAATCCCTGTGGATCATCAATTAGAGAGTCACAATGATTTTAGACGCTTTGGTGGTAGCGATGTTTCCTATGAAAAAGGAAAAAGGTGTCACCTGAAAAAGGTGTCACTTTTGCAATCCTCCTCTGTCATTCTTCAGTGTCGCAGGGCAAGTGAAAACTGTTCATCTCAGCCTTTCCAAAACTTGGGTATATGAAACAACACAAAAATATGAGSTGGTCTGTAACTCTTTCTGAAGGCTAGGTCAGTAGGTCCAGTGGGGTATTGGTCCAAGCACAGAGCAGTCAGGCAAAGTGTTACCAGAAGCAGGACCATACTGGACAGAGCAGACCTCTCCCCAGTCAGACAGGAGGGATGAACTTTTAGATTTAATTTTTCTATTTATTTCAGGTATTTAACTATAGACTTAGAATTGCAATGACAGTGATGCACCAGCAATGGAAGCAGTTTATGACTCCTCATTATAGATGAAATGAGTTATGAGCTTTTTTTTTTACAATTAAACAACACCGAAGCCCAGGAAGAACTAAAATTTAGGAACTTGGCTGTCTAAAAGTTAGCTAAAGCTAGTTGCTCTATGATCTCTTCACCTTCCTCCTTCTCTTGCCAGACTATGGACTTTGGAGATCTTTAAAACCCGCTTGGATGCAGCCCTGTGCCACGTGCTCTAGGTGACCCTGCGTGAGCAGGGGGGTTGGACTCGATGACCTCTGAGGTCCCTTCCAACCTTCGGCATTCTATGATTCTATGATTCTATGACTATATATTCAGCTGTCCTCCCCTTGCCAGAAGCAACTCTTTTTCTCATTGCCAGATCCTGGCAGCCTCAGTGCCAGCAAGGAGCCCGTGCCTTAGCATGCCTGTGAAACCTTTCTTGCCTTGCTCTTAATGACAGTTTGTGTCACTTCTTGGGAACCTCTAGCGAGGAGGCAGAGAGCCTGACTTACTGTTGAAGAGCTTGTGTTTGATTGAACATATTTTGAATGGCCTGAGCTAGCTAAAGTTGATTCTGGATGCTCTGGGGTTTGGAAAACAAGACTGCAATAGAAGTGGTGTAATTCTGATGTCCTGTAATTTCCTTTATAATTCCTCTATGATTCTAAGACTAAATGACTTAGAAATTCAGGCTAAAATTCAGAAGGAGGGAGGCAGACAAACAGGAAAAAAACTAAGAAGAATGTAATAATACATTCAGACCTCCAGGATAGATTGGATTGAGTTCAGGTGCTGACCAAAGGCTTTTGGGGAAGGGTTTCTTACCTGGCGATGTTATTTACATTGTATCTTCAGCATCATTTAACAACATCCCAGTCGAGCTGACTTTTATCACAAGTTGTCTTCAGAACTCATTCTACTTCCTGCTTTTTCTATTTAAGACAATCATTTTCAAAGTTTGTCATGACTCCGAGAGGCCCCTATGTACAGACAATGAAGAGATTTACTCATTAAAGTGGACAACTCTTGACCTTCCTACTGCAGCTCCCTGTACTGAAACTGCTATTTTTGTATTTAGATACTTTTGAAAACTATGTGGGTAGCCTGTGTTGAGCTAGGCCTTTATATGTTATTCTATTGTAAAATGATGTTTCCAAGATAAAAGTCTTTGTCCATCCCCTACCATGCTAAAAAGATAAGCTGCAAATAGATGTTCAGTAATAGAACATGGTATATACATTGTGTATAGAGGCTATAACTTGTTAACTAGTATGGTTATAAAGAATTCATGTTCAAAGAAGGCATCATTGCCTCAGTGAAACAAGTGGCAAAATTCCCATTCCATTTTGTGGATCCCAGATCTTACCAAAGACTCTTAAAAATAAACAGGGTTCAGAGGAGAAGAAAAAAAAAGGAGAAAAGCAGATTAGGCTCTGCTCCCATTTTACTTCTTTGCATATGCTATAAACATACAGAAGTAATTCATATCACTGTGGAACAGTATAATTTTCCATGAAATATCAAAATGTGTAAGACTATTTCCCTTGTCAGTCTTTAGTAACTGGATGGTTAACGTCACTGAATCAGGTGAAATTTTCAGCATAAATTGCTGTACATATGTTTAGGTGATGGAACTATATCCATTTTGGGCTCATTAGTATAACTTTCCAATAACTTCTGCTTCTCTGCACCCTGCCTCCTCCATGCTTCCAAGTTAATGATTACCAGTGTATGACTGGATTGTGCTAAGAGCCTTACATGTTAGCCACCTTCAGCAGAATGGCACGGAGCTCACATCACCAAAACCTCGTCAGACAACAGAAGCAGTGTGCTTTCCAGCACATTTAAACAGCAGAGCACGCAGCATGCTCCTTATTAGAGGATTTAAAAACCACTATACCTCAGTAAGCACATTGTGAGTACTGTGTAAATAGCTTTTTTTTTTTTTTTTTTCAGTTATTTACCCTTAGCTCACTTAGTTCTGGATTTGTATGTGAGACAATAGTATTAACCTGCTACTTAAAATAGAAGTGGATGACTGTGCACACATGCACATACATACAAACACTGAAGGGCAAATATACAGTCTGGCCTCATTAGCACTCCTTGGGGTGCAGAAGCTTGGAGAATTTATTTTGTATTTACTGTTTGAACACAGTCATTACTGGCTCTTTCCATTCCTGAATGATAAGTGCAGGCTTGTGATTCATCTGGCATAAGAAAATCCCCCGGCATAAGAAATCCCCCGGGATTCATCTGGCATAAGAAAATAGCCTTGTGGTTTGGATGTGAGAATCTTATCTGGGCATAAATGGCTGATGATTTCATGGTTACTGGATTAGAGACTTTGGGGGACTTAGTTCCACTCCCTCCTTTCTTTGWATAAAAGAACTAATTCCTAAAAATTCTATCCTAACAGCATTATCACTACGCGTGATAGATACATTTCAATATCAACATTATTAGAATACATAGGAGTCAGTAGAAAAGGCCCAAATATTTGAAAATCACAAATTTCTGATATCTGGCCCAAAACAAACACATATGGCTAACGGAGGAGCTCTGCAAGTAAGGATCACACTGAATGTGTTTCTAGTGACAAATTCCCCAGCTCTCTCCTCTCCCTGTTCTCTTCACATCGCTCCTTCAAAGGGCACTGTTCGGGAAGCCCGCTGGGAGAGATACATCACCCCTGCATGTCATTCATGCTTTTCGCCTGAGCACTAGCATGGTGGTTGCCAACGGAGGCATTTTRCTTCTGTGGAGAAGCAGGAATGCTTTACACCTGTACATGTAATAACTAGTTGGCAGATTAGAGAGTTTACAATATGCTAAAAAAGATGTTTATTGCTCACATAAACATGATTCACAATATATCTTAGAAACTGCTGTACAGCTCAAACCAATATTTCAGTCTTTTCCAACATTTGGATGTTTTCCCTTTCAAAATAATACAAGAAAAAAAAAAAGAAGAAAAAAAAAAGTAGAGTTTTGGAGGAGAGGAGAGGAGAGGAGAGGAGAGGAGAGGAGAGGAGAGGAGAGGAGAGGAGAGACAGACCTCAAATGCCATCCCTTTACGTGCAGTAGAAAGGTACGGATACCTCTTCAAAAGGCACTTCATCTTCTAGCAAGGAGTATTGCTAGTATTGCACTGAGAGGAATCACCTTCTAGAAGTACTGATTTGTTCCCAGTCACTACAAGGGGCAGCTGGTGTTTACCTACAAAAGGGGCAGCTGGGGTTATTAACTTAAATTTGCACAACCAGATTTTAAATATTTGAGTTTTGTGAATGGAAAATAACTACAGTTTTTGGTGATATGCCTAGGAATCAACTCATAAAGGAGACATCAGATCTGTAACTTCCTCACTCAACACCATTTTTCAGCAAATACTTCTTTATATCAATCTCTTTTACAGGACCAAGGCAATGGATGAGKAATTTTATTAGCTGACAAGGCAATGGATGAGGAATTTTATCAGCTGACAAGGTACCTGAAGATATTGTATTACTGAGAAAGGGAAAAGGTTGCTTTCTGTGTCTCAGTTCAAATACACTGAAGGCAAGAGACCTCACAGAGCTGTGTTGATGGAGCACTAACTCCCCCCTAGCCATAGCTCTTTGCAATATGGGTCTTCTCTCTGCTTGCACAGAAGGGATGATGGTTTATGATGCCTGTGGTGTTATGATTTGATGCTCATAGAATRCAATGCATCTTTTGAGATGCCAGTGATTTGGAGGTCCCTTGCTATGCAGCCCTTACAGTAGAAACACCCCAGCACATCTGTGCATTGGCTGCAACGCCCATCAGCTCTACACACTAGGTTGGATCAACCTGGAAGACTTCCTCTTTGTTATATTTTGATTTACCTTCCAGGCTAATGAATTATATGCATCCTGAAATAGAAAATATGATGTGAGAAATGTGGAATGTAATGTGGAGAAGAGCCTTTCTGCTTTTTGTTTAGCTGTAGTTCAGAACAGGACAACATCAAATGCTTGAGAGCCAGCCAGATGAGAATTACTTCAAGTGCTATCTTGAGTGCAGTGGAGAGGAGGTGCTTTTAGCATACCATACTCATTAGGCACTCATAACTTCCAGTGTGTCTACGTATTGTAGTCTTAGATATATGTTTTTGGTAGTGCTCTGAAAAAATCTGAAGTGTATTTTGACTCAATGAAATTTTGGCACAGATGAATTTAGAGATTTTGTTTATAACTCATTCATCATATTCATGGAGGAATGAAATATTACTGTGAAATTGACCTAGATTTAAGAACAGAGGCATGCTTTTTATAGCCACTTATGTTTTGTAAGAATGTGCTTTCACAGAATTTCTTCCTTATAGTCAAATTACTTAAATGGAGAGTATTTGTTTGGCATTGCAAACCAAACGTGTATCAGCTGCAATGCTTCTCCAGCTTGTTGATCATACTTAATACTGTATTTGTGGATAAAAGGCACAAGTCATCTCAGTTTTGGCATGAATAGGAACAAGTTTTCTGTATTTTGCCTGTGCCTTCTTATGAGATAAAATGTGAATACATACATCCAGGGAGACTTTTATGGTGCTTATCTATGATATCAAAGAGCCTCATTCTATCTGTTCTAAGTTCAAAGTACCTGAGAAGAGTGACCTCACTGGGAAAAACTGGTACATTAGCAGAAGTTCTCCCCTAATATATACATTTTTAACTCATAATATGATATTACACTTTAAGATAATGTGGGGAAAAAAMCATGGAAAAATACAAAGAAGATCAGTAAAAAAAGAAAACAGAAAATAAAGCAAGGAAGGATTGACTTCTGAGGATGAGTTAAAATAATAAGTCCCTTATTCTGGAAATGATCCTTATGAATGGATTGTAGATTGTGCTTTCTGCCCATATTTATTAAAGACAGAAAAACTGTAGGCAAGCATAGGAATCCACTCATATATAAACATCATGGGTATATAAACATCATGGAGACAAATTTGTGTATGAGTGTACTAAACAACATGAGCTACAAAGAAATATAATAATATTATGAACAATTTCCTAGTGATTTTATCTAGCGAGAATTCTCTGGCTCTGGAATAATCTCCTGAGAAAAACATGGGAGCCCCCATTGTTTGATTCATCTAAACAGAACTGAGAAAAAACACTGGAAAAACAGAGCTCTGAGAACAATCATTTTCTAGGAGAGCAGCAGAAAAACGAACAGTCTCAGATGATTTAATCTGACTTTTATGTTGTTGTGGTGCCATAGAGCTGCCTTAAAAACATGACCTGTTACTGTTGCATTATTAGATGCCTAACCTCTTGCTGAAAAGTATTTAGAGGTTCTTTTACTATGGAAAATAACAACGTCCTTCAGTTTTGGAGATTCTTTCCTTCACAGTTTACATAGAAGATTTTCTTTTTTTTTTTTGAAACATAAGAGATCTTGCCTGGAGAAGTTTGAGAGGGGATCTAATTAATATGTATAAAGACCTGAAGGATGAATAGGGTAAATGGAGGCAGGAAGGGGCCAAACTCCTCTCACTGGTGGCCAGAAATAGGACAGGAGGCAAAAGGATAAGGCTTGAGCAAGGGTGTTGGACTAGATGATCGTTAGAGGTCCCTTCCAACCTTAACCATTCTGTGACTCTGTGATTCTGAGATCATAAGATTTCCCATAATATGCAAATCTTTACTGACTGAGGAACCCTGTATGTTCTTTAAACAGCATTCTGTTCAAACTATGAGGAAGTATCTCTGCAATATTTGTGACCCTAGGAATATTTACTTTTGTGTAGAAATATATAAGCTCGAGGAAAGAGAGAATTCAAAATCTAGTTCCTTGTTGGATGGAAGAGTGAGAAAATGAGAGAGCAATCTCTTGGCAATGGGGGACAAGTCTCAATATTAGCATGTCAAGGCTAATCAACTGGTCACCTTCTTGAGGCAGACTGGGAGACAGCTAGAAGCAAATACTTCTGTCATTGACATCTGTGGCCAAATTTAGGACAGGAACCTACTGACATCATGACATGGGTGTAGCTGTGTGCACTGAAAACATGCCACTCCCCATCATCAGTGCTAAAATATATGCTGAAAATAGAAATATGAGGGCATGGCCCCCCAGAATCCTGAGTGAGGCCAAAGTCCGGAGAAAGCAGAGGGATGCCAAGACCTCCTAGAGGACTTTGGCAAGGGAGAAGTCCCAAAGTCCCACCAGAGGTTTTGCACTGACCTCCAAGAGTCCCGGCGCAGGTCAGCATCTCAAATACAGGAGCAGAAGTTATGGACTCACAGAAACTGCTACCAGATATTCATCATTCTCACAAGAGGGAAGGCTGCTGGCACAGATACCAGCCTTCTTCCTTTTGCTGTTTTGCTATCTTGSACCCTTCACTTTGGAACCATTTGTTTTGCCCTTTGTTTCGCACTGCTATCAAGAGGTTAATGTTAGAGGAGACTTGCCAAGTCTTGGGCTGGTACCATGTGTAATAAATCATAAAAATAATAAACAACCACTTCTTCAATATTCATTCATATTGTGACTGCTGCCATACCTAACAAAGAGAGCTGAAATGAAATTCATGATGATGGTAARACTAACCACTGTAATGGAGAAATGGAGCTACTGTAATTGAGAAATATCTGTAACACATTTTATGACATGATGTGGGAAGCATATGACATTTTATGACCTGATGTGTTATGGTGATCATGATGCTCTTCTGACATCATGATGGGTATGAATTACAACTCAGAGCATAATTCCTGAAAGTAATAATCAACTCACCGCTGCTCAGAAGATTAGATTGGTTCTCTCAAGCTGTCAAAATGTCTAAATTTACAGTATGAAAGCAATACAGTAAAATTGGCACTCAACAAAAGGGACAAGAACGAGGTGCTTAAGGAGATGAAATTACCTTTAACTCTAGAGTGGGTGTCAAGCAATTTGTGCTGCCATCCAGAAGGACTTGGACAGACTGGRGGACTGGGTGGTGAGAAACCTCATGAGGTTCAACAAGGGCAAGTGCAGGGTCCTGCACTTGGGGAGGAATAACCCTGGACACCAGTACAGATTAGGGGTGGACCTGCTGGAGAGCAGCCCCGCARAGAGGGACCTGGGTGTCATGGTGGACGACAAGTTGACCATGAGGCAGCAGTGTGCCCTGGTGGCCAAGAAGGCCARCGGGATCCTGGGGTGCATTAAGAAGAGCATCTCCAGCAGGTCGAGGGAAGTGATCATCCCCCTCTACTCAGCCCTGGTGAGGCCACATCTGGAGACTGTGTCCAGTTCTGGGCTCCCCAGTACAAGAGGGAGGTGGAGCTGCTGGAGAGAGTCCAGCGCAGGGCTACCAGGATGATCAGGGGCCTGGAACATCTACCATATGAACAAAGGCTGAGGGAGCTGGGCCTGTTCAGCCTGGAGAAGAGGAGGCTGAGGGGGGACCTGATCAGCGTGTATAAATACCTCAAGGGAGGCAGTGAGGAGGAGGGGGCGGCCTCTTTTCAGTGGTGGACAGTGATAGGACTAGAGGAAATGGCTTCAAACTGAASCATCGGAAGTTCCACAGGAACTTAAGGAAGCATTTCTTCACTGTGAGGGTGACAAAGCACTGGAACAGGCTGCCCAGAGAGGTTGTGGAGTCTCCTTCTTTGGAGATCTTTAAAACCCGCTTGGATGCAGCCCTGTGCCACGTGCTCTAGATGACCCTGTGTGTGCAGGGGGATTGGACTYGATGACCTCTGAGGTCCCTTCCAACCTTAAGGATTCTATGATTCTAAGATTTCCAATTCATGTAACACAGAGCTATGTTAATAGTTTATTTGCCCTATATTTTGTCTCATATAAAGAACAATAAATTGCTTTTCATTAAGGGCACAAGAGTTGATGGGAACTGATAAGAGTTAACACCTGGTTCAACAAAAAGAACCAGGTCCTGAGTGAACCTTTATGGCCTGCACCAAGAAAACTTCTAAGGTAGTTAAGTGATGTCATCATATTTCAAAACTAGTAGTTCAATGACTGGAAATACTGCATGGATACAATAATTTTTTGTGTACTCTATCACTAATGAAGCCACGACATTACCCTTATAACATCTATGTTTCTAATTTTATGGAATCAAGATTATTCTTGCCAAAACCACTGTTTTTTTCCGAAATATTATACATGATAGTGTCTACAAAATAATGCTTTCATTTTTATGTAGCAGTGTTGAAAAAAGCTATAGGCATCACACTGCAGCACAGATTMTTTATCTCTAAATTATTGCTATATGTGTTTTACATATTATATAAGCCTCAAATGGATAATTTCTGACAGAGTATGTGACTCTGCAAACTTAGAAGTTCTGTAACATTACACTTTAGCTACAAGGCAATTCTAAATCTAGATTGATTCACTACAGAATGAAACTGTTAGCTCTCCAATATCTGAACCTGTCCCTTCTCCTCCTCCTGCTGTAAGATTTCCACCTGTCTTGTGAGAAAAGGCAAGACATCCTAGAAAACTGGTTCTGTCGTTGCTTGTTCTACTTCTTATGCTGAAAGTATTTATTTCTCTGATGCTTGGGAAACAGACACTTTGAGTGAACTTCCTTTCTTATAAAATATCTCAGTGTGCAAATTATCCTTTCCTTCCTATTGCAAAATATGTTGACTTCTGATGATTACAGGGGCTCAGAAAAAGCAACAAAATATTTGCTCAATATGACATCTTTCCTCTTCTCTCTCCTTCCACTCCCTTTTCTGCCCTTAAGAAAGAGAATTCATCTTTTGTTTACTGTTCACAGTTTATAACTTGAAAATCTGACAGTATTGCTGAGGCATGTTGGATGCTTAGATAGCAGCAGTCCTTTTTTAATCATTAGTGTGGAACTTGTATGCTAAGTACTATCTCTGACATTGGAGGCATATTCATACTTCATTTCCCATCCTGGTCTTCTCCTGGACTGGAGATGGAGCTTGAGGTATAATGGACAAATATCATTCCTCCAGAAGAAACTTGCCTTCTTGCACTATTTTCAGAGCTATAATTAGCAGTCTTTCAAACAGAAAATGCCTGTCATTAAGCAGGCAACCCCTTGGAATCCACTAGTGTCCTGGGCGTCCACTGATCTTCCATGGATAGTTCACCCTGGAAAGCTGAGGTTTGGAGAACATTTGTGACTTTGGCTAGGAGGTAAGGAAATTTTAGTGCCCTACCTGTACTAAGTTTCATTTCACTGCATTCCAAAGAGGTCAGAGAATCTTATTTACCTAACAAGACCTGTAAGTTCTCACATTTATGCATCTATTCATGTGTTTGAAGTCACTTTAGTGCCATTTCATGTGTTCTGTGGCACCTGAGACATTGCATGACTCTCTGTCTCAGCCTGAGTAGCAGAGCTCCCTGGAGTAGTTATGGTCCTCAATTAATGGTGGCTGGGCAGGAAAACTTGGARCTCAATACAATGATAGGCAGTGGGATGGAGATCTTGGAAGCATAATCTAGGGAATGATTACCAGATCATCAGAGGAAAATGAGGAATAAAAATCATCTCATGATAGAAAGCAAAAAAACAAAAAAACAGATGCCTGAGATTTGGGTGCTTGAACCAGAATTGTCTAAAATGACAGCAAGAAAACAAAAGCCGGTGMAGGGGGGTTGGACTAGATGACCTCTTGAGGTCCCTTCCAAACTTAAGCATTTATGATTCTATGATTCTGTGAAAAGGACTGCTGCAGGAGGTAGTCTTATATTCAGTACCCTGAAAACACTGTTTTGCCCCACAGAACAGCCAGTCTGTCACAAATCTTCTCCTCTAGGAAGGAMATGGAAAGAAATGGTAGAGAAAGGAAGGAAAAGGGCATTCAATAAGCCAAGTTATTTAAGGAGACTTTCTACCGCCTCCACTTCGGCTTCTCCCACCTCTGGCTCCCTTTGGGAAGGGAGTGTGTGTACAGATGTATGGGCCCATGCAACCAGCCCTCTGCAGGAACAATGCCTGTGTGGGGCTCCTGGAGCCGCATGGATTTTCCAGTCCTAACTCTGACCTTCGTAGAAGTTTGGACCAGGGTAAACACGATGTTGTTTCTAATTAAATAATATGCAACAGTATGCACCTTCTCATAGTTGCCCTGCGGTGCCCACATGGTGAGCCACGTGCAGTGCCATCGAGCTCAGAAGAATAAACAAACCACTGAGAACCTTTGTTTGCTATGAGTCATGAGGGGGCTGCTCACTGGAGTATTAAGGAAGATAAACAAATGGCAAAACTCTAAAGGCTATTTCTGGAAACCTGAACTGCAGGGAACAGCTAATCCATTGTTCAGAGTCTGCAGAGTATTGCAAGGCTGGAGAGAGGAATGGAAGCAGGAAAGAACAGGAAAAAAAAATCCGGGAGATCAAAAATTCAGAATGGTTGTAATTACCCATGTAAGCACGAGGGCTTTGTGGGGAGCGAGGGATGAGTGACACAGGGGACTTGCGGAAGGGACAGAATTTTTGCACAGTCATAACAGGACTCAGTTAACCCTCTCCCTTGGAAGAACACATCATGCATTATTTTCCTGTAATCACAAAGTGAAACAAAGACTGGTTAGAGATGCTTAATAATTATTTGATAATTATAATTAACAGAAAAACAAAAGTTCATTTCCTCACAGGCTCCAGTTGTATAGAAAAATTATACTGAAAATGCAAAAGCCTTATTTTTTGTTGCCTGTTTATGCGATTTTGTTGAGAAGGAATGTCCCTTTCTTTTTCACTACCTTTTTTTTCTTTTTTTTTTTTTTTTTTTTTTTTTTTTTTTTGCCTCATTTACTATTTTTAATGCAAATGTCACAGATGTATTTGGGAGCTTGTGACATTGCATGAGACACGTTGCTCAGGAGTGTCCTCTTTTGACACCAGCAGTGCAGCAACCTCAGTGTTTCCTGTAGCACAAACATAGTCTCTCCTGAGCTTCAATGACATCTCAGGGCAGTCCTGGAAAATGTCTGCATGGCAGCTCTGCACTCTGTACATTACAGAGAGATACTGTAAGTTTCTTTTTTTTTTTTTTTT
>NW_020455777.1:3926236-4008538 GCF_003342845.1 Nothoprocta perdicaria | reverse complement strand
TTTTTTTTTTTTTTTGTTTGCTTATGTTGTATGGAAGAATAAGATGGAGACACAAATGTTTAAGAAAATAATTTCAGGTGTTCAATGGAGATATATGGCTACCAAGGGCATCTACCTTTTTATTCTTTTAACTATGCTGGTGTTAAACTGTCATTTACTGAGGCAAAATTTACCTGTGAGAACCTTAACAACCTACTGGACTGGTGCTGACCTTCAGGTGGCAACAGGGACAGTGCTTTCTAGTAGTCTTGGATGTATGCAAGTACTTTGGAGTTAGAATAGGATTGCAGCCAATAGGTAATATTAAATTAAATTATTATTGCTTCCTCTAAAGCACTTAGATAGAGTTTGGCTGGATAAGTAATCTCAGATAATGGTAGAAATCTGGCTTGTGTTTGGATTGAGGGCTGGTAGGCAGCAGCCTGGAATGAAAACTGGCTTTATTAGGTGGTGCGGTTACTAGACGAGTCTATTAGACTCAGCCTTAATCCTGTCTCCAATTCATCAGCTGCTTGGAGCCTGGGAACTATCCCTAACACAGTAGCCTAGCCATTGCCTAAAGTGTGCTTACCACTCCTAACTTACTTGCAGTAAAAATTAACCTACAAATATAATCCTGATCTACTGAGCTGCCTGCAGTTTAGCTGAAACCACTTAACCTAAAGTCCTAACCAAAGATCATGTTTTTGTGGCCTAACATTCCAGTCTCTAGCCCAAAGTGCCTGCTTTGCTAACTCCTAATCAGACCTTGAAACATCTGCTAGTCTGTGCTGCTCCTGATGTGAAGCTACTACAGTCTCTAACCCTGACTCAAAGCCACTTAGTGACCTTCAACTAACCTGGCCCTGCAGCTGCCCTCTTGACTGCACTGCTTAGCTCCAGACAAGTGACTGCTTGCCAACCCCAGCCCCAACCCTAACCTTGTCTGAAATTGTTCCCTGTAGCCTGTAACCATACCACTATGACCTTACTCAACTTTTGCTAGCTTGAAGTCACCTATTGGCCTGAATCCTAATGCTTGGCTGAGTTCAATGAGAGGCCTCACTTTCGGTCGTGCCAACTAGATGAAAGCCAGATATGTTCTATTGTCTCCACACTTCCTACTTGTATATGTCTTCTGGATTGGCTCCTCCTGCAGTCCCAGTCAGGCTACTGCCCTCATCCACCCTCAGCACTAGCTTGTCTCAGCCTTTGTCATACCTCAATACTGCCTAATTCACCAAATCTTGATTATCAATATACTCTGTGTAGGATACATACCTAGTCCCATCTCCAAACCATTCATTGGCCCAAATCCTAAACCTAGCCTGAGACTATACGTCACCTACCATTTGCTTGAGGTCTAACCACAGATCTCATGCTGATCAAAACCAAAGTTCTAAATGACTTACCAATAGGTCATCTATGGCTCTCTCTTTCACTTGTGTTGAATTACTAGACAAAGCACATCACAAACCTACTGCTTAACCACATACTGCTTCTGCAGAAACTCTATCTTTGGGTCTCAAAAACCAGCCCAAGATTGTTGGACAAAACTCTATTCCCAGCTCTTTTCTGTTTACTAGTCCTCATCTGATCTGAAGCATTATTTATTAACTCAAAAAACAAACAAACAAATAAAAAGAGCCCAAACCCTAATTCTACACAAGTTYTTGGACTGCCAAAAGGTAATGTCCCTCTTTAATATCTATCTCTTTATGGAAGTCAAGGTTTCATCTGTTGCTTGATGGTAGTTTTATTTTAATTTTATGGCACAAATGGGACAGTAGAGAAAGCATTATTCATAATGGAATTTACATGAATGACATTAGGAGAACCCTGCTATCCAAATAACGCAGATCTATTCCTATTCTGAAATAGAATAGTCACAAGCTCAAGGTTTTCTTTCTATGAAAAAGGTCTATGATTAATTTTGTCTGGTTTCCTGGAAAATGGCTTATCATATTACTAGCCCAATCTGTCTATTTGTTAAAAAGTGAAGAAACTGGGTGAGATCCTCATGGAAGGAGAGGTAAGAGGAATTCATCCTGCAGCGGGTTTGTTTGACAGCTCTACACATTTGGTCAGAATAAGTATTAGATAAGAAATCAGCACCTACGCATTTCTGGTCTAACCATTGCTTATACTATCTCAAATGGCTATCATAGAATGCAGAAGAAAGAGGAGTGGGAAGACAGTAGGGATTAGAGGTTAAGGGATTAGAGGTTAATGGCTTCTTGGGAAGTTTGGTTTATTTGTTTTAAAGGTCTCAGAGCAGCTTTTGAGGAAAGAAAGGAGTTTTAGTACATAAAAGCCAGGACTCTTAAATAGCTATGACTACAGAGCCTTGAAGCCTCAGAAAAAAATAAATATGAAAAAGCTATAGGATTGGACAAACTGGACTGTACTGCAAATTATTTGATGAAAGAACTGGTTTTTATTTCATGCATTTAGTACAATGCCTCCACCTACTCAAGGCTTTAATGTACAACTACTCCTAATAATTTTGTTTTGTATCAGAACAGTAATAATAAAAGAAAGGAACAAGTAGCTCTTGCTCTACTCGCATGTTATGATTACCTAAAATCTTTGGAAATGCACAGGAAGGAGCAGGTTTTGTGGCTGTGCTAGGAGCCAAGGTTTGGCAGGAAGCATAAAATTCTGCTTCTGTGAGGGGCGTCCCTTGGAAAAAAAATAGACAGGCTTTGCTGTATGCAGTTTGCAAAGAGTGGGGAGGGAAGCAAAGCAACCTTCCGAGGTGGCCAGCCAGAACTGGCCAGGAGGGCTGCAGGGCAGGAAATGCTCAGCAAAACCCTTGTAGAACTGGCAGAAGTGTCAAGGTGACAGTGCCCCTTTTGTTGACAAACATTGTTACCTTCAGCTGCTTCCTCTTTGCAAGCCTGGCTTCAGGCAGGGCTTTTCTTCCCATCCCAGTGACGACAACAACTTCTGCATTTTCATTGGTCTGCTTGCGTCCGCCTTCCTTTCCTGTGGAAATAGAAGATATGGGCAGGAGAAAAGACATATTTGGTAATGTTTCTCTTCAAAGCTTCTTTTTCACAAGGCTGCCTCAGCTGCAAAATGTTAAGAGGAAAAAAAGATCTTGGAACTAATTCCAGACAGACCCTAATGCCTACAAATTTCCCTAAGTAAGCCAAGTCCTGAAAGGCAAAACATGAAGGTTCATTATTTGACTGCTAAGGACACTCAAATAACCAGACACGCCAGTACTTAAGATCTTCATATTTCAGACAGTTCATCTTTCACATCCTCCCTCATCCTGTGCTCCCACCTGGCTCCCTTCTTACATATCCTTTCATGCCCAGGAACACRGCAGCTTTTAAAATTGCTTATAGAACATATGAAAATATAAAAAGGTTCCTTAAAATCCTTACRGGAAAATGGTCTGTTTGTGTTGTAGTCTGCCCATGGTCGACAGCTTCACTAGCTGCTTTAGCTACTTAGCTACTAGTTGTTTTTCCTTCTCTTCAGCAACTCCAGAAGAGCTCTTTCTATGCTGCTTGAAAAAAATGACTGAGGGGAAGATATGGAGCATATTGGGCAGCGGGCTGTGCCTAGTGTTTCTGTCAGAGTTGTTTTCAGGGCAAAATGTAGAGGGACAATACTCAGTTTAATGGTTTTCTGCAGAGCTGCTTCTGCCCCAAATACTTTAGAGCATCACAGGAGTGGTTAGCCAACAACCACCACCGAGGCCAAGAAGGGGGACAACTTATGCTCTCTTATCCAAGATATCCCAGGGAACTATACAGGCAAAATTGTTCACAAGTTGTAAATTTATCAATAAAAAAACTCATAGATTCAATCAAAACCCCTGACTAGTTCAGCTGCTCTCAAGTGTATGGGAGTAAATGTGGAGGAGATAGATACACTCCCAATCCATCCAGTTCTTACCTATCACAATCTGATCCTCACATAATTTGTGAAGTTAATCAGCAATAATTTATTATTCCAAAACTTATCATACATTATGAAATGGACATTGGTGCATATTATAATATAATGATCTTTTCTCTCATTTCTTTTCCGTGAGGCTTGATTTTCTAAAAACACAAGCTGAAAGCAGTGGTCAATAAAAACTACTATTTGTTTATGAAGCTAAATGCAGAATTATACGGTTTTTTTCCTTCACATTTTTCTCAAAATATATTTTTTATTAGTAGATTCCCATTTTTTTTTCAGTGTCTCCCAACATTTAGAAAACTTGAATGTGTCTGATGAGTGACTGACTCTATTGCAATATAAAGACTTTTAAGGAGTGGGTATCATGCAGACACTTGGGGTGTGTGTTTAATAATGTTTTTTATAATACTGAAATAATAGTTGTTTAAATAGGTTTTAATGCCAGAAACGTTTGTTCAAATATCTAGTCTCCCTCCCATATAATGCAGACTATATAATTGGGTTGTTTCGCTAACAAATGATGGACTTTTACAGCACAACCGATTAACTGTCTGCAGCTGGGAAGTTACATAAAACATATTTTTTTTCCTTTCTCTTCCAGTGGACTGGGTAAAAAAAACTGTAGTCTTGAAATTATTTTGTAAGAATACTGTTTATAGTGTGAGTGGAACAGACAGAAATACGAGAAAAGCTCTGGGACTGCCAAAAATCTCATTTTCTGGAAGAGCAGCCCTTAGGCTTTTAGAAAGTACTGCAGGAGAAATGTTATTTAAATGAGATAATTTCTGTCTCGAAAATAAATATTCCCTGACATCCAGAATATTTTGCAGCCCCCCTCCATCTCTCCTTGCTGGGGACAGGCTGTGTGGCCTCTTCTTTCCGGCTGCGCAGTTTCCTTTCTCCTGCACAGATTCCAGATTTTGGGGATCAGATGAAACTCTGAGCTCATTCCAAAAAAATGGTAGTTTATGCCTGAGACTAAATCCTTTTCTATTTATTACTCGTCTTAATTTTACCTTGTAGGGCAAGCAGAGTGGAAGCACTGCACTTGCAAGATGACATCCTATGCGTGCATAGTTGGTTCTGTGACTATTACACTAAGGGATTCTAATGACAGCCCTGCACCCTTCCCTGCTTCCCACAGCTGCTGATGGCAACAGTAATTGCTGTGTTACAACCTCTTCCCCAGCATATGTTGGGCAGAAGGTCTGCAAAATTGCTCCCATTGTGTTCAGAGGCAAAATTCTCCTTTCTTTTTAAAGAGGAGTGGACCAGCCTCAACTATGCTATGCAGATAAATTCCACGAAACCAATGATGCTTATGAAAAGTTTAATAAGAATAAATAATAATTAAAAAGTAGTATAACTATCAACACATCTTTGAACTATACTTTTCTTTTCCTCTCTTAATCTTTTCATGTCATGCTCTTGAACACTGCACACTGCATGTTTCAGATAATCTGATTCCCTGAAGTCTTAACATTTGCAAGGGTGACAAAAACTGAATGCATATTATCAATGTATATTGGAAATAAACTTCTTGGGCATATATTTTATCTACTGTTATATTGGTGCTATACCCTATTAAGTACTGTGCATGTCTACAGAGATGTATCATTACTAAAAATAATGTTAAAATGCATTCTTTATGTAAGGGAATTGTAACTGTTCTGATCCTTCATAAGTAAAACTGCRAAAGAACTGTGAGCATAGACATATTGTTCAGTGGCAGCAGAGAGGTCTATGAGAGCTGCAGATCTGCTGCACGGGATTTGTTCATGGAATAAATAATGTAAAGATGTGAGGAAATGAAGTTGTCAATGTGTCACAATGATTTTAAATCATAATGATGTTGCAAAGAAATAGAATTCCTCCCTCTATCCTTCATTGATCTGCTTGTTCTTGCATGGGACTTTGTATTACAAGAAGCATTGATTCTGCTAGCTTCTCTAGGGAATGGGAAATGATGTCCGAAAATATCTCTCTAACTTACAGTAGAATCTASAGCCTTCAGTCAGCAGTTAGTTCAAGTTTAGGTGATTTCGAGCTATCTGAGGTCTATGGAGGACTGAGTCCCCGTGCCAAACACCAGATGGTTTATACCTCCAGGGTATTCTTGGGTAGGTGTGAAGATAAAGTGGGCCAAGTTTGCACTAAGCACAGGACATTTGATCACTGAGCTCTCATTTGTACTGGCTGACTAAAAAGGTTTTACTTTTGCCCATATTCTAAGTAAAAGGGGCAAATGCATTTTATCTTGATCAACAAAAGAGATATTTGATACTTTCAGGGACAGAGCGTGTTATTTGTAGTGACAGAAGAAGGGTTGTAGCCTATTTACTTGCTTTACGCTAGGCCTTCTCCTCACTTTTGCTAATCTGCATTTTGGTCCTGATCCTTGTGACTCCTCTTTTCACCTGCTCCCCAGGATGGGCCTGAATCAATTCATGCATAACACAGTGGAACAGTCCATGCATTCACTGAATTAAGAAAATTTTACATCCATTATTAAAGCACAACTTTGCAGGGTCTTTACCTCATATTTATTTCTAGAATTCCAAAGATTATATTGGAGACTAAGGGTCCTGGAAACAGGACAAGTTTGTGTGCCCCAGTGAGTGCTCTGTTCATGCCTGCATGTCAGAATGAAGTTAGGAAGCAGAGTGTTTTTTCCCAGTTCTGAATCCCATACTTTCCAAACAGAGAAAATCCAGGAATATAGTCCAGTTGAGAGTCACTGGCCAGGCCTCAAAACCAGTTAACTGGGGAGCAGGCTGGTGGGGACCTGTAGAGTAAATGTGCCCACCAGTCCAATACACATAGATGTAAATAAGACATTTCATCAAAAGATGCATCCTAATAGCATGGAATTTTGAAGTCACTGGAAAATAGGTGAAATCATTGAATGATGGCTGCTGTGTTTAAAAATATTTGTAGTGACAAATATAATGATATATTCTTTCAAGTCAAAATACCTATCTGACTGATGCTATATCAGTGTATTGCAAATACATGAGTATTGGAGTCTATTTGAAAAGTTCAGGTAATCTCCAGATAATTATGATTAGAGGTCACAAGACAGCATCTATGTAAAAGAAATACAAGAGATCTTCTTATTTGGCACTTGTTTACTTTTATGAGGAAGTTTTGAAAGCTTTATACATTTGTTCCACAGTTTGGCAGCACTGGGCACAAAAAAATGGAACGAACTGACCTTTCTGACTTTGATCACACAAAGAAAACCTCTGTCCCTTCCCTGCAGTCTGCTTGCTTCTGCCTCTTCTCCTTCACTCCCTAGAGAATTACTGAGCTGTTTTGTTCCACTGTTCCACTTTTTTTTTTTTTTTTTTCCTCTTTTCAGTTTGTTTCTTTTATGGCTTTGCACCTGTTTTTAAAATGCAAGTTACTAGTGAAGTTACTGCTTACTCCTGGGGGAGACAGATGGACCCTGGGAACTTGAGACATAGCATGTTCGTTAGTGTGGAGACACAGAAATAGCTCCCATCAAGTACACTGTTTAACTAAACACAGATGGTTTCTTCATGAGGGCACAGGACAGCTTCAGAAGATGGGCTATGCCACACACATGCATGAAGCAAGTAAAGCTGAGACTGGAAATTCTCCTGTAGGGTGTAATTACATGGAAGGCAGCCTTTCTGTGAAAGCAAATTGTGTGCATGCATCAGTTACAAGGATATAATATAATCCTATGAATTGTGCCCTTTGCAAATTTGCATTMTGCAAACTTGAGAAAAGCTGTAGATTTTGTGACAGGCCTTGGGTTGATACTTTGACTTCTTCATCTGATTTCCTTAACTCTGAAGGTGTGGGCAGGAATATTCCTTATATCTGAATGCCATCTTCACATATAGCTGTGAAATCCATGATGGCTTCATAATCTGGCATAATAATTGGTAACTTTTCCATGTAGGAATCTCTTGTATCTCTGATGTGTTTCTTACTGAAGAAAAGTTCATAGCATTTCATTCTACTAGTCACAGAGTCCCACCTCTGCAAACATATTTTACAAACTCAAATAAGAACAGAGCAGTTAAAAGTCATTGTTAGCTCCTTGGTTATGTGGATGAGCCGGATAATTGGAAACAGATGTACTTTATTTCTATCTAATTATGTACACCCAGCAGTCATGATGACAGTCAAAAATTGCTAAGTGATAGAATCTAWAGCATTTGTTATAAAAATGTATCACTAGTTTGCAGGCAATTTCTTTCAAATGCAAGGAATTCTCTTTGTATARTTTTAACATTCATTAATTTGTGTAAATTTAACATTCAAAAATATTCATTTTTTTTCCCCCTTTGTGCTTTCTGTCCCATTAGCATAAATTTAAGAAGTTAGGGACCTTATTCAGATCTTATCAGCTGTTACTTACCAGTCAAGCACTGCAGCAGTTCACAGTTAATTAACCACTAGCTTTAAGAAAGGTGTTTGGTGATACACAGCACAGTAGGCTCAAAAGACATCTTAGAATTAATTTTCTTATCTCTTTGATTGCTATCCTAAAAAGTCCTGAGGGGAAATCAGTTAGTAGCAACAACACTATATGTAAAGAAGAAAATTATAGGCAGCAGAGGCATCTTAAAATATTTGCGCTTCCAGGCCTGTTTTATTATATTTGCCAAAGTCTTCTTATATTTGCCAAAGTCTTACACTCTTCAGTAAGAATTTTGAACCGGCAGAAAATCTCCTTCTGTGCGCACTTTTTTACTTCAGTGACTGGAAATATATCACAAAGTTTGGTTAAAAATTGTTGACAAAGACCTGGAATGATGCTGGCACATGCTATGGAGAATTGTTAGCAATTCAAATGTCTGCATAGTTTTAAAATATTGCAAGAGCACATGATCTGGATGGTAGAACACAGAACTTAATTTTGTACTTTTTTTTTTTTTCAGCCGAATCTAAAGTTATTAAGTCTATTTTCCCATAGTGCTTGCAATTATTCAAAAAGAAAATAATGCCTAAATTTAATGATCTTATGTTTAAAGCTGGAAAATAGGAATCACACTTCTTTGGATTTTTCTCATATTCACAGATAGTAAACTATGACTATCCTTCCAAATTGGTTCATCTATTCATGTCTTTATTTTTTTTTCCTATGAATTAAATAGGTTTCAGATATACACAAACATGCTGTGAAAGGCAATGTAAGTTGTGTTGGGAGCCTCAGATGAAAAACAATATAAAACCACAAAGTTTTCTTTCATAGTAGAGCTTACTGATGTGGTTTGTTTTCCACCTGCCAGATTCAAAAGTTATGGTATGCAATACTTGAAATTTATAAGAATGAAGTTTCTCATACTTTATTGTATTATTACAAAAACCTCAAGCATAATACAATTCTCTAAAGGGTAGTTTAACAAGGCCAACCAGAGAAAGTTGTTCTGCTGTCTGCAGAAAAGCCAAGYGGAGACAAATACAATGCTGTGTATTTTCAGGRCTAATTATATCTGACACAGGGCACACACATCCTGAGGTTAAGGTCATTCTGTAGGACAGTACATGAGTCTTTAATATACACCTCTTGAGCATGAATAAATGTTTCTTTCACAGTGAGCTAATCTTATTAAGCCATTTTGAGCACAGAAAGAGAGTCTCAGTATCCTAGTGAGATAACAGCAAAATAGTTACACAACCTTTTATCATTGCTGTTTAGGTTAATATTGAAAATGATTGTCAGATCCAAAACCTCAGTGTTAATTTAGTCAGAGCGCAGAACCATGTGCTCTGAGTAATGATTAGAATATTAATAAACTTGGCTGCATTTATTACACATGGAAACCAGATGGAAATGAAGGAGCCAAGACAGTTGCTTATACTCCCACTTATTCAGAGCTTTTTTGCAATATGTTATAATTTGTCAGTGTTTGAACTTTTGACCTTCAGTCAATATGAAAAGATAGAAAAAGCCTTTGAAAAAAGGTAATGTGAAGGGGCAGGAGACAGCCATAGAGGAGATATCCAAARCTAGATTGCTACATGACCTCGGAGAGTCCTGAAGAGGGGAACTTTGGATCTAGCGAGCGGTGCAGAGATGTCAGGGATAATTGCTTCTGTAAGATAAAAAGCCTAGGAAGCAACAGATGAAATTCTTTGGGAGAAAAAGAAAAAAAAAAAAAAAAAAAGAAAGAAAAACAACAATTTGACCAGTCACCAATGACTTATGCTTTTTTTGTTTTCTATATAATGAATATCATGCCATTCTTTTTGTTTGTTGTTTGTTTGTTTGTTTAAGTACTTTAGTATTGTGTCTGCTCAGACTTTTTCATCCAGGATGTTATTTTAAATCTGCACAATCAATCAGATAATAAAGCCAGGCTGCAGCAAGGACTGACTCTATGGGAGCCAGTGGTGGATGTTTTGGAAGCTGCAACTAGGAACTGAAGTGCATTTTAGACACTTGACTTAGTATTATGCTCAGTCAGTCAATTCAGTTCAGGACAATTAAAAACAATCAATTSCCACGCAGACTTCATTGAAAGTGTAACCAGCTCAGGGTTCAACAGAACTGTAATGAGGCACTTTATGTTTTTAATGAGACCAGGGTTTGTAACCAGGGTTSCAAACCTGGACTATGCTGTGTGTGTGTGTGCACCATTTTTATATTCTATCAAGTCCTTCAGATGTGCTGCAGGGAATAGACTGCTCATTGTTGGAGGAGGTCTGGGAGAGGTGTCTGTATGGTCCATAGGGAGCCTAAGGAAGAAGCCTAAGGGAATGGCCACATTCACTTGGGCACAGTTTCCCCCAAGCATCTATGGTAGCCCATAATATTTAATTATCTTTCTTTGTTCCAGTTGGCAACATCTAATATGAAACCTTTTCCACAAAGTCTGTCTTCATAGATGGCCTTGGAAGCAGAAGGAAGCAACAACGTGTTAGCAGCTTATCTTCACAAAGTACACCACAGCTGAGCACACAAGAGCCCTTGATATTATTGAATAACACCCCTATTTGGGGAAAGCTGTGCCTGTTGAAAACTGTGACTATTGAGTGGCAGCTGGTGCCACTGAACTATGGTTTAGAAGCCAGGTAAAGACTTGCCGTGGTCTAGCTAGGCAGGAAGGAGACAGGGAGTGTTCAAAGCTGGCCAGGTGTGTGGCCTCATTTCATTCCAGGTATTAGGGCTCAGCCAGCAGCACCAGGTCATTGACAAAATAAGAAAATAGTGCAAATAGTGCCTAGGAGCTTTCTACCCTCTGCTTTCATACTGTACACCTGGAAAACCTACCACAGACTCAGGATGAAAATGTTTAGCGGTGCTTATGCTGTATGCAACATATAATGTGGTTTCCACAGTCACCCCCACTTAGACTGAATCTCACAGTTCAGTGCTTATGTTATCTGTCAGAACTACTGAGTGCAACATCCCTGTCTTTGCCTGAACACAGTGCCTTCTCATTCGTTCAGCAAACAGTCCACATCTCTAAATTCCCTCTGCAAGGTGCCATATTAGCAGGTCTGAGGCCTCAAATCCACCACTCACCCACAGAAAAGACACAGTCTTCTTACTGGCAGTGCATACTTCCCATATTGCCTTCAGATGCATGCTGTTCCTAGAAGGACCAGTTCCAGAAATAACCCTAGCATGTGTTTAAATCCCTAGCACATGTTTAAATACACCCCTTTTGAGGAAAGCACATGCTTAAAATTAAGCATGTTTCTTGCATGCTTTGATGAATGGTAATGCTTTCCTAAACTGGGGACAGTAAGGACGGTCTTAGACATTCTTGTCCAAATGCCAACTGAGATGGTTGCAGTGATGTGGGTACCACTTGGCACTGAATCAAAACTAAAAAGCTGGCTCCTATAAATCCCTGAGTAACTGTCAATTAATGATATGTTCTTGTYGTACGAAACATACCTTGCACCTACTTTCATTACTGAAATTTTGTATTTCATCCAGGTTATTTTTTCTTCTTTGTTTTTCTATACAGTACAGTTTTGGTCAAAAGAAGGTGGAATGAAAGTAGGTCCTAACTCTTTGTGAGAGCCTCAATAAGGTTATAGAAGTTTCAGGGGAAGCTTTAGTTTATTTTTTTGTTTAATGTTGTTTTCCTAAATGTTCCTGTGACTCAGAAAAATGAACCTCAATCATTTAATGATCATGGGCTTCCTGAGGTTTCCCCTTTCCTGCATTTGAAATACCTTTACTTACCTCTAGTCAAAAGGGGAACTGTTTTGCGTTTTGTGGTTTCACCTTCATTTCAGGATTTTATTCACTGACTGATGTTTTTAGTCTTCCATCAAAGTTCAGAAGGAATCTTTTTTCCTGTCTTTTTTTTTTTTTTTTTTTTTTTTAGAAACTGAGATAGGAAATTATCTTAGCAGAAAAATGACTTCTTGAATTAATCAAATTATTATGATTGACTCTGCTTGTACCTTTACTTACCTCTAGTCAAAAGGGGAACTGTTTTGCGTTTTGTGGTTTCACCTTCATTTCAGGATTTTATTCACTGACTGATGTTTTTAGTNAAGGAATCTTTTTTCCTGTCTTTTTTTTTTTTTTTTTTGCTTGTAGAAACTGAGATAGGAAATTATCTTAGCAGAAAAATGACTTCTTGAATTAATCAAATTATTATGATTGACTCTGCTTGTTTGTTCATTAAAAATGAAGCAAAATGATCAATCAGTTTCTGCCAGATAAAACACTCTCAACCATTTCAATTACTGTTTTAATTGGCTGGGTCTCTCTGTCCGATTATCCTCTAATCTGTACAAGAATGTTGTTTGGAAAAGATGAAGCATGCCTGACTTGGAGGCCACATTCATCACTTCAAGATATTCTGGTCCAGATAACATTGCCTAAGCACAGAGGGGTTACATTGCGCTAAAAGAGGTTGGTCCTGGGTCCAATTAATTCTACAGATCCTGTTCAAGACACGTTGCTGCCATCATTTTGTGAAAACGTCTGAAAACATAGATGTGATTACAAGAGAGAAAGTGAAATCTCTAAAGCTCCATAAATCAGGTTTATTTGAAATATTGAATGGTAGGTCCTTAGCACCAGAGCAGTTCTCAAGGGRAAAAAAAAATCTGCTGATTCTTCTGCACACTTCTCTTGGGCTGCAATACTTGCTAGATATAACCAATATGATAGCAGTCCATACACCTAGACTGGCTRTCCAGAATAACATGAAACAGAGATATAGCGTAATGCAACTTCTTAAGCATGAAGTGGAATGAACTCTGAATGAACTCCATGGTCTTTTCCTTTATCTATTGAGATAATCTGAAATTCAACATTCAGTGAGAAGCTCTTTGTGCACTGACAACGTATAAAACACGTAACATGGCCTTTTCTTTTTAGTTGGGGGGCAGAGGGTGAAGGATTTCATTCTTAATATTTTACTCTGATTTCTTGAGGTGCTGAGTATTTGGAGATTGTGTTATGGGTATCTTCCTTTTAGACATTTAATACCAATAATACCTGAACCAATCAGCCAATTTTAACCAATATCAACAGGTCTCAGAGATAATAARTTGCTTGGAAATAAATATAACACAGAACTAGAAAAGAGATGAATAGTGTTAGTAATCTTACTGGGAGGAGGCTTTGGTGAGCTCAAGACTATATAATCCACACAAAACAGAGTCACGGTGAAAGCCCTTTTTTTTTTTTTTTTCTGAGAGAAGCATCAGTAAAGTTTGTATCTCACTTGGTACCAGGAACTTCAGTTCTCCATCAAGATTTCTTGTCTGTGTGGATTTCCTGTGACTGCAGAAGTGTGGAGGCTGAAGCTTCAATAATGGTTAAATCATATACCTAGTCCAGGACTGCTTCCTTTAGAGGAGTATCAACAATGTCATCTACTGACTTTGCTTCGATGTCCTTGCAAATAAAAGATCTACAAGGAAGGTAACGTG
Organism: Nothoprocta perdicaria; assembly: GCF_003342845.1. NCBI lineage: Eukaryota > Metazoa > Chordata > Aves > Tinamiformes > Tinamidae > Nothoprocta > Nothoprocta perdicaria. The sequence continues at coordinate 3,994,750 of NW_020455777.1, read as the reverse complement.
AAACCAAGCTTGTATTTAATTTCAGGAAGGCTTAAGTCAAAACTGAGCTGTGTTTTTTCTTCTCTTAGGAAATGGGAATTTAAAAAAAAATAATCAATGAGTTATTGCAAATAAATTGCAGTAAGCTACCATCCCCTGACACCCATTGTTGTTATTCCTGTCACGGAGAGTTGGTTTGATTACACAGCACTTTCTCAACTGAGCATCCCTGGGGAATTACAGAGGCAGATATKCTACAGCAAAGTCTATCAATCAGAGCCTGAGCTTATTGTAATTTCACCTTTTGACCTGCTGAATTCAACAATGAAAAATTATTATTTTCATGAATGTTTGTAGCACATTTTTAAAGCCATTTCAAAAGGCTTTTTCCTTCTAAAACAAGGAAGCATTATGAAGTCACCAAAACTGCCTCCATATCAAGGATAGATTCCCTTGGCATAGAATCTGCTCCAAAGAAAAATGCTAACCACTAAAATCTACTTGCCAGAGAATTTTATACATTGTCTGTATTTATACATAAGTTCACACTACCAAATCTTTGCTGAAGAAAAAGAAAAACAATGGAAATTTTAACAATCTTTGTTTACAAACAGTTAGTATGGGAAATGTAATAGTAGAGAAAAACATAGTGAGGACCATAAAARCATTATGAAGTAAGATAAGTTTACAATTGTCATATATAAATTCCATTATTATTGATACCATCATTGCAACTGCTGCTGTAGTAARCTTGCTTCTTACAAGCGACACAGTAGGATAATTTCATGAGCAATTTCACCTACAATGACTATTTACATAAAGCACAAGATTAAATGAGATGCTTTCAAAGTATAAGTGGGACAGAGCTATGTAAGGTTTGAAATTTCAAGGAAAAGGTATTTGGATCTTGCACAGAGCTGAACAAGATAACTTCTGTGGCTGGCTGTTTGCTTGCAGTCATAGTCTGAGGAGAGAAGTCAAAAGAAGAGTCAAAGACTGTGTGTTTGGATGACAAGAAGAATGGTGTTCTTGGCAGCCGTAGAAAATAGAAGTGGAAAGGGTTTTGGAGGTAAGATAAAAAAAGAGTGGGGTTTGGTCAGACCAAGCTTAAGCTGAACTTGAGATATTCAGGATGCAAAGTCTGGGGGGAAAAATGCCAGACTGAAAGAAGATAAAGAAGGAAAGAGGGAGACATTTTCTGAGGCAGATTTGTCAGCTCAGAGTTAATAGGTAAGTCCATACAAATGGTGACATAAAAATGGTGAATAGAGAGAAGAAAGAGATGAGTAACAAAAGATTTTCAAAGGGGATGTGYCATTCACAGCTGACAGTTGTTTATAACTGACATGATTCCACTGAGGACCAGAATTACAATACAAGCAAACTATTTGAATTTGAAAATAATTGAATTTAGTATCTATAATATCAAGCAATCTGACCAAGCTGAACACAGTTCATAGAAAAACTAAAACAGTTTCAATAACCAGTTTGAGAAAACTCACTGCTATGTAATCGTTCTTCAAAGGGAAGGARGAGTTTAATGTATGTACTTCTTGTTAAGATTTCTTTCTTCTGGGCTAATAGTTGTTCTTTTTGGAGGAATATTTAATGGCTTAATTCATACACCTTGGATCCATATTTTAAAAGTCTCAGATGAAAGATTCTAGAATACAAAAAAARTATATTATTGAATATTAACCTATGTAATTATTTTGGCAATAATTGTCTTTTCATAAAACTATGTGAGAACACGGTCAACTTAAGCATACCTAATTCCCATTAGGTTGTTTCACCACCTCATAGTTGAGCATTTGGCATCATACTCAAGACAACTTGAATTCTACTTAAGTCTTCATATTTAGGAGACTTTATTTAGGAGATATGCTTTACATGATGATTCAAAGAGCTTAAATCCAATGTTAAGCAAAGTGGTAATTAGCTATAGCCAATAGGAAAGAACAGGGACAGAGACTTGACTGAAATGCAACAAATGCAGCATATATTTATGCACTGTCCTGAAGAGAGCCTGGCTTATGTGTTCATGTATGTGTTTTCTGAATCTAGACCTATGCTTATGATTAGATCCAAAATTGTTTATAAATAAGCACTAAATGGCATCAAACACATTCTCACCAAGTATTTCCTTAATTAACAGCTAGTCCTCCTTAATCTAACAGGGAATAACTGGTTATAAGTCATTTCAAAATGTATGGMCATGGGAACAACAATTTAATCAATGCTAGAAAGAATCAGTGCCTTTAAAATCAAAAGCTATGCAAAAGTTCATTTTAAAGCAGCAGCTGCTAAGAGCATTGAAGGAATGGATGGTTTATTATCAAATTGTTTATTGTTCATACTACATATACTTTTGAGGGAATAGATCCTTTTTCTTTTTTCTTTCTTTTTTTTTAAAGTAGGGTTGAATATTTTAACACTATTTATATAATGGCACATTTTTGCATGCAAAACAGTCAGGAACATTCCATAGGCATCTGCTGGGACATGGGCTACTGCTCTGCCAATTTTCTGTGGGCAATATTTTTTTTACTGCAATGAAGAGAATTCCTTTGAAAAGAACAGGCAAATATATGTGTGTAGTTTACATACTTTTGTGGTTCACATATTTTGTGGCTAAAAATATCCACAGTCCATATCCCACCTTCAGATTCAGACTTGAAAGCAGATCCAGTTGCAGAGTACAGTTCTTGTGTGTGGCTCATCTTTTCTTGTATGTGAAAATAAGTTATAAAAAAAATAGAAACCTTAAACCTTGGAATCTGCCTTGGCATAGTTATTCCTTTCATAATTTCATTTCAGAAGGTGATTGGTCCTACTCTCTCTATATAAGGATAAACATGCAATGCTTGGGTAGCAGATGAAAAATTAAACTCTGAAGCCTTCCCAAAATCTGACATTTGGGCTGATTAAATTTTGGACTGATCACTTGGCTTTAGAGATTATAACTTCACAGAAACAGACTCTYCTGGATTTCTAACAGGTTCATTTTGCTTGTTCATAATGTCACAATTACTTTCTCAATATAAAGCACTGAAAACTTCCTACTGAACTTAACTGGAACATTGGCTGCACTCCTGCAGTACTTGTTCTAGAAGTGAGRCAGTGGTATGTGGTGGACAAGACCCCAGATCTTTTTCTGCCTCTAGGAGAAATGGGGAGAATAGGAGCTACTATCATAATCTGAGAAATTAATGATTATCATTTTCAATTGATAGTGCTAATATTCCTTGCCAAGATAAGATCTATAGTTATGAAGATATTCTTACAACTTAAGATGGGAATTTTTATTCAGCCATTCCTTTTATAAACAATAGATTGATTCCTAAAATGATGCTCTTCTGTGTGATCTATATGGACAGCGATTTGCATAGTGTTTTTGTTTCCTGAATCATGTGGCAGACAATGACTGTACATACTAAAATAAATACATCTCTGCAGAAATTCAGTCTTTTTTTTTTTTTTTTTTTCACTAGGGCAACTTGCTCTCCTGCTTTCTATGACATATCTACTTTTACTGAGCCAGTACTCAGCCTGAAAGGTAATTTGATTTGGAAAAAGGGAATGTGGACTAGGATGTCCCGTATGAGATGGCAAGGTGTCCTGAGGTCTGGGTCAGGTGGGCTGCAGATCTTGTGTGAGCTGTCTCTAGAGATACCTTAGGCTCACTGACCATCCTATTGGAGGTCTGCACATGCATCTAGTCTGATGTATGCAAAAAAGAATCTAATGTATTAACCAGTGTATATATTTYCACCTAGGATTTCCAAAATGGAAACATGGGAGCACTTTCTGTACCCAAAATGGAAATATGGAAGCCTTTTCTGTACCCACACTGAAGTATTCGCCGTTAGATGTGACTTGAGTCTGTCTTTGTCCTTCGTGGTGGATATGCAGGGAACCAACTTGCTCTTCCTTGACATGGCTGAATGTGCTTGTCCAAACAAGTAGTAAGAAGAAAAACTTCATCTATTCCTCCCTGGAACTGACTGTCGGCTAATAAAAGTGTTGGCTCTGAGAAACAGATGAAGAAATTTCCTGATTGCAAGCTGAACTTGAAACATAATTTAAGTTTTCTCCTAATTTTATTTTTATACTGTTTACTGTCAGGAAGCACTTGTTTGACCCTGAAGTCAAATTTYAAGGATGCAATAACTGTTGATTTTGTCATGGGAAATATCTTTTTCTTACTGTCATAGAAAAGTACTATTAGGAGACTGYTGTCTAACTGGATATACCAACTTTCAAACAAATTGAAAAAATAAATTAAAAAGTGGCTTCTTATTCTCTTTCAGATATCTTATACTTTATTTCCTTGCCACCATTGATGAATGGTGGTTGGTAAAAGTTGATACATATTTCCCCTGAAAAAAGCTCTCTGATTACTTAGGAACTGGATATGAATTATGTTTCACATCACAGGTGATATGGAGCCTGTTTCACATCCACAGGCTACATGGAGCTCAGATTCACTCCTGAAATCTAAAAATTTTTGTAAGTGCTAAGATGCTGAATGTAGAGTAACATTCTTTCCAGTTTTTAACAGGAGGAACTGAGTTAGGACGGAAGAGAGCTTTGGTAAGAAATAATTAGTGAAAAACTCTGTTGTTTGAATAAGGCATGGGCTGTAATAAGTTATATGCCTGACATAAAACAATGTAATATATATTAACCCCCAGTAAATGCAGGGATTATAAAGAAAACATCAACAACTATAAATAACAACAAAACCCAGCAACATTAGAGGAAGAGAAATCACCTAGTCTAGCCCACTGCCTCTAGGGAGGATCAGATATACCTGTGTCCCACTGGGCAAATGTTTGAGCATTATGTATTCCAAGACCTCCTTTAAAGGAAATCTCCCCAAATTCTCCAGATAATCAGTTCCTATTCCTCATTTTTTTAAAGTAAGAAAATCCAGTGTTTATCTAATTTGCTCTTCCTTAGAATCATAGAACCATTATGGTTGGAAAAAACCTTCAAGATCATTAAGTCTAAATGTAAAGGCCTTTGCTGCACCTGGAAGTCGTAGATTTTTACCTGACCTACCAAGAGAAAGGGAAACTGAACATCCCCTTCCTGTCTGCAATAATATGGGAATCTATGGAGTCTCYGGACAGTCATGCTTGCATGAAATAAAAGGGAGAATAGTCTTTCTCTAGGGACCTCTACGTTGCTTTAGCAGCATGTTCAGTGTGAAGAAGGCCTCTTTTTCCCTTCCCATCTAGATTTTCACACTGAGAAGCCAAAGCTTGTCTAGGAAGTATGAAATAAAGAAGAAAGGACATAAGGATATACTTCTAATCAGATTTAATTGTTTTTAGTGATTTCCATTTATAGTAGAAAACCTCTTTTCTTCTCTTCAAGAGGATTCCTCTCTGATAAATGTGCTTAGAAGTGGACTGTGGAAAAAGCTGCATGTGAAACTTGAAGGAAGCCTTTTAGGGAGCTTTGAGTTATCCTTGTCTCTAAATGGTAACACTGACCTTGTTCTGCTAGCTATATTCTTCTATATATACCACCCACAGTATTCTCTGAGGCTTCTTTGGTCTTAAGGAGTTCAGTTCCTTCAAATGGTCTATCAGTTACTTGACAAGAATGCCTTTGGGAAAGAGTGGACCCAGGGCCAGTAGGTGTAGCCAAAAACCTGTTTAGTATCATGGATCCATGACAGGCATTTTGGATATACTTCAGAAATGCATCATTTTCTTCTGAAGTCATAAGCAAACACTGAAGAAAATGTTCAGAAAATAATACRCATTTTTTCCTTTGGGTTCCAATACAGGAGTTCCAGGTCTTTTAGCCCTTGGACAGTGCAATCAGTAGAAATCAGCAGTGTTGCAATCACAGTTATCGAGAGGCTGTCCATCCTTTACTTTCTATAGGTAAGGCATTGGACAAGGAACTGTCCTTTGCTTTATTTTCCTCCATTTTTAATGTAATGTTATTAATAGTTACCTACTTGCACAGTAGGTACTGCTCTTTGAGGCCGAGGTCATTGTTCTATTACATTGACATTACTGYAACTGAGAAAGACGTACCTATATAGTTTTGATTAGTTTTAACAGGTCTCTTTTTGTTATCTTTTCCTCATCAAAGTGTGAAGAAACAGAATAGACATGAACAGAACAGAATGAACAGTATCATAAAAGCAGCAAGCCTCTTGGTCCCCCCCCCCCCTTTTTTTTTCTTTCAACTCTCCTGTTCCAACACATATATTATCTACTTTACACTGAATACATTTATTTTGTTGATGAATTCAACTTATTGAATTGTGATTTGAATCTTCAAGCAGCATTTTTCAAAGTTTGGATGGCTAGCATTTTTGCATGGCTGCATTTAGCATGCTGGAGACCTGAGTTTGCTGGTCTTCCAAAACACCCTGGTCTGCATTAGAGCTAGCAAACCAACATCTGCACTTAAACAGTGAAATGCTGTTTGGTGAGAACTGTCACTGAGAAAATCCTACACAAGGTGCCATTTATGCACACCTGTGTACTTTGCTGTCAGAAGAGATCATCAGTTCAGGCATATTGCAGCTACATGTATAAGGGGATAGTGTAATTTTATAGCAAATAGCATAAAATTAGCATAGTAGGTGTAGACTGCAATGGGGGAAAGAGAAGCTCATTTTTCAGAGTGACAGGTGATTGCTGCAAAAGATCAGGAGCTGCTGAATTCAGGCTGCCAGATTTTCTATTTTATCAACAGAAAAGCAACTCCATGAAAGAAACATTTTTCTAAAGATTTGGCAAGCCTTCTGAAATTTTGCCTCTATTCTTCAYTGCTTGAAATAATCATAATCAGTGTGGCTAATATATAAATCCAATAAACTAAATATGCAAATCAGTTCAGTCACACGCATAGAGGATGTTAATAAAAAATAGCTAACAAAGGAACCTCACAGTCTATAGCTTGCCAAGCTTTAAAGTTATGACAGTGAAGTTTCTTGTTTTCTCTTGGATGGTCCCATAGATAATTACTCGATGAAAACTGCACCCCATTCAGGAATGTTTGCCTGGAAATCTCAGACAATAAAATGTCATATTTCTTGCCTGAGCTATAACAGAACAGAACACATCAGCAGARGGTCAAGGGAATGACATGCCATTACTGCAAAAATTTTCTCCTATGGCTACTCTTTATTCTCCCAGTGGGATTCTTCCCAGGATAATGATGGAAGGCTGTTTGCACATGAACTGCTTCCCTTTTAGTTCTAGCAGGTTGACAGGAATCATTCCTACTCTAAAGACCCCGAAGTCAAGTGAGCTGAACTCTTTTGGAGTAGGGCTCCAGTGCTCACAGCTTTTCTATTGAAAACTAGTTCTTTATAAGGTGAAAGAATGGAATTTTCATAAAATCAGTTCATCATAGATACAGCAAAATTGAACTCGAAAGCAATTTGCAGGCATGGGAAAGAAAATGCAGTCGTGAGGCGCTCTGTTATTAAAGTACCATGAATGAGTATTTTAATAATATTGTTATAAAAGCAGGCAAAAAAATGGACATGCACACTACACAGATCAGAAACAGATACAGCATTTCCAATAAGCAGTACATGGACAGCCTAGCAGTGGACAACCTAGCAGTATAGATAGCATCTATAATGTAATTTTGGTTTATATATGTTTGAAATGCAGGCTTGGAAAAACAAGCATTTGTTCTTCCAAGTTCACTGGTAAGCTGACAGGAAGGTAGATACTATTTTATTCCAGAGGTACAGTGAAGAGAGCAGCAGTTCAGTCATTTCTCAGCAGTTTCTCCCATTTATATGAATGCAGGAGAAAAGGCTGGAAGTCACATAGAGTGATGTTACATAGTCCTGTTTATTTGTTTGTTTGTTTTCTTGGAAAGCATTTGCTGCAGAAGGGAAAGGAGTGTTTCCTAGCCTCAAAAAAAGAGAGCAAAGCACCATACCTTTGGTAAGGGTCTGCAGGCACTATGGTTAGGGGCAGGGTCTGCCCTGCTCCAGATGTCTTAGTACTCCATCACCAACACAAGGAGCCAAAGATCGTGGATGCAGCACTTGCACAAAGGACTCCTGCTWTGCTAGGTCCTACCCATCCTGCTCTTACCTACACACATACCTCTCAAAGAGTACCTCTAAGTGTATATCCAACATTTCACAACATTTCTACTGCCTTGTCACATCAATTCCTCCCTCCTACAGTGCAGCTGCATCATCTTACCTACCCTTCATCGGGAMACTAGCACCCATCTTCCCTGATCTCACCCTTCTAAGCACTAAGTGCCTGAGGTGAAAGGTCCTTGCAGCAGGAACAGCCTCGGGATCTGACTCCCTGCTAGTGATCCTCAGCAGCTTTCAGACTGGAAATACAGCAAAAGGAAACACGGCAGCGGGCTGCAATGGGTTCAAATAAAATAAAAGTGCTTTTAGCTGTTTCAGTGAGAAAACCTGTTTCTCCATACAGAGAATTGTGTATTTCATTATTTCTGATACATGTTTCTTATATATSCTATTGTATAATCTTTCATTCTCTATAATGATGAAAAAAATTGTCAATCCTCCTCTTTAAAATATGCTCCACAGTATTTTTGGAAATTAACAGAAAAAAAAATGCAAGTATTCTGTATTATGTTAATCTACAATAAAATCAGCTTTGAAAACATCAAATTTAATTTGCTCAGATTTAATTTTGAGCAAATGAGATGGTTTGGAAAATAAAAATAGGAGGCACAGGGGGTTTTGCAGCTCTTGATGAGCGAAGTTTCACACAATGTACAATTKTCTTTCAGGTGTATTCATTTGTTTCCACCCAACAACATTCCTCTGAACACAAAAGCCTTCAGTACACGGACAGCTAAGCATAACAAATGACATGCCAGACTTTCCCTAGGTCTTTGATGATTATAAAAGGTCTTGGTTCCACAGTTACTGACTTTGCTCTCTTTGTGTTATGCCTTTAAAATGTACTTAGTGCATTATATCATTTCAAGTTCTGGTGCATACTTTGTGCTGGAAGGTAAGGAAACCAAAGACAGAAGAGAGACTTTGAAATAATTTTTAAGCTGATGCTTTCTAAAATAATCTGTTAGTTTACCCGCTTTCTGTTTGCTGAATTTCTTGTAATTTCTTGTCTTTTTTTTTTTTTTTTTTTTTAAGGCGAAGGTTTTACAGAGGGAAATATCTTCCTGAAGCTCCGAATAACCACTTATTTTGGTAAAATTTATAACACCAGATTCTACTTTTAGCCAGGAAATGCAAACAAAGCTTGGAGACAGCTTGTTCCCTGACCCCAAATTCATTCCATGTTGCTATAGCATCACCCCCTGAGAAAATGGGACCAGCTCTTTTCCTCTCCTTAGACCTGCTCAATGGGCTTTTGTCAGCTGTTGAATTATAGCATTAAAATTTAAATACTAGGGATTTAATGGAGGATTATTATGACACCCTGGTGCATTCTTTGTGTTGCTCTTGGCAACAAACCCAAGGAATGAGTGAAAGAAATAAAAACGAAGAGCTGTCTTGTTAAAATCATGCTGGTGTTAGGACATATTTAGGAATGAGAAAAATGGTTCCCTAACTTCAACTATTATTGTTGTACCAAATAGACTGAAAAGTCTTTTCAGTCAGTCAGTATGGCTAGCAGCTGAACTCTATTCCAAAGCTGTTATCATTCCTTTGAAAGCAGGTTTCTTTCTACCTTGCGAAAAAAATAAAAGTAATCAAGAGTTAGGAGAATGACAGTGCATTGTTTTACTACTTTACTACTTTACTACTCAGCAAATAGTAAGATCACTTTTTAAAATATTGGCATGTCAAAAATGTCAGGGAAACATTTTATGGCAAAGAACACATCCTTAATTTATCATTTCTTACTATATGTGTGGCTGTTAAAAATGCACATATATGTATATGTGTATATATTTCAGTTGTTTGAGACTTCAGGTTGCTGGATAAAAATGAGATTTTTTAAAATGTTATGTTTCCCACTAAAGTCTCTAGATTTCTGTAATATTTTTCCAAAAAGAACTTTTTTTAAGGGTGGAATGGAATGGAATTGTGGACCACATGTTTGAATTACATAGGGAAACTTCAAAGAAYTTGTATATGGAACAAAGTCTTTGCCTCCAAATCACCAAGACAGAATTCATTCCTGGCTTAACTACTCTGAATACTCTCCAGAGGAGTGTCTTTCACTCTTTTTGCTAATTACGCCAAGCATAAAAATATAGTGTCTAGTAATATGAAATTCATATAAATTTAAGCAACATAATACAACAGTATTTTAACTAAAATTTTGGAAGACACCTTAAGATACTTTCAGCAAATTAACATTAGCACAAGATGCTGAAATTGACCTAAGATGCTGGAATTCCAACTGTGACCTGAAACACAAATTTCTGTCTGCAGGGCGGTCATCCTGAATTCTTTGCATGGGACAAAAGAAATGGGACTAGGGCAAGTGTATTAAGCATGATCCTGCACAGCTCTGCTTGAGTTGACTGAGAAGACTCCTCTCATAGTTACTGTCTGATTCATGAGCATTGCTGGGAAAAAGTAAAGTGGATATGAGCTACAGAGGAAAAGAAGTGATATTCAATTAATGGCAATAACAACAACAACAGAAAAAACTTTTTCAGTCTGGTATTTAAGTACCCAGCAACTGACTGAAAGAGAATATAACAAGGGCATCTTTATTATATTGTTTCCATAAATAAACATTTGTAAACATTATATTTCATTTTGTCTGTAGATTACAGTCTCCCACAAAAAGAAATAAATCTCATGAAGCTCAATGTCTTTTTAGAACCATAAGGACACAGGAGAGTCATTGTTGTTAAAACTGAAGGAAATTAATGGTTGTTGGTTATGTGTTCCTGAAGTTTTGGGGGCTTGTCTTGCACAAAATATTGTCATTCTAKTTCAGGAGATCTTCATGTTTAGGATTTGTCCAGGCAGAAGATGACAGCAATGACAATATTAAACTAGTTAAAAACTGCAGTCTGTCTTCTTGAGGGATTCAAACAGAGAGATGATTAAGTTGCTTTAAGAACCATTACAAGTTTAATTTACTTAAGGCATGCCTATTATGTCTAACACCAGAATGGAGAAGAGCTATTGAATGAAATCAGTGGCAGGGACTGTGCTGAAAAAATGCCAACTGCTGGAAATTTGCAGAGAAAGGCTACCTTACAGAAAGASCAAAGAGAGAAGAGAGAACTCCATTGGGAAGATCTGATGAGACAAAAAAGCATCTGGGGGAAGGGAATTCAAGGTAGTGGGAAGAAACCAAGGACAAGTTTTGGGAATGTTTTTCCAGTGCATTGTGTCTTCATTTTCACAAGCTACAGATACTTTCTAAATTACCRTTTTTTACTGTTTTCTTCCAAAGACTAGAAATATGTCAAACACATTTACTCTGTCTTTATGAAAAAATGTCCCTAATGTGAGTGACTTAAACAAATTTTACAGCCTGGCGCAACAATATAAAGAGAGGTCTTCTTTTAACAGTTATCTGTTTGTTTTCATGGATGATATTCCAGCTAGAGATATTACTATATCTGAGAATCTGAACATTCCTGGTTTCTATTATGAAAACTTTAATATCTGGGATCTTTTCTTGGGGTTTTTATAGGGTACTATAGAGTATTAAAAAGTACTGTACTCATAGGTCCTTTATTATATTCTGCTTTAATCCACTGGAAACTGAACCAATCCTTTAAAGGAAATTGAAAAACAAACAAAAACCCCACAGCTTTCCCATTAAATGGTGGGCTGCATCTGGAGTACTAGGTCATCTTGGTGAGGCCTCACCTGGAGCACTGTGTCCAGTTCTGGACTCCCCAGTACAAGAGGGATGTGGAGCTGCTGGAGAGAGTCCAGYGCAGGGCTACCARGATGATCAGGGGCCTGGAACATCTGCCCTATGAGGAAAGGCTGAGAGAGCTGGGCCTGTTCAGCCTGGAGAAGAGRAGGCTGAGGGGAGACCTGATCAGTGTGTATAAATACCTCAAGGGAGGCAGTGAGGAGGAGGGGGCGGCCTCTTTACAGTGGTGGACAGCGATAGGACTAGAGGAAACGACCACAAGCTGAGCACCAAAAGTTCCACAGGAATTTAAAGAAACACTTCTTGACAGTGAGGATGACAGAGCCCTGGCACAGGCTGCCCAGGGAGGTTGTGGARTCTCCTTCTCTGGAGATCTTTAAAACTCGCCTGGATGCCACCCTGTGCCATGTGCTCTGGAGGACCCTGCGTGTGCAGGAGAGTTAGATTAGATGATATTTAGAGGTCCCTTCTAACCTTAAGGATTCTATGATCCTGTGATTCTAAGTACTGATAAATCTATTACTACTATTTTGTACCCTTCAGTGGGAGAACGAATACAATTACCTACTGATACTTATGAAATCTGTCTTTTATATGTATTCAGTTTATGGAGCCTGGGAAATTTTTAGAGCTACTCTTCCATCAGGATTGCTAAACTTTGTTACTCTGTAGTACTCTGTATACTAAATATTGTCAGTAATTAACGTATGTTGCTGATTACATGTAATGTAAGTATCACACATGTAATTAGCAGATGATTAGAATAGTTTTCCAAATTTTATCATTGTTTTTCTGTAAATCTTTTTTTTTTCATTTTTTTTATCTTTGTGAATATTCCATACTTAAACAAATATACTTAACAACTTAATACAAGCGAAATCTCACCTAGGACATTTGTTATTTTACAATTTGCAAAGCAAATGATATACCTACTACAAAGCCACTAGTTCTTATCAATTAGAAACAAAACAGAATAATGTGGGAAAAACGGGAAGTCATTTTTACCTGGTTAACCTCAAAGAGAATTGCTACCTGGGAAGGAAAAAATATTCTTTTCATTTGGCATGAGTCATTTTTCTTGTGGATTTTTCTGAAGACAGGACATGATTGCACTGAGTAACATCTGTGGAGCAAACATGGAAGTCTTTCTTAATCATGGAACTTAACTCTTTTTTGCTTTTCTATTGTGAAGAAAGACAACAAGAAGTACTATTGTACTACAGTGTCCTTGTCTTTTCTAAATCAGCCTTTGCTAAACTTTGTGAAGAAGATAAAATGATAAAGGGGATTATTCTTTAAATGAATACTAAACTACAAAGAGCTCCCAAGATTAGCAATTTATTAATATACATATTTTCAATAGCTCTGGGTCATCTTCTGTTCTCTCRTCAGCAGTCCCTTGACTCTCACTATCCTGAAGCTCATCCTCTAAATACTTTCTGCACAGATGTGGCCTGCAGAAAGTGATCTAGTGCCTATTTTCTGCTGTGATCTCATTTTTGTAGCCATTCTGACTCCTTCTTACAGTCATTGCTTTCCTGACTTTAATAAGTCCTGAAGTAATTGCACAGCATGGCTCGGTATCTGCTGCTACTTTCACATGCTGCACCATGTGAGAAACACATCTTTCTTCATAAATGAGTTTATACTTAATTTATTAAGATACTGGCTATTTTCTACATATTAGCTCCATAATTTTTATTTACAGAGATTTCAGAAATGTTAGCATAATGTTAGTCAAAAAATATTGTGTTTTATGTTTCAAACTGAACACTTCATGTTTAACATGTAGAGGCATGTAGTAGAAGATACAATTTATCACTCCTGTATTKSTCAGGTGCCCTTTAGTTTGCATCTAATATTGGGGCTTTCCAMAGAATCCTTAAGGTTGGAAGAGACCTTTAGAGATCGTCTAATTTAACCCTCCTGCACACACAGGGCCATCTAGGGTATGTGGCACAGAGTAGCATCCAGGTGGATTTTGAAGATCTCCAGAGAAAGAGAGTCCACAACCTCCCTTGGCAACCTGTTTCAGTGCTCTGTCACCCTCACTATCAAGAAATTTTTCCTTATATTCTTGTGGAATTTTTGGTGGTTCAGTGTGTGGCCATTTCTGCTATCCACCACTGAAAAGAGGCCGACTGTCCACCACTGAAAAGAGGCCGACCCCATCCTCCTCATTCTCTCCTTTGAGGTGTTTATAGTTGCTAATTAGATCCCCTCTCAGCTTCTCTTCTCCAGGCTGAACAGGCGCAGCTCTCTCAGCCTTTGCTCATAGGGCAGATGTTCCAGGCCCATGACTACCCTTGTATCCCTGTGCTGGACTCTCTCCAGCAGCTCCACATCCCKCTTGCACYGGGGAGCTCAGAACTGGACACAGTACTCCAGATGTGGCCTCACCAGGGCTGAGTAGAGGGGGACAACCACCTCCTTTGACTTGCTGGAGACGCTCTTCTTAATGGACCCCAGAATCCCATCGGCCTTCTTGGTCACCAGGGCACAGTGCTGCTTCATGGTCATCTCGTCATCCACCATGATGCCCAGTACTCCTCTGCAGAGCTGCTCTCCAGAAGGTCAGTCCCCAGTCTGCACTGATCCATGGAGTTATTCCTCCCCAAGTGCAGGACCTTGCACTTGCCCTTGTTGAAYTTCATGAGGTTTCTCACCACCCATTTGTCCACTCTGTCCAAGTCCCTCTGGAGGGCAGCGCAGCCCTCTGGTGTATCATTTTCAGATCATTAGCAAACTTGCTCAGTGGGCACTCTGTCCCTTCAACCAGGAATAAATTGAACAGGACTGGACCAAGGACTGACCCCTGGAGAACACCGTGAATTACAGGGCTCCAACTAGAGTCTGCACCACTGATGAAAACCCTCTGAGCTCTACCATACAGCTAGTTCTCAATCCATCTCAACGTYCTTGCTGAAAGGCTTTTGACATTGCTCTTGATAACAATTTTGTGTGGTAGACATAGTATAAACGGATAAGGATCAAATTCCATTTCAGATCATATGATCTATATTGAGAGTGTATACAAAAGGTAAAAGAAGAAATAATGACAGAATGAAGATACGAGTTACTGGAATTGGTGGGAGTATAATCATTTGAGAAAATGACCACTTGACTCTTTTGTGTYGCATAGTCCATGCAGTTTATCAATAGAGTTTGGAGACTTATCATGTCTTCTGGTCTTTACCATCCTTTCCACAAATAATGGTATGATCTATACAGATTCTCATTTGAATGAAGCTGAGAGTTTAATTTCTCCCTAGAATATGTTCCAAATCATTTTCAAAAATCCATATTGTACGTCACATGTTTTTATTCTTTTTCAGTTACAAATTCTTTGTCTAAACCAGAAACTTTTCCTCTAAAATTTTGAAATATATGAATCAAAACCACCCTTCTATTTTTGATAAGAGAAGTTTTTTTCGTGACCCTAATCAGACACATATTTTCATAWTTTTTTTCTCAATATTGACATTTCCTGTTTATTTATTTATTTTCTTTCTATTTTCCAGTTCTTGCTTTCAGGTCATCTGCAGTTTTGGTAGAAATATCAATGAGATGGTTCTTGGCAAATGTATTGCTCATATTTTTGTTCTGCRATTGTATTCAGGAAGCCCCTGCCTAATATCCCAAGACCTCGAGGGGGCAATAAAAGTCTATTTTCTGTTGCAATACTGTTTTTGTGCAATCTGTTTCCTTCTGCTGAATTAATAATGACTTTTTCTGTAAAAAGTTCTCTGCTCTTTTAATAACTTAGGCTGATGTAACTGTAGCAATTTAAATCCTTCCAGTCTGTGTTTTCCCTTTGCTTGAGCATATGGTTTAATCTAACAAAAACATGCACTGGTAATTTATCAGAAAATTTCTTTTTAGCAGTCTCCTATATTGTACTAGGAATCAACTTAATTTGGAACAAAATTAATTCCCTAGCTAGCTGATTTGAGTGTGTGCTTTCAGAAAGACAAATCCCTCTATCCTATGACTGTGCAATTATTTCATGTCACCTTTTCTTTGATATGGTGACAGCCATGATAATTCCATATTTCAAAGTTATCTGCTTGTATAGGGTTTTCTTCCTTTKCAATGAGGCTAATTTATTCCACCCCTTATTTGTTCTTGCTAATCTGATTTTACAAACTTAACAACGTTCTTCTATTGTCATACATCAAGCATTTCTTTTGCTTCCATTTGTGTTGGCTGACTTTGTTATTTGACTCACAATATGTCGAAGTGTTTCCCCAAAAATGTTCATTCARTCTTATTACTGTATGTTTTATTACTCTTCTGCTTTGGTTGTCACATCAAAACCCTAAATTTTTTTCCCTTTGTTTTCTTWTTTTTTGTTGTTTGTTTAATGTTTTGTCTGCTAATATTATCACAATTTGTTGGAGCACTTCATATCACCTTGCAATCTCTATCAAATAATCCTGTGTGCAGCATTTGGGAGATACTTTCTTGTAGTTTCATGTGCTGAAGACATCAGAAGTGAAATCTTTTTCATGTTAATAGGAGTTTCTTGAGAGCAATTTGTTATCCTGTCTTAATTAAATAATCCACTTGTTAGAAGTGTCTGCTGTGTGATCTTGTTTTAGAAAGAAATCATAGTACATCTGAGTTTTTACATGAAATATGTTTTCAAGTACATCTGACATACCTGTATATTATCAGGACACTGTGGCTTTGGCATGCAGATTTGCCCCAGTCAAGTTACTCTGGTACAATTGTGGTACATAAATTATAGTACAATACCAAAGTGATGTTAAGTCAACACCTGTGCCCCTCYGGTAATAGTTTCTAGCATCATTTGTCTTTTACTGCTTCAATTGGCTCTCTGATATTAAAAAAGATTACTCCTGATGGAGCAAAATATTCCAATAGGAGATTTCAGTAACAGTGTTTTGTAGAAGCTTGTAGACAAAACCTATCTACTCACTTGGGTTCTGGAARCCCAGATTTGACTGAACAGGAACTTCTGTTGTTCAGCTTTGTAACTTGATATTTAGATTTTAGACTTTAATATTTGTTTTCTTTTAATTTTATATGAGTTTCTGGATGAAACAGTTTTGGGGAGCATCAACTGTTTCCTGCATTCATGAGACCTGCACCACTTTCCAGTGTATTCAAAATGGGTACTGGTGGTCAATCTGTTATTCTTATTTAAATCCACTTCAAACTATTTTCTACAAGGGAGGGCAGGGGCACAACTGGGTATAAAACATAGTTCTCAGAGAAAACAACAGCAGGGAAAATTGATTTCTACTGGAATTGCACTAAAGCTTTACTGGAATCAGACTCAGTACTCAGAGTAACTCCAGATTTTAAACTCTGTTCTTCTCCAGATGGTTTTTAGCCAGACTTCATTATTTCGAGTGAGTTCATTTAAATTTTTTCTTTATTCTTCAAACTGTGGACAGCTGGAACATTTAACTTACATTTCAGCTCTTGTTTTTCTTAAGATTTTAGTGAATGTCTGTGCAATTCCCATTCTGTTAATCTTCTGTACTCAAGCAAGGGGCAGTCTCCTAAAAACTAGCAKTGTATAGAGAAAGGTCTATCCTACTAAATCAGAATAATGTTCAGCTGAGTTTAACATCCCTTTTCCAACAGTGGTCTCCAATGAGTGTTTGAGAGCAAAGTGCCAAAAAGAGTTAATTTTGACATATTTATAAGTTTTTTTAGGAATTTTTATTCCTACCTAAAAATCTTGTGTTGCAAGGATGAGCTTGTTTAGTTGTAGTACGAGGAACATCTTCACTAGTTTATCATTCAAGTAGAAAATACAACAGAAGCGGTCTACAGGATGAAGAAGAAGCCCACGTAGCCAGAATTGAGAGTGTTTATTAAGTGTTTTCTTTTTTTTTTTTCCTAATCTGCTTGGGTATAAGCTCTTGACTTCAAGAAGTGGCCAGTGACAGTAGATTCCTCAAGTTAATCAGCGGTTCTAAAAATAATTCCATTTGTTTAATGTTTGCTGCCTTTACAATCTCATTCAAATTCCATCTTTCCTGTGTTAAGAAAAAGGCTCAATGTATGAGTCCACCTGCTTTTTCTACAACTTTCCATACTTATTTTGAAAACTATCATCACATCTGCTCAGCATTCATTCTCTCTGTAATGCATCATATGAGAAACTCCTTCTCTACTAACTGTTGTCATCAGCTGTGAGCTCCTTTCTATGTTTCTGCCTTCTCCAGAACCAATGAGGTATTTCATGGGGGAAGGTGCTGCTGATTTACAAAGGGAAACGTACCCAGTCTGCAGATTCTTTCTGTGACCTGTCTTTGTGCTGTTGTTTCTTCTCTTGCCCTGTTGATGCAGACAGAGGATTTCTGTGGCTGACCTCAGAGAAATTCTTAGGCAGGAAGGACCATATGTTTATCCAATGACTCATCTTTATTCCCTTCTTTGCTGGCTTTGCCTCTTATATTTGAGTGATACCAGATAAAATCAAAACAAAAAAAGCACTCTAAAAACTTATGGCTCTTCATAACAGTCATCCTCAGTCTTCTTTAGGAAGTTCAGCACTAGAGGAAATGATCAGCAAAAGGGTTGCATCTGGTAAACAATCCTCCATAAGGGCTTTTTTTTTTTCAGTGGATTGCTAGGCTGTGCTCCTCTGCTAAAAGTCCTTACTGTTCTGCCATTTTACAGTTTTTAAGATCAGCACCATGATGACAGTGAAGGAAAAAAAAAAAAAAAAAAAAAAAAAAAAAAAAGGAAGACTGCTTTGCCAAGAGAAAAGAAAAGATTGGGGGGAAAAAAAGCTACATTACAGTTATTTATACATAGATCTTGATGTTGAGTTCTGAGTATCCCAATTGTGAAAGCCCTAACGTCAAGGAAAATAGAAACAGTACTACTGACAATTCAAMCAAATGGCAGAATATTAGCAGGTTACTCTTTTCAATTACTTTTACAGGAGACTTTCAAAGATTTCAAGTGGAATTGCAGATATGTTTAGGTAAGTCCTGGCAAGGGCTAGACTGCAAAATTGGTCGGTCATTGGACACACATTTTTGTGAGATTTCTAATTCTTTCACCTGGCCACTTGGGAAACTCAGGGCTATCTTGATCCTTTCTGGAATTTTTAATGCAAACTGAAATTGAGAAAAGAAAAAGCAAATGAAAATCAAAATGAAGATAATGCAGAATGTGTTTGAACAGAGATGCTTTTTCTTTCTAAAAAAGACTTTTTTACCCCTAAGACTAAAATATTTCCAAATTCTGGTAGATATTAGAGGAAGTATCTTTTACTGAGCAGTTATGGACTGCACCTGATTAAAAGTAACAAGTTACACAGTAATCAAGTAACACAGGGGATAGCTTTATTTTTACCTTAATTATTTTTATTTAACAAAATGGACAAACTGCATTCCACAAACTCAAAGTCCCAAAACAGAACCAAAATCACCATGAAAAACTGATTCTGGCCTGGGAAGTCCAATAATGCGTACACTGCAAAGCCACAAGGCTTAATAATAATTTACCAATTCTCTTTCACTGTCTTTCTTTCAGCAGCAAGCAGTCTGATGTGGTACACACTGTTACAGATAGAGGTACACTAAATGTGTTATTGACTAAGAGTGCAGACTAGGCTATATAGTAAAAAAAAATATTAAATGAAGCACCCCTGATAAATATTGACTCTCTGGCATGTTTGAAAGCCATAATGCTAAGTAAAATATGCAGTTTCTAAGTGACACCTGACATATGAAATCATCTCCAATAATGTTATAATACTTTGGAATATGAACAAAAACAAATTAAGTGTCTACTGGGACCAAATAGTTTTTGACTAACTCAATTCCCTTTACTTTTCCTCTTCCTGTCTGCCACCTAGCACTCAATTTTTATTTATTATTTAGTAAATGTCTGGCTTATCCTTTTTTGTACATTCACAGAATATTAAGTGAAAACATGCACAGCATTTTAGTAGGTTAAAAAAAGAAAGATGTGTTTAAAAAAGAACACTTTGCAAAGRAATGGAGAGATGTGACACAACTATTACAGAAGCACATTTTGAATGCAATATGTCGCCTTTTTTCACTTTTTAAAACCTTGTAAATAATCCATTCCATTGTCTTTTTCCCTGAGATAACTGTTATAAATTTATGCAACTCTTATAAACATGAAACCTCCATAATACGATTTGGGATAACCCTCTAGCGACTTGCTTCATGTAATCTTCTGAATACTGTGATGACGTTTAGCAGTCATGCTTACAAAGCTCATTTTGTTTTTAATAACTCTTAAGCATAAGAGCTAAAACAGAATAAAACCAGCCAGCTCAACTCAGCTGAAAAATTTTATGTGCAAAAATGATCTCCAGTTTTCAAGTTCATCTCAGAAGCATTATCACACATAGACCTTATAGTGGTCCTACTCCACACACCTTATGTGAGTAGTGACATAACTACATCTTATGTGAGTAGTGACATATGACAATGCAGCTTTGCTCCGTTTCATAGGGAAGGACTAGTTAAATGATTATATAATGTACCAGATTCTGCCTTCTTAATCAAATAAAACTTCTGCTCTGGTTTAGGGGCGGGTTGCTTTGCACAAGACCACTAAACACAGGAAAGTTCCCATTTTACTGTTGGCAGAATGCCACCAAAAGTGATAATAAAGTAATAAAGGCAATTATAAAAAAACTGCATTACAAAGGAAAATACTAAGGGGCTCAAWTAAAGTCTTTCTACATACTTAGAATTTTTGCAATCGACTGGCATGGTAATAAAAATTTGTAACTACATGACAACTTTAAAAAGATTTGCTACAAAGGTAGCWCTGCAATTAGCACTGCCAACAAATTAACTTGGGTGGAAACTTGAGTAGAACAAGAAAATAAAAATGAATCTTATGAGACAACAAATTCAGTGTTTCTTTGAAATATTTCATTGTTAGATATTTGGAACCTGATTTAATTAATACAGCTTAAATTAAGTGTATATTAATAAAAATGGTAGGTGGTAAATAGAACACAAAGGAAAAGTCTTTCAGTCCAGCTACTGACTTGATATATCCTTTGAGACATGAACTAAACCTTTGTTAAGTGAAGAAAATACAAGTCTAAAATCATCAAGTTTTTTTTCTCTTTTGAATGGTCTGGATCTAAATTAATGATAACAATGATTATAATTATATTATTATTATTATCTAATTAATTTAAGCTGCAACATGGAAACATGGAAAAAAAGTTAATACGCCAAGTTTTAGCCTGCTGTGAATTAAAGTGACTAGCTTATAAAGTAACTGCAAAACAAAGTTTATAAYGGAACTGGCAACTGACCCTGGGCAGTCATAGTGTTAACTGCTGCTGTAGTATTAAGTTACATCTCTGTTCCCTGGGCACAGTCTTACATGTTATATAACAGAAATCATTGCACAATTATTCAAGCCTTTTACCAAACCCTAATTGCATGTTGGACTTGTGGCTCCCATAATAGCTCTCTTCTATTGACATGCTCAGAAGAGTCCTCACGACAGCACCAAACCCRGATCCTGTCGCCTGCACAGACCAATAACATTCTGCTTACTAGTACCACCCACCCTAAGGAACATTGTTTTGTTTTTCCTTCTCTCCTTTCCTAGCTGGCAACCAATTCTAGCCCCAAATGATCCACTYCTGGAAAAAATCTGCACAAATAATTGGTGCATAAAGTGCAGGTACAGTACATACTGTACTTCGATTCTTGGCATTTTCATGAGACAGCCACCCAGCTGCAGAAGAAAAAGACATATTAAAATGTACAATATAAAGCCACATTTTTATTTGGATTATCTGGAAATCATCTAYACTGCAGCATCAGATACTAAGGCTGGTTTTGTATCTAACACGGTCTTTAATATGCTGAACTTGAYTAACCCAAGATTTTCAAACTTTGGCTACCTACATTTTGAGATGTAAAAAAAATGTTTAAATTATCTGCTTATTTAAAGAGCTAAACATCTAGAAGATCCCTGTTAATATCTGTTTGGTACCACCTTTCATACATTCTGCTCATCTTTCAAAGATGCAAAGCAGCTGTGCTTTACTGTTTTCATAATCAGGAACTTATCTGACTACTGATTTCTAGTTGCACTCCAAAGTCCCTCACTTGGGTAGAGTTTTCCTCTACCAACTGATGGACAAACAAATACTGAGAGGGAGTTTTCTCCTGAACAAAAAATCTTATTACTGCCTCAGCTCTTTTGACTTTTCTAGGTGATCTTACCGAACTTCTCATGAAGGGGGGAAAAAAAATGATGCCAGACTGCCCAGTGAAATCCACTGACAGCACACAGGCAAGTCTACAAAGCCTGTAGGATAGACTCTCTGTCATCCCATGAAGACTTGCTCCTCTAAAAACAAGCATCTTTCCAGGATAAAATGCCTGCAGAAATCAGCCCACTCAGTTTTACATATTGCCTGCAGAGTCATCTTGCTGGCAAGTCAGACAGGATAAGGAGTTTAGCTACCTTACGATATTCAGTGTGTCATACAACAGATGGAGATTTCTCAGAAATCTGTCTGGGCACAGTTTCAGTACAAGAAATATCTGCATGAAAGGCAAAGGGTACGTGGAAATTAARAAAAAAAAAATCCAAAGCGGTTCACTCTGATGGATTTGGTTATTAATGAAGCAAAAGGCAGAGAAGGATGTGGTAATATGAGAGCATGTTGTTACCTCTCCCGACTTCAAAAGTTAGCAGATACTCTAACTTGAGGATGGGTCTCCAAGGAGAAGGAAATTTGGTGATGTGTTCAGGTATTTCTCTGCTTCAGTTCCTTCAGTAAGGAAGTGCACAAAAAGTCCTGCTTTTCTTTGAACACAGTGGAGCACAACAGCATGCTCACTGTTTGAAAGCTTCTTTGCTAAAAGCATTCTGCCCAAATGTATGCCTCCTGCTCTCCTCTCTTTTCATTTGCCCCGAAAGCAATGTTATCAGACATTTTCTTAATTCACTCTACATGCATTCGACCACCTTTATTCTTTTCTTCCTCCCCTTCCTCAAAGAATAGTATAGAAACTACTCTCTATTGCTAAATGATAAAGCAACTGAGACCTAAGTTTGGGTGGCAGCCTTCTCATTCTTAAAAGGAGATGAACTGTTTCGTAGATTTATGTGGATGCTATTCAAACCCTACCGTAACAATTTGACCACTTCCTTTAGTGTTCTCATAACATGCTTTACAAGACCCAGAAGAAGCTGCTAGGTATATATTGCATGGTGTTTAATCAGTGAGGCAATTCGGTAACTTCATTTTTTCTTTAAGGCTCCTGGCAAGAGAGGCTTCATGTTTCTGTGTACTCAAAAGATCAAACAAAATGACTATGACCATACATCTCACTGTGGTGAAAGCTATGAGCTTCTAAACTAATCAAAAGACAATCAATAACACACAAAAAGAGCACATTTCAGGAAAGTGAGATTGACTATATGACAGTAAAATGTGAATTAGGAAAAGCTGTGTCAAAGAAGTATGCCCTGCTCTTTATTTCTAATATTGGCATTGTGGTCTTTCTAATGAAAAATGCCATAATCATATTGTTAAAGACAAATTTTGAGTCATAATGCAGAGCCACAAGATATTCATGATTATAGTTGCATCCATTGTTTTACAGTTTAATCCCAACACTTTCACCATTTTTGTGAGGCACATATGCATGTGCTGTGTATATTGTTGTGGAATAATCCTACTAACAGGATGTGCTTGGCTATGAGAACTCATTTTGACGTTACTGTTAATGTAGATTCTCCTTTAGCTAAGTGCTATAAGTGCTATAAGGTCAGCTGGTTGCACAATGTGTTCGGGATTACGACTGTCTCAGTGGGTAGCAGATCAACACCATGCTCTTTTAGAAGTGCAATAGTGGACTGACCAAATCAGACAAGTGTAACTAGCTGAAAACAGAATAGTGACCCTTTCCTGAGTCTCTCAGAATTTTCTGTTGCAGAAGGGCAAATTATTAATCTTTTTGATCTGACACTACTGTCTGCTCACAAATTACCTAAGGCAGACTTCCACTTTACCAGTGGACCAACTACAAGAGGAATTCATGGTTTACATAAAATAATCCTGGGAGATATGTCACTTTTAGCATTTACTAATCATAAATCTCCTGTTGTTTAGCTAAATATTGTGATAGGACTTCAGTAGCTGCTGTGGATAACTTACATCTAGAAAAAAGATGAAGACTGAGTCAGTCAGACAGTCAGACAACTTTGATCTGTTTACAAGATGATACACACAGGTCTTTCTGTGGAAATGCATTTGTACCTTATTCGCAAGGATTCCATTTCTTATAAAAGTTACAGAGCTGGACCTTAGTGGAGTTGTGCTAGCTTCCATCCCTTTTGGGGAGTTGTGCTTGTTTCCACTAATATGACTTTAACCTCATTGAGCTACTCTAGGAAAAAAAGAAAAATACCAAGCAGCACAGGCAGTTATTGAGAAAAATATAGTGAATAGTAATGTGGACTGCAACTATAATGCCCCTTATCTCTGTAATACAGAGATGGGTGTTGTCTGCTTAGCTACAACACAGCAGGGCCTGGATTCCAGCCGGAACCTTTGAGAGTCACCAAACACAATTACGAGTAACAGTAGTAATGGGACTGAGGACTCATGGAAATACAGCTTCGTAGTGACAAGAGATGCTGAAAAAGTGCCATGTAATGTCTGCCAGGAGATTGATGATGCAATCTGGAGTCCATTAAGATGCCTGCACCCACCACAAGAGCTACTTGTGTTTGCACTATCATAGGGAATTATGGTATGTTAAGGAGAACGAGGGCTACTGGGGAAGGCAATTGAACTGAAAGCAGAGAGGAGCTTTGAACTCTGTCAGTGCTGTCACTGCTGATGTTGCAGTCTCTCTCAGGTCTCTGTGGTGACAGCCCATGGATATGTAGGACTAGATACTCCAAATCTCTGTTCTCATTCAGACAAACTCCTCTTAACTCCAGAGGAAGTACGAATGGAAACTGGATAAGGTACCTGGTATTTCGTTTAAAGCCACTAGAGTTGAAAACAGTTTATTGGGTTGTTGGGGAACTCCATAACATGTCTATGAAGGTTTATCTTCAGAGAGGCAAAAGATTTGCACTCCCCCACAAAAGCTTAATCATAGGCAAATCTTCCAGAGCTTACTTCTACTGCTGATTTCATGTCTACAGTCTCTGACTATACTGCAAAAGGATTAGTAAGYTTCTGTGAGATAGTAGGAGTGTTTACTTCAAACCAATCTCCACATCGATATGCTTCTCAGCAGTATTACTTCATAGCCTAGATATCTACTATTGAGCAAAGACACTGGCTAGCATTCATCAGTGTTTGTATTAAAAAGCTTTTGTGGCTAGACAGCAGGACTGACTCGTTTAGAGCTTGGTAACCATAACAGTCCCCCAAGGCAATGACGCATGGCTTAGAAAGGAAGCAAATTCTCTAATTTACAAACCAGGCTCCTCCTGTCCTATGCCAAATAGCTAGAGGGTCTATTGCACCTTAAAAAGGGGGTGGCATTTGTGAGAAAACCCAAGAAAGCTATACATAAGTGCTGCCTGCAGCTTATACAGCCTGTTCATTGGCTCTTTTATGTATTCTGCTGCTAGCTAGCACTTTTTATGTTCAAGCACAGACCAGGGTGGGGGACAGTGTGTATCACTTAGGATCTGTCCTGAGAGGCACTGAGATTCATGGAAACTGTGATTTTCTTAGTCCTTCTGTGAACAAGTAGAGTGTCCAGGTAGCACTATCCTCAAGGACTGTGTCTCCTGTGACAACAGAACCTGCCYAGTGTACCTGGCCCATAGAGGAATTGATTCTTCCTCTGTGTTTCTTTCAAGTGTTGTTATTTCCTCCTGTTACCCACCCAAAAAGAACATAATGAGTATGGGGTTTCCTCTAGACTCTGTCAAAGAGCTCATTATTCGGTCCAATTTTCTGATAGTATTTAAACTGGTGGAAATTTGACTATTATCTCCTTCTTTGTAAAGGGCTTGCTTTCCTTGGTGGTAGTCATAGAAAAACTCTGAAACTGGCCCTTGTCTTGCTACGCTGAAGCAGCTACAGCTGAGCAGTGGTGCTCAACATTTCTTCATCCTCTTTRAGGGCCTGTCCTAATAATGTCAGAGAAGGCCCTGTCTGACAAAGTAAAACTAGGAGAGACGATCACTTTTTAAAATATGAATTTAATTTGAAAACAAAAAGCAGAAGAGCAAGAATGAAATTCTCAAACATGGCCTAAAAACTCAAAAAAAAAAAAACAAGTAGTCTTGAGAGTCACCCTTTAAATCTACATTGACAATAGCCACTCACACTCTTAGGTTCAAAGATCAATAAAAGAATTTCTGAACTACTGACAATGGTGAAAGCATGAGAAAAATTATATGGCACATTTAAGCCCTTTATTCAAAAATCTATTGCTATAATCTCGATTTCCACATATGTACTTAGTCTTACTGATCCAAATGTTGGTAGTCTTGCATGTCTTACTTGTATTTTCATGAATACTCTGGCATGTTCATCATTCATTCTTCAATCTGTGGGATCTGTTACCTACATCTTGCACTCTGACTGAATTGCTCAGAGTTCTGAAACAAATTGATTATTTGTGCTCAAGCACACTTTTTTTATTATAGATAAAAGTGATGTTTCTCAAACACTGGCCTGGAAAAAAGATCTCTAAGTGAATGTGGACAAGGGAAAGAATTGCAAATAAATTGTATGCTGGAATGTGAACAAATGTTCTTCTTCAGCACAATGTTTGTAGCAATCAGGCATCTCTAGCTACAAGGAAGGAATTCATCCCAGGATGTAGTGAAAGGCTCACAAGTTTAATCTTTCAGTATTTCTGTGCCAAACAAGTTGGCATAGTTTGGACAACTTTGGAATAAATGTTACTCTTCTGGATGCTTATCTAAGACAAACTTCTGAAAACTCTCAACTGCCTCTATTGAAACTAATTAATCCTTTGAGTGAAAGCCGATACAGATGGGTTTATGCAATATTCCAAGGGGGAGAATTATTATATAAAGCAAAGGGTTTTCAATACATTTTCGAGAACTAAAAATAGGATGCTTTATTTAATAGATCAGGTTCCTACTTTTGAAACTAAAATCATAACAAACTTTTATATGCTATATTGTTAGGGAGTAGATTTACAAGTGACTCTTCCCTCTACTTTTCTCCTGCTTGAACAAATCAAAATGCAAGGATTTTACCTTAGAGCTTCTACTTTTATGTACTGTGCAGCTCCCTTATTTCTGATCTTTGTTGAACTACCTACCTCACTTCATAAGTGCGTGAATAAAGTTCACTGCCAAGCTGCAGGTGTTCTTGTAGACTAAAGTACTCTGTCCAAAGAATAATTGTGTTTCCTTGACAGCTTTCCCATGATTTTCTTGCTTCTACAGAGCTGGAGAACAGGGGAGGTAGAGGATAGGTGAGCTGAAAACATGCAGAGTCATCCAGAAGATGTCAAGTCTATTATATTACAGAAACTCATTTTTGTTCTACAATTAAAGGATATAAAAATCTTTCCAGTATTTCTGTGGAAACAGAAAGGTTTCAGTCTTTGCTTTTGATTGAATCAGACCTTAGCATTTCATCCCAAATTCTTTTAAATTAGGTAGATCATGGACTTTAACTCCAGCACCTCTGGCTAGGGTTAATAAATATATTTATTTACTACCAGGCTGTAAAATACGGGAGTGTTTTTCTTTATTTATCTCATTTCCATGAAATTTACTGGCTTTGATGCTCTGACCAATTCTAATACCAAGTGTTCCTCATTGCACCATTTTCTTCTCGTTAGTTGAATACTATGTCTCTTCTTGTTGGCAATGGGAAGGCAGACTTCCAAGTCTTGTAGTTCAGTTATGTTTATATCATACTCTTGCAATTCCCCTTCATTTCCCTGCATCCCCAAAAGACCAAATAACATGTTTCTGGAAAAATAAAATCAAATAGCTCAAAAAGCAAAAGATTTAGGATTGTGAATTCTTCCCTTCTGCTGTATTATATATCTGTTTTATATTTGTCAGGAAGTATATAAGATTTTGGCATATTTAACGTGATTTCATTTCTAATACTTGTGTTCTTTTTATTGGCATTTATATTCAGGCTGAACTGCTTTCTTTTTTCCCTTTTTTTTCCCCTTTATTTATTTATTTATTTATTTATTTATTTATTTATTTATTTATTTATTTCTCTCTTTTAGGGCTGGAGAAATGAATGCCTAGCTTGATAAAATCCCTGTTGACCAGATCCAGAGTAGAGCTAAGCTGACTCAAGTGCAAGGTGCATGGACACCTCGCTGGGTGGGAAAGGGTCTGATTTTGCAGATGACAGTTTTACATCCTGCCCTGCAGGAACAGCCTCCTGTTTTTCATTTAGGGTTAGCTACCTCCCAATTACCTCAGGGTGAAATACTGCAGCCTGGGGTGCTGACATGCTGGTGACTCACAGGCAGTCGCTCACCCAGATGCTCATGTCCTGGAGCAGCAGTGTTTTTCCTTACCAGCTTCTGCCATGCCAGCTCTTGTGCAATTCCATGAGAGACCATTTTCTCCCTCAAAGATTTTTGTCAGTGATCAGAATCAGAGATGTTTCTCTAAAAAACAAACAAACAAACCAAAAAAACCCCACCAAAACAACAAAAACAACAGAAATATACCCATAGCCTCATGGACTCTTCTAGAAACTAAAGGTCCTCTTGTGGTTAGGAGTGCCTGATTACCGGTTTCTAGTCCATGATATTTCTTCATCAGGCACTAAATGATACAGCATTCAAAACAGGTCTGAWCTTCAAAACAGAAAGTTTGTGAATGTTTAGCTTCAGGATAGGGACATTTCTAACTTGTAATTATTATTAACATAGATCCTTCTCTCAGACTTCACATGCACATGAGGTTTCTTCCACAACTCTGAAGAAAGCAGTCTCATCCAAACTCCAAAACTTTTACCTACATGTGCTTTTATATCACTTATTTTAAGTGCTGCAGTGCGCATGTATCTTCAGGTTATTTCACAAAAAAAAAGGTATTTTTGTCACAAATGACAAATACAATGCCAATTCTAGAAAAGACCACCAATTTCAGGCATGGGCAAAGTAGAGAAGGATTAATTAAAGCTTTCTTTGCATTCACCAATTTCTAATAGCATGATTTATGCAAGCTTCTGTGCACCCTGCACCTCTCCTATGAACTAAGAGGACATTCACATGACAGCAAAGCTCAGATTCAGCCCTTAAAAGCTGCTTGCTGAGGTCTGAGTTGACGTGAGGGGAGTAAAACCTCCCTAATGCTTAAATCCTCCTGCTGCTTCAGAACACTCAGCACCTCATTAGAGTTAGCTCTTTGTTTGATAAGAAATGTCAGCTCACAACAGGAAATCTACTACATCCAATGTCAGAAGCATCTGTCTCCATCTAGTGTCCATTAAACCGCATTTGATCTTCATTCTCCCACCGAAGAAAATACTAATAGAGAAAGGAAAGCAGGGARCATGGTTGCTCACTAAGGCATCAACTGTTACTACCCATGGTATGTCAGAATTACAGGTCTCCCACAGTTAGAGGTAGTAGCTGACATATTAACCATTTTAATCAGTTGCCAGGATGTTCAGCACCTTGGACTTTATCTTGTGCTAAAACAGGGGGAGAAGAAAGGAATGAGATAAGTTAGGTAACAAAAAGAGTCCTGTCTCTTCTCAGAATTGCTTTTCCCATTAATAAAACTACATTTAGACTTTTTCTGCTGTTTGATACTGAAGCAATTTTTTAATATGAGGAGTAAAAGTTTTATTAAGTAAAAATAGTGCAAATATTTATAAAAATATTTTCCACARCAATTCCCGAAATAGTGGGTGAAAGCTATTCAATTCACCTCAAAACATCATGGTGAAGAAAAGAAATGTTACATCCTTTGCAGGTTGTGAAACCAGCAAGCCCCAAATTTTGGGGGGTGATTTTGGGAGAGTATTTGAAGAGAAACAAAAGACAGCCAAGACAAGAAGGCTGCCTTTTCACTGTGCATCTTACCCAATCATTAATAAGAACAGAAACCTACATACAAAATGCTTATATGCCAGGATAACCATTTTGCATTGGTAAAAGCAGATGTTAAAGTGAGAGTAAAGGTCATACAGGTACTTTTCAGATCACAGAATGGTTGAGGTTGGCAGGGACCTATAGAGATCATCTATTCCAATTCCTCCAATTCCTCCAATTCCTCTGCTCAAGCAGGTACACCTACAGTAAGTGGCACAGTGTCACATCTGGGTGGGTTTTGAAGGTCTCCAGAGAAGGAGACTTTACARCCTCCCTGGGCAGCCTGTGCCAGGGCTCTATCACCCTCACAGGAAAGTTGTTCCTCACATGGAGAYGGAAATTCCTGTATTTTATTTTATACTCATTACCCTTTGTCCTGCCACTGGGCACCACTGAGAAGAGTTTGGCCCCATCCTCTTTACATTCTCCCTTCAGGTGTTATTACATATTGATAAGATCCCATCTGTCTTCTCTTCTCCAGGCTAAACAGGTCCAACTCACTTACTTAGCCTTTGTTCCTAYGAGAGATGCTCCAGTCCCTTAATCTTCTTTGTTACTCTACACTGGACTCTCTCTAGAAGCTCCACATCCCTCTTGCACTGGGGAGCCCAGAACTGCACCCAATACTCCAGGTGCAGCCTCACCAGAGCTGAGCAGAGGGGCAGGATCCCCTCYCTCCATCTGCTGGCAACACTCCTCCTGATGCAGGCCAAGAGATGATTGTGATTCCCTTCAACATTGTCTTGAAGAGAGTCAGTAGGAACTAAGCTTCAGGCTTTGGGCAGTCCACTTGGAATGTAATTCTGCCTGGAGAGATATCTCTGAGACTGGCAGGGACTCACATCCCTCCACAGCAGCATCTGCAGAGCCRTGGTTCTCCTATGCTTTTGGTGCAGGGATTTAAGGAACCTTTAATTTAGCAGTCTTCAGTTGTTGCACCTTACAATGGTAAAGTGCCACTGCTCAGTGGCCTGTTTGACTGAGGTGTCATCCATGGATTCCACACTGCAGGAAACTCAAATTCTTAGCTATAAAACAARTGGTGGAAGACAGAACCGGAAAGCTCCTTCAGTGGCAGGATCATTAAGAGCCTTTGTGGCAGCCATAATCTTCCTCAGTCTTTGGGAGATGCCCATAAATCCTTCAAACGCTGAAATAATCACTGGCTGAAGGCAYTTGGTCCTGCTATCCACTTCTTCCCACATCTGTAGCTCAGTGCAGTAACTAGTTATAGTAACTTATTTATAACTAGTAACTAGTTATAAAATCTCAGGAAATAGTCTGGATGTCAGCAAGATGAGTCCAAATGGTTTTGATGAGAGGTAAGGAGCTCATGCAACTCTGGCAAACAGCGGGCATGTGTACCAGCTTCTACTGGGTTAGTATTTTCTCTAGGTAAACCCAAATTTACAAAAGCTGTTAGCATGTTGAATTTCACTTTTCCAACTCTGCTCTGCCTGCCATCCCAAAATGTTTTAGCCAGCTGACATGTAGGGTGCTGAGATGAGTAAATACATGACATCTTTTGTGGTGGGGACAGGAAAAAAAAAGGACAGAAGAGAGGACCTTGACAGGAAGAAGGAATTTAAAGCAAATATATTGTCTGATCTGTAGGAATGTGTAAAAGTGTTAAGGGAGTTCTTGAAGTGCACAGGAGAATGGGATAGTGCATAGGACACTGCTGAAGAAAGGTTGTGGGAATACAGGGAACTCCAGCTCTGGCCTAGAATAAATCCTCTACATGAGACTCCAGGAAATGACCTTATTCCACATTCCCTGCTTTATCTGAGAATTTGTTCTCTGTTGTTCAAACACTCTGTTCTATCATTTGACAGCTTCTCCTTTATTCTGAAGATTCATCTCAGTTATAAGCTCTACCCACTGACTCAGTTTAATAACAAGACAAAGACTACCCATGATCTGACTCATGCAAATACTTCAAGTGTTGCTGATGAAAATGTTAGTACGTGAAAATAGATCAAAGCTATATGTAGAAACATGATAAGCACAGGTATAGCAATATTCAACATTCAGCATTTCATCTGAGTTATTATATACTATATTCCACTGCCCCCATTTATCCACTGTGTCATTCTGCTGAGGAAGTGGCTTTCTATTTAAATTTTGAAACAGACTTTGCTTGAACATGTACCGCTTAACTAGAGATTGTCTCAGAGTTATGTATATGAGGAAATAGAAATTCCTCTGGATACTAGATGTAAAAAAATGAAGGGGGGAATAACATGTTTTTAAATATGTAAAGGCTGTGTTTAAACATTATAACAAGATCAGATGATCTTTTCATACTTCTGAATTTCACAATGACAGTTTCACATGGTACCAATCATAATTAATGGGGAGATGCAAAAGAAATTTAGTTTTGGTTAAGCATCCAAAAGCTTGGATGCATTTGCAGGCCTTCTTGGTTTGGAAATGCACAGGCATTTTCATCAGATCTAGACTTCCTGAACATTTTCCAGGGATCTTCTGTTCCAGCCAATTCAGAAATTATATAAAGAGTCACTGGGATGTTTCAGTGCTTGTGCAACTGGCTGAAAGCAGATAGAGGGATGCACCATAAGATGCATTTTATTATTATTTTTAATGTTATTATTATCATCATCACTACTACTACTAGTACTATTTATGTGGTTTTTATATACCTCCCAATCTTCAAAATGTTTCTGTTCTGGATAAACTTTTATCTCTGCTGAACTACTTTGCTCCTTTCTAGGCAGTAACAATAGTTCTGTTGACTAGGCAAATACATACTTGTGGGTACACACATAATCTAAAGTGAATGTTGTATTAGAAAAAGGCCTGGAGTGGTAAGCCTTTATAAATTCCCAGAATAGTAAAAGCGCTTGCTGTTCCAATGCAAGCTTTCTCATACTACCAACACACCTTCAGTCTGTTCTGGAGGAAATGTCATTAACTGTGAGAAGACTACACTTTCTGAGGCCATTCAACTCTCAATTCTCCTGCTGATAGTACCAACAAAATTGTTCTAGAGAAAGATTAGCCTAATGTGATTTTGGATGTGAACAATGATAACAGTAAAAATGGTAACAATGATAGCAGTTAGCTTGGGAGAATTGGGTACTGGGAATCTCAATATTTCTCATCTTTCAAAGGCTTAGTACTGCACTTATGTCTGGGATACCATATCCACATTATGTAAGTTGATGCAGATTTTTTWAAAAAAATCAAATTGCAATCACTTAAGTAATAAGTGTGCCATAGAACTGTCTTGGATTAGCTGGATTTTAGGTCATATGTACAGAAATACCAAATTAAAAAGACCTCCCCAAATCCCTACATTTGAAATTTCTCCTAACTAGTAATGATGCCATAAATCAGTAATCTGATTTATATTGTGTATATTTACCTTCACTGCTTTGGCCTTCGCCACTCTCATGGTAACTCTTCTGCCTTGTAATGTATATATGTGACTCCAACTCAGTTTTGGTGCAATATATGAAGGCAGAATCTGCATCAGGGACAATTCATAAAATAATGACTGGAAAAAAATAATGGTCTGTAGGAAATCTGCCCAGACCTGTGAGAATTGTTAGGGTCATTTTTCCTAGACTTAGGAGCCCTGGGCAATAGCAACTGGCAGTGTTGAAATCAAGAGAATTTTTGAGGGAGAAGTCTTAAGAAGAATGTCTCAAAACTTCATTTTTAACTGTGGAGAATAAAGTGAAGAGTTTGTGTGGGAGATGAGTTCAAGACTGCTGAAGGTAGGATGTATGTCAACTAACTTCAGCCATCTTCAAGGCAGTTATTTCATTTAAACTAGTACTAAAWTGTTTCCTGTCTAATCAATGGAGAAAGATGGGCCTAGATTTTCTTATGACACCTATTTTAGGACATGGCACATTATCCTCTGAAAGTGTTAGTCTTTCTGCAYTTATTAGCAACTAGAGAACTAGATTAGACAAGATATTTATCTTTTAGAAGGATAAAGTAAGATGAGACAAATTCTCTTCCATACAGTGGTAGAGGATACTACGTATTCACTCCAGAAATTGTGGGTAGGCTGCAGTTTTATTTCTGTCCRTGTGAAAGCCTTTTGGTTTGCTTGATGGAAGAATAGTTGCTCTGACATGTCATGACTAGAAAAGTTGGAATCCAGAATCACAGACTTTCTCCTTGCTGATGTTTGACTATTACCCCTGGAATGGACTGATAGAGTGAACTAATAAGCAGATAGTCTAAGTCTACAAAAACGTAGCTATGATTTTTTCTTGAGATGTTACCTAAGTCCTTCTCATGTGAAAACACTGATCTGTACTCATCTGCACAAAATCCTTGTGGAGGATCCCAAAAGATACATGTTTATCAGTGCTATAAGCTTTACCAGTAGACTGAAGCTTTCTGTATGTGATTTTTATATACAATCTCATTTTAACTTTATGTATAGTTCCTGAAGACTCATGCCTCCTTCCCTACCGTAAGTGCAGATCTATGTACTGATGACAGCTTGTATTGCTAACTGTCTGGGCTATACAAGATCTAGCCATACATCTGAATAAAATTTTCAAAAATATTTATCTATCTTTTTCATTCTTTAGAATGGTCACTCCACTGTGATGATCCTTGTTCAGCACTATCCCTCAATTTTCTTTGCAGAGTGCTGTATGTTTTCTGGCATGGAGTAGATTACATTAGCCAACTTTGGAATGTGTTGAAGAAAAATCAGATCTTTGTCCAAAGACTCTCTTCTCTCATGTATCAAGGACTTGATATGGCCAAGACATAAACAGAAGGATTCAACTCACTAGTTTTGTAACCAGGGAAGAGAAACAGCCACCCCCTGGAGTTCTGATCCTAGGTAGACATCTGACACAGGAAAGATGACTAAACATTAGGGGTTTATTTTTGTGCCAGAGTGATGAAATAAATTACATGAAATGGTGTGTCTAACAAAACAAGGAAACAAACTTAGCTTTCTCAAGCCTGATAAAGTGGTGATATCACAAACACATACTTTTCATTGTATAATATTTAGCTTTAGAAGAGTTGCGGTTCTGTGTCTAGTTAGGTAATTATTTAGCAGTGAAGGCAATTATATATCATGCATAATTGATTTGTTGGCCTCTTTGGAATTAAATATAAACATATTTTCTTTTTAGAGTAAAACCAAAATAAAAACACATGAAAATATCAAATTTATCATGATTGCATTGGAACTGCAGAAATTCATAATATAACTTCCTAAGAAATGAAATTTGAAAGTACACATGTACAGCAATAWTTAGAGTTGTATTCAGATGACTGTAACTCAGTCATTTTCTTCAGTAAAAAGCTTGACATAAAAAGACTCTGSACTCACCACATGCTATGGCAGGGGATGTCCCAAGCAATCATGGGCTCAAAGACTTGAGCAATTTTTCCAGTCTATAGCAAGTAGCTTAGACAAAGAGGAGGGAGAAAGCCTCCAAGATGGTGAGAACTCCCAAGGCAGAAGCATTGACATCTAGTTTCTTAAAATTTTGCTTCAGAATGATGCCTTTTTATGCTAAGGACCTACAAAAAAGAGATAGGAACAAGCTGGGGCTGTATAGGTATGTATATATGAGCCCTTGTGACACTCCTCTGTTCCTGCAGCTATGACCATGTCATCGTTGCCCTTCATTTGCTTTCTCATCTGAGGTTCAGACCATAGTTGCTGCCTTCTCTGTTAGCACAAAACTAGTAAAAGAGCCTAACTCTGAGCTACGCTGAGTACTTCTGACATCAGTGTTAAATCTATGTAAAGTGAGCTGTGCAAGTGGACCACAAACGTATCTGACTCTTGGGCTGGGCTCCATCTATGAGCTGGAGAGTGAGAGCTCCCTGGGTATTCAACTGACTCAGAAAATGAAGACTGCCTCATAAAAAATCTGGTTCAGTCTACCTGGAAAACAAGAAGTAGCAGAGGAGTTGCCAATTTTCCTCTTAATTTGTTTGCCTTTGAAATAGACTCAGCATCTTTGAGACATGAGTGTGAATGTGAACATCTTTCCAGAAGAGTGCCGAGGGTATGTGGATCTGTGTTTTGACAGGACACTTTTCCTTCTTACAAACTGGAAAAAAAGATTGCATATAATTATCTGAATGTCACCATACTTAGGAAAGCATCTGGCACCTTTTCACTCAAAATGTTAATTTCTCCCCAAATTCCATCACCTATTAGAAAACATTCTGCAATGCCAGAAGACTGTTTGTGGGAAGCTTTTAAAAGAAAAATATAACTGACGTAAAAAAACAATCCCTTTTAATCAGTTCCTCATGCCAAAGATTAGCAGTGATGCTGACATGTGCAACATAATCAGTCATAATCAAATCCTAGTTGGGGTAGTACCTCAAATGTAATTAATTATATTCCCAATAGCCTAAATTTGATTTACCCATTAAGTGCTGATGGATGAAGCAGAAACTTGTTCAAGGTATTTTATACTTGCCTTTGGCAGCCTAATTAAATGGATGGAAATATATAACAAGGGAACACACACAGTGCCAGCTTGAAAATATCCATAGGGATTGGACTTTGTGTTGCATTGTCTTTCATGGAACATTTGCCTGATCCTCCCTGCCCCCAAGCCTGAAGATTTCAGAATGCAGCTGTAAATAATGCCATCTCTACAATGGAATCTATTTAGATTACCCTTTCAGGATTTAATTGTGAAATATGAAATTCCCAACATCAGTTCTTGTACTACTTCATTAACCTCTAGAGACATTTCCCTAAAAAAGACATACTACCTTGATATTTCTCTTGACTTTTCCACTGCTCTGAGATTTAGATAGGCTTCTACCATGTACACATAAGAACTGCTTGGTCCTACAGAATTTGTCATCTATTATTGCAAAAAGAAATTGTGTCTTTCCTGCAATGTCTATGATACCTGTGAAGCTCTGAAACCTTTCCCTATACCTGGGGCATATTTTTTTCAGGAAAGTTTTTCATGAAACTGCCTTTTCTACAGTTGTCACTTGTCCAGGAATTAGGAAATAATATAGAGAAAATAAAATGGTGAATATATTTTTAAAAAGGAAGAAAAATAAGCAAATAACTTTTTTGAAAATGTGTAGGGAAGGCACTTAGGATCACTGTAAATGCGCATATCTAAACATTTGAAGTCTACATACTTCAAAAATGTATGTTCATCCTTATGTTCACTATATTGTCTTCTTCATAAGCAATAATATCTGGCTTTAAACCATGATTTTTCCCTTCTTTTTTTCAAATCTTTTTATCA
Organism: Nothoprocta perdicaria; assembly: GCF_003342845.1. Lineage (NCBI taxonomy): Eukaryota > Metazoa > Chordata > Aves > Tinamiformes > Tinamidae > Nothoprocta > Nothoprocta perdicaria. The sequence continues at coordinate 3,957,670 of NW_020455777.1, read as the reverse complement.
ACCTAAGAAAGAGTGAGAACGTCACTTGAAAAGACTGAAAGAGGACATTCAAGACATGACAAATAGCCCTGTATCTGGCTGGAGCAGAATAATATGAATGGATAACAGCATCAGCATATAGTCTCAAATAAGTGTCTGTTAACTTACTAGTGCCTTAGGGAAATGTACCAATAACTGGGGTTCCAATAAAGAAGGAAAGACTCCTACTGAACCCTTTCATCCATGGGCTTCTCAAGCCTACAAAAGTCCTCCTAAAGGTGAAGAATAGAGAGGAAACTGTCACAATCCAGAATGACAGACTTTGTTTCTATGTGTCTCTTCCCCGTGTTTCAGGCCAAGTCAAAACAACAGAGCCAACCCTGTCTGTGTGAACCAGTTATTATGACCTGCTAGTGAAAGACACCATCTGTTTTTTCAGGTAAGTAACTAAAATAGWCTTTCATTTGATCTGTTGCATATAAGGAAAGACCCTTTGCTGTGGTCAGTCTTCTGTTGTTAAGGAGGTATCACTTCACTATTTCTTCCAGCCTAACAATACTATTTTGGCCCTGATAAGCGTAAACAGTATTTCAATTTGCAGAAACCAAAGAAGCATTATATCTTGCACTGTGCCTTTTACTACAGTGCTCTCTACATCAGAACTAGGGCAGAACATGAGAAAATGAGTCAGACCAAAGATCCATGTAGCCAGTGCCCTTTTCTAATAGTGGTTCAATGTGGATAACTGGGAAAAGTATAAATACAGAGGAATAAAATAGAGATTTTTCCCCTTTCCCCCTAACCCCCTTTAAATCTCCCTCTCTTCAACAGCTTTTGGTCAGGGACCTCTGGAGTCAGTAAAGCTATCTTTGTATATAACATCCCTTGATGTTTTTTTCTCCCACATTTTATTTATGTGGACGATGTAGATTACGCTGACATCCTCTGAGCTAAGGGAATTTTTTTGTTAAATGTATTTTCTTATGTCTCTCAAAAGCAGTTTATGAAATAAAATACCTTGGTACTGTTACTTGCAGTAATAGTCATGGCAAGGACCAATTTAACTAAGCAGTGCATAATAATCTGAGAACAGTTTTACTCAGCTGATTTTCATGAATATGCTTTTTTTTTAGATTAATTTTTAAACATTATCTTGCATAACAGAAGAAGGATCAGGATAAAATAATTTGTAATTCATTTCCTTTCTTTTCCAAAAAACCCTTTATATAGTCATTATTTGGAAGCATGGTTGATATCAATTTTGCTGTTGAAACATGGTTCAAGTACAGTTGCCAAGACATTCTTTTGTGTCACACATTGTATTAATTCTGCAGCCTGATAAATGGCTTATGGGTGCTGCTTTCTGTTTCCTGACACCTGGGTGTCATTATATACCAATGACACCCAGGTAAGTATAGCTCAGCATTGTTCATTCCAGTTCATTAAGAAACAATCTTTCTTTCTTTCTTTCTTTCTTTCTTTCTTTCTTTCTTTCTTTCTTTCTTTCTTTCTTTCTTTCTTTCTTTCTTTCTTTCTTTCTTTCTTTCTTTNTTTCTTTCTTTCTTTCTTTCTTTCTTTCTTTCTTTCTTTCTTTCTTTCTTTCTTTCTTTCTTTCTTTCTTTCTTTCTTTCTTTCTTTCTTTCTTTTCCTGCAAGACCCTAGACTCTCACATCAAGTCTTTTCCTTTGTGCTGCAAGTCAACAAGTTCTTTTGAAAGAACAACCACAAATTCTGTGTAAATAGGGAAAACATATTCTGGACATACATGCCAGAAAGACCATAATTTGCTTGGGTTATTTTGGTGTCTACCTCTTCCATCCAGTTGTAGGCACTTCCATTCACCCAGGATCTGCGCGTTCAGCTCTGGTTGCTGTCATCTCACAGTACATAGGAGAGAAGTGGTAACACAGAGGTGGACTGAGCAGAAAGTGCCCAGACTGAGTTGTTACATTGAACTAGGTTCCAGACGCTTGAGATTTAGTCTCACTGGATCCCACCTTAATGGGGCCTGAAAGGCAACCGATGAGAATGTCAAACATGTTGTGACAAGGCAAATACTTCAATATTTCAGAAAATCTGAGGAGAAGTCTGGTTACACAATGTCTTCAGATGTCCAGCTACTGGTGTGCCAATATGGCATGGCATGTAATATTGAGTGAGAATTTTCCACCAGTTCTTCAGCATCAAACACTTCCTACATTTTGTCAAGATTTGTTCTTAGACATTCCTAAAATTCACGGGATCATGCAAAAATCTGTGCAATGAGGAACTTGCTTTGTGAGGAAAGGAACTCAAATTAGGTCCCTCCCTGAACAAAAACAGATGGAAAAACACAGACAAACCACATCAGTGCTACATGACCTACATGAAGCCTCTCTCTAAAACATCTTCTAAACTGTGCAAGAACCACATCAGAATAAACTTCCTATTGCTGAAATCTGTCAGACCAACAGCTTACAAGCATTGGGGCATGACCCAAAAGTGGGTCACCAGAGGACACCCACAGGGCTTCATCCCACCAACTGAAAAGGCAGTAAATCCCTGTGGCTGCTAAAACCAAGTTGGAATTTTAAGCCTGGAGAAAAGGAACAATTCTCTCCCTCACCCATGCCTTATCTGACTGCTCCAGCTGCCCTTATCCTGGTTTCAGTCTTCACTTGACCACAGCTAAGTAGAAGACCTACTCTTTAGTTGCTCTTTTGTCTTCCCATTGTTCCACCCAGAAGTGGCTAAATGTCCATATAATTCTGTGGTAACATGCCAAGGTAACATGGTCCAAGTGGCAAAGAGCACAAGAATAGTCCTCTTTCACCCATTTCTTGTTTAATCAAACAAGCAATTTCCCCAAGTCTGAGTTTGTGCCTAAGCCTAACAGCTTCACTATCTTACGTGAGTCCTTTTCTCACATTAGTAGTAGAATCCTCCTGAAGTAGGTTTGTATTTGATGACTTGATATTTTTAATGCTCCTACTTCCATCAAATGGGAGAAGGTGAATAGAAAATGTACTCGTGCTTATGTAGCAAAAGCTTTCCAAGCAGCTTTAAGTTTATGCACAAATGCAAATTTAATGGAAAAAAAAGAGATCTGATAGGTCACCAATCAAACTTACAAGTCCTTCATTAGAGAAGCCAGCTATATATTAGGTCTGTGATGGAAGAGTTAGAAGAAGCTTTGTCTTCCAATCCATTCTTCATAGGAAATACCAGAATGCATCCATTTCTTCTGAATAATTATTGTTATAATAACTAACAACAATAAAAAGAATAAAACCAGGAAGAACACTCGCATACTCAGAGTGTTTTGTCTCTGTGGTAAGCACAATGGAAATACCAAATGAAATGTCTGTTTCTGTCTTTGTTTATAACTTAAGGAAACAGACTGACAGCAGAGCACAAAGAAGAAAGAAAAAAAGTACTGGTAAGCAGTGATCTCAATACATCAGTTATTAAGCTGTTTTTATTCTACAATTGTAGTAGAAATGCTGAGACAAATTCTCCTGTGCAGCATGTATTAGGACTGCTGGCCTAGTTAGGACCCAGGCCTTAGATTGCAGCAGGCCAAGGGTGTGACAGTGGTATTTGTAAATTAGGCACAGAAAGTGCTGCTGTTAAGTATAGTCCTCTAAAATCTCCTGTAGGAATGGTTCCTAATGCAGCATTAATACTTTTTTCATCTCTGCTAAAGAGCTTTGGACTCTAGTCTCAAACATTTCATAGCCTTTATGGTATTAAGGTACCATGACATCCTACAGCAGCTGAAGCACAGATAACGTTATCATGCAAATAACAAACATGAATATGGATAATCCATTTAAGTTCTTCCCTAAATTATCGGCCCGCAGTAAGTGCATTTAAAAAGTAATCACTATTTCTGTTATATTTGTGGTCTAAAATCCATTTTTTTTCTTATCTGAAGTCAATAAAAGCTTATCCAAATATTGATAAATATTTTCCTGGTATTCACAAGATGTTCATGAGCTCTCTCAATGTGTTTTCTGTATCACTAACATTGTTTGCTTGAGATTTATGTGAGTGCTTTCATCTACTGTTTTTTCAGGGAGGGATCTAGTCTGAATTCCTGTTAGTTGAACAGTGTGTATGTTCATCACTACTAGGAACAGATAATAGTTTCCTGGCATTGATGAATGACTCAAAAAACTATATGCTGCTTACATTATTTTGTCTGATGGCTACTACATTCTCAGAAGAGCTCTGGAACTGTACAAGAGTATGGAGATTATGCAAGCCATATAATACAATACAGATCCATAGAGTATTGACTGGTTATAGGGTAGAAAGCTGGCTTGGTAAGTGCACAACCATCTTCATCCCATGGGAAACAAGCTAAGATCAAAATTCAGGAGAAGCCTTAGTTTTAGTCCTTAGTAAATTGATTGCTCATCTACTACTACTACTACTGCAAACAAAACAGAACAAAACAAAACAAAACAAAACAAACAAACAAACAAAAAAAAACCACTGCAGCAAGGAGAGAAGAAATCCCAAACGGAATACACCAAAACACTGAGGAAAAGCTCTGTTACATGATATTCTAATTCCCTGGAGCAATGAACAGGAAGAAAAGCAGCTTCCTCTGTTTCCTGCAAGTTTTTCTCAGGTGTTGGAGAGTATTCATGAAATGTATTTTGACAGTCACATTAAAGACTCTTTCCATCTGCTCAGTTTAACTGTCACRGGTTAATTAGAGCTAGTCTAAAGTGATATTACTGTTATATTCAGCTGAACAGATTTTAACTGAAGCATGTCCATGATATTTAGCTATTCTTAGTTTTCAGCTCTGGTTGTGCTTGACATGAAATAGCCAGCCAACACATGTAAATTTGCCAAGGATTTGCTCTAGGTGCACTGTACTAACTCCTTCCACTCCTAAAGACAGGAATTGGGTTCAAATATATCCCTAAATTTGTGTAAAATTGACTGCCAGAGAGATCCATAATCGCTCTTAGAAAGTGTACATAAATTAAGCAGAAATGCTGATCTCTTTTACACATAGAATCTGGTTCACCTCTGTTCCATTTCAGAGTCAGATTTCTATCCCACCCTGTCCTGCACCTGTGCAATGCAACATAGCAGGGAGAGCCAAAGCTAAATATGCAAATATGATATACAYACTGTACTCATAACACTCTCTTTGGTGCAAAGCAAGCACCACGTTGTTGAAAAACCTGGTAGAGAGTTGTTACTTACTAGATTCCAGCTGTTGTCATACAAAATCATGTTGCTTTAAGTAAATGGTAGTAAAATATCCTTCTTCTTCCTTTAGTAATACTAAAGTAGTGTTGTGAAAATATTACAGAATTAGTATTTGGGAGGCTTTAAGTTTTCATAAAGCTGTTGGATCTGAAAATTCTGTGATTTACAGCATAAGCTTGACATCTTTTGAAGTAGAGCATAGCAGTTAATATCCCATTAGCAGCAGAGACTTAATAGATGGAAGATTTGTTTCAAAAAGAGAAGAAACATAAGGTGTAGAAGCAATGCATCTGGTAGAAACAGAAGTGAATACCTAGCAGATAATTATTCTAATCACATATTCATGGAAATAGACCCCCCTACAGATTTTTTAGATATCCTCACTAACCTCTGACTATTCAGAATCATAAAATCTGTCTTTCTTCACTCTTTGAAGTTGTGGCACAGGCTTAAGGGAACAGGAAAAAACCTGTGCAGCTCTTCTAGGGCCTCCTTCAGGATATGTAAATAAAATCTGAAGCCATTATTAAGATTAATTCATAATACTATTTGCATTTATAAAAACACAAAAATAGCAGAAGACTAAAACAATGAAATTMGTATGTATAGAAGTTAGAATAGCAAAGTGATTACGCACTAGGTGCATGAACTAGATTACAGTCTTATGGTACATCATATAGTACATCATATAGTAAACTGAGCTGGGGCCAAGAATAATGAACAGAGATCTCATTAACTGAATTCTTCAAGTTTCTAAATTTTACTAAATCATTTTATTGCAGCCTCTCACCACTAAGTGGCAAAAATAATACAGTGAAAGCGCTCTGTATTTGCAATACTAGACATACCAGGCATAGTCCCCATGCCTCCACTGAGCTTATAAAAATATAAGCAAATATTTGTAAATCAGACCCAATTAATTTATTCTTAATCCTTTCCAAGATTTTTAAAATAATAATATTGGTACTTTCCCTAGAAAATTCTCTATCACACATGGAACATTATTATTTATAACGCCATGGGAATGCACATGCAAACATGCTTTGCCAATGTGAAGCAAACATGGAGAAGGTTGTAATTTATCTGGGACTAAATGGAACAAATTCCAGTTCTGCATATACATTATTCTATGTAGCCAAACAATTTTGACATTTTTATGGCATTATGTGCCACAATGTTTCATTCAGTGACAGTTTAACAATTTAGGAGAAATGGACTTAGAATGTTAAAGACATAAGCATAGAAGAAACCCTGTGCCTATAGCAGAAAACCTTGCCATACTGCTCATCTCTATGCACTGCCCACATTCATTGTCTGGCATCCCTCATGTCTGTAAAAACACCAAGTTCTCCACCAAGAAAAAATTTTATATAAAACTGAAGGATGAGATTTCAGGAAAGAGTGCAGAATTTAATCAGAAAAGAAGCATATCATTCCAGTGATAATGAACAAAATCAGTGAAAATTTATGAGTACAAGTTACAAAGATTAATCATTTTTCTCTCCAGAAGCAGCACGAAGGATGAGCCATAGATTGGATTTATGATATATCTCAGCATAGATCACCTTGGGGCATCTATCTTTTACAAGACAGGTATGGATATTTTCTACCTAATAGCCATTTCTCTTCTTCATTGTCTCTCTCTCTGCCTAATAACTAAGGAATAAAAAAAAAATGTATTTCTCTGGGATACTCAAGAAAGAGTGTGCACGGGCAAATAATGAATGTAAAATGGATTCCTAGTGTCAAGTCAAACTCAGTTTCAGTTCTGAGCTTTGTGGTGCCTCATATATTCCTCAGAGCTGACTGAGAGGTTGTCATATCCAACCTCATCTATGTTTTATTTAAGCTGATGGCAGTTACTTCATGATAACATGAAGGACTACAAAGTCTGTCCATGCACAGTGCATTCATACTGTTGAGCAAATGCCCACATGTTCAGGACTTGCAGAATTCAACATATAGTTATTGGTATCACACTTCTCTCTGTAAATATTTTCCAACTTTAATCAGAAACTTTTCTGTCCAGTCTTTGCAAACCTTCAGTCAGCTAACCAGATCCATAGGTAGGAACATAACTGCCATTTATTACACCCATAGACCAGTGAAGGAGAGGACCATACTGCAGGAAAAAAAGTGAGATGTGGAGTGAAAGCTGTGAATAACAAGAGCAATAACAAAAAAATAAAAATAAAAATAAAATGCAGGCCTATGAAGTTAAATGTGTGAAATTCCTTTTTTTATTTCTGAATTGCTGATATTGAACTAGAAGGGAGAGTAGAAATTTATCTGAGCAGTAAGCTTATCCTCTTTCAGAGTTTCTTTGYTAACAATCTACCAAGCCTTTGGTCAAGTATGGAACTCCTACAGAAATCAGCAATACGAATCAGAGCTGGTGTCTCCTCGGTGGCTTGAAGAGAGGAGATTAATTCTTCTCAGGGATGACTGCTGTCTGAAATATTAGGTGTTTGGTGTGGAATGACTGCTGCCTGAAATATTATGTGCTCAGTGTTTCAGGTGGTAAAAGATCTGAGATAATCCAGGGAGCCTTTTCCAGGCCTTTCCTAACACCTCTAACCTCTAAAAAAAACACTTCTGTTGCAGTCAGTGGCCAAAATCTTACTTCAAAAACACTTTGAGCAATTCTAGGCTACCTGTGATTATATTTGATGATGTATTTTACAGAAAATAAAGGCAAAACAAACAAACAAAAATCTTTCATGTTTAGAGCAAGACTATTTCAGTAGTCAAGAGAAGAGTCTGGAAATCAAAAAGAATAATACATGCAAAAATGATTATCTTTACTGCTTCATAAAGTAAGCAAAACCTGAGAAAATGCTAAGCTAAGGAATGATTAGGGATTTGTCTCATGCAGTAAAACAAGCAAATTGTCAATAATCTGTGAACTGCCTCTCATATAAAAACAGAACAGAACAGAACAAAACAAAACAAAACAAAACAAAACAAAACAAAACATGAGAATAATGGCACTGCTCCTAAAGATGTATATTGTGGACAATCTTCTACAGTACACAATTTCTAGGTACTACAGTTTTCAGTTCTTGAAAACAATCAAAAATAAGATGTTGTCTGTGACAACCTGTAGGCTGTCAGACCATCAGTGCACTTAGATGTTTCCTGTGTGCACTTCAGTGCTTTGATTTTGCCCAGAACTTTTGCTCAACAGTAGCCAGGAATGTACCAAGGTGACCAATGGGTAAGTTATCAAGATAATTCTTCTTACTTATGACAAGAAGACTTTTGTTCCACTTCCATCAACATTATTATCTATGTGCTAAATATATCCATTTATACTTGTGATATAATAGGTATCTATAAAGACTTAAGGATAATTCAGACAGTCTTGGAGGAATCATTTTATCCCCATATTTTGTCTGTTCTTGATATGTGTATAGACAAAATTTTCCCTATAGAGTTCCAAGTTAGCTATTGCTCTCCCTAGTCAGCCTGTTCTTGCAGCAGGCTAGGACATGGGGAAATGTATGTCCTCTGCACAGTCATTTCTGGAGATGAAGAACAGTATRGAAAGCAGCTCTCCTGAGGGCAAATGTACCCCATCATCTGTCTGCATTACACATAAGATGCACCTTTTCATGGACCCAGAAGGCAAACCAGCAAACTAATGCCTTCCTGACACATGGAGTCCGATCCTCAGCACGGCAACCTAGATGTTGCAAAGTTGCCTGAACTGGTTAGTGCTGCTCTTGGTGAAGATGCATAGAGAGAACAAAATGCTATCTTGCTATACCAAAGCAACCTGTGTTATTGTTTGCCTGTGAATGCATGCACATTTCCTATTTCAGGGCTATCCATATGTACCTGTTTGTCTATCAACCTATGTAGGATGTATTCTGGACTTCCCCATGTAGAACCTCCCCAAAGACTGCTGAGAAAAAGGACAGAACGGTAAACTGCATGTTCACAGCATACCAGATGGATCTGGTAGAGGAATTTCTCTATAACATGCCTGAACCATCACATAGCAACATATAGAAACAAAATATTTTTATAATTGCAGTCTTTTTTCTTTATATTTAATTGACATTTGCATATATAAATTAAGCATACAATTGTAGGCATTTATAATCAGACATTTACACTGAGATATTTAAAAATAAATTCTTTGAAATCTGTATAGCAACTATTTCTGACAAAAGTGAGAAAAATRTTCTTTCAGTGGTTAAACAAGAGTTTCACCTATACTAACAGGCAATAGTTGGTTTTCACCATACTCATAGCCCAGAAAAGTGGATGTCAAAATTGTGCTGCAGATAATTGCATTATATACATAATATGAATATTATTTAGAAGCAATTCCAGCTGATGACCTTAATCTCATTATTCATGAATTACAGGCCTTCCAATCAATATTGGAAGAGCTRTATGTCCAAGTATATTTCTATGCCCAGCGATGATTAACATAGACAGTCACAGTAATAATGTTAAAAGATATCAAACATCATGAAAGACTGGAAAAACATGTATGTTTATCCTACCTTTGTTAAAAAACATCTGAGCTTGACACATTTACAAAATCAGTCCCGAAATATCACCGGAGCTTATATTCCCATAGGAAACACAAATTGTGTAATGCTAAATATCCTGCAATTCTTCCCTGCCTCACTGCTTACTCACTGAGCCATGTGCTAATGTTCAATTAGCATGTCTCTCTTTAATCAATGTGTCTGTAACTTGTAACTCATAATATCCTAAGAGATTTTTATACATTGTTTTGGTCCCTTCCAGAGTTTTGCACCCTCTGTAAGACACAATACGGAGTGGTAACTCTCAGTCACATACTCAGAACTGCACAAGAGAGGCTTCCTGCATGCCGATCTGAGGAATGGCATGGGCAGGAGTAAACTGATCAGTTGAGTATCCCTCTTCTTCCTCCTGACTCCTCAGAGAGAGCAAGAGCTCAACAAGAAGGGATCTGCCTTCTCCCACTTTGCATCTGAGCCTCTACTTGGCCATGTACCCTCGCTTGCCCCCTAGGAAAGCCAGTTTGCTTAGAGCAACCCTCGCTTGCCTCCTAGGAAAGCCAGTTTGCTTAGAGCACGTCCCAGCTTAGACACCACAAATAGCAGTCTCGGGAAAGCTGTTGTAGCTTCTTGTTACAGCTATTGCCCTAATGGGACTCAAATGACCGCAAGTTGTCCTTGGTATAAGATGGATAGCACTGATAGAAATTTGTCCCTGAGGGCTTTAACTTGCAGATTAAGTAAACAATACATGGACAAATGAAATATCAGAGAGCAATCCACAGGGTGCATGTGCACTGTCTTTGCTGGCAGCCCATGGCAATGGACATTGATGACCTTGAAAAATTGTTTCTAGTTCTGACTCTCTCCTAATGTCTCTATTTGTTGGGAACTTGACATTAGTGTGCAAATATAGCAGCTGACAATCAGATTTGTGATCATGGGCAAACTCATGGGTACTCATTGCTTTTACTCAATTTCCAGGACTCCAGAATTTTCAGTAAAAATCAATGATGTTCACTAAGCTAAGAATCTTTCTCCATAAACTCACCCCCGGTTGAAACAACCATGAACCYGGCAGCTTAGGCTTGCCTAAATCAYTGTATTTAAATCATTGTATAGAACAYTTCTAGAAATAAATTTCACCAAATTTTTGTCTCAAATTCATGTTGAGAAAGGCAGGTCTGCTGGTCATCATTTGGTCAACAGGTTAGGAATCATTTGTGATATTTCGTTCTATTTYCCTCTTTTTGAGATTTCCAGCAGTGGGACATGGGGGTTGCACGGTTGTAACACCATGCAACAAGTCACCTATCAAATTATAGCTGTCAACCCATAGAGCGAGTGTGTTGGTTCAGAAAGATCTTAATATGTTTTTCAGGAAAACTGTGTTTTGACTTTGAGTTTGCTCTGGGGACCCTGATGAGACCTAATTAGAAGGGCTATGCCCATCAAGGGCCCACCACCCAGGAACAGCATGTGCACTGCAACCTGCTGTGGGGCAGTGTTTCCAAGAATCTCTTTGATGTGATTTAAACCCATAAAGGCAGACAGTAAGAGCAGTTCCTGGCTGTGCAGAAGTGCAGAGGCACAGATGGTCGAAAATGTTTGTGCAAGTGGGCAGTGGGACAGAGAGTCTCTGTTTCACATCCTCCCCTTCTCCCGCACTCGCCTTTCAAGTGTGGGTGCTGGATTCAGATGCCACTTTTCAGCACCTACAATGACGTGATTGATGCATTGGGTATCCTGTTTGCCAGACTGAGATATTTCATTTAGGTGTCATGTTTAAAAATTTATCAGATGTTAAAAGCTCAAAGTGGTTTCAAATAATCTGAAGCTAAAGAAGAGGCCTGCAAGATAGTACCTTAGAGTTTGATTTCTCTCTCTGCCACCACTCCTTGCCTAGGTTTTCTYAGCTGGAAAATGGGAATAACACCTTGCTCCTTTCATGTATTGATATCATTGTGTAAAGTAATCTGAAGCCATTATCTTGCTGTGATGTTWTATTTCATCAAAATATAATATTTTTCTGCCTTAAAAAGCAGCTCTCAACTAAGTGCCTTATAATTTTTTTTCATCTCAGAATTAATAGACTGAAGCGAGTGGTACCTCTGTCATTACAATAACATTGGAGAACATACAAATTGTGCTGCAGTTTAAGGATTAGTAGATTAAGGCATGTGAGGTTCAGAGAAAAACAGGCTGTCAACAAAAAAGCACAAAGAGTATGTCTTCACTTGAGTCCCCATATAGCGCTTTTCATCAGTGATCTTTTCATCACTGTAACTTCAGAATTTGCATTCTTCCATGTGTTTTAAAAAACATGGGTGAAGGGAAAACAAAAATAAGACTGAATGTTCTCGTCAATCTCACATGGCAACTCACCTATTTTGYAGCACAGTTCTTATTCAATGTTTTTATCTGTAATTATCAGAGAAAACTGACATAAAACTATCTTTTTTCCCTAGTGCATAGAGAGATGGAAATTATACCTTTTTAGCTGCACTTTGTTTTCTTTTGTCACCAAACACACATCCTTTTTGACTCTTTGGTAATTTTAGGCACTCTTCAATACTCTGCGATGTTGAGTCTCCCAACAACACCACTGCATCATGCCATAGAGCCTAGCAGAGCAATAGTGCTGAGACGGGAGGGCAACAGGAGCCAGTGAGTTCAGGAAACTGTGGCTCAAGTTGCCTTGTGCATAAAGAGCAGGGAGAGAAGGATAGGAGTACATATGTGTGCTTCAAGGGAGCTTGTTGATATTTCATTTGTATGTTGAAGCTATATGCAGACTGCATTAGGCTTAGACTGTCAAAGCACAGGCAAGGATAGAAGTCTTAAGCCTTTAAATAAATAGCATTTTTAACCACTTCTATTTTTTTTTTCCAGCCATCAGGAGTGATTTCCAGTTAAAATGAACTTGACTTTTTTTGTAACAGTGAAAGCTAATCAAATCAGGTTTTGATCCCACATCAAGCTCCTCCCTTTTCCTGTATCAAAATACTTTTACAAAGTTGGGCTTGACATCACACTAAATGTTCTAGCTGCTAATCATTATTTTCTTTTAATAACTGTTACTTTCAATAACAATAAAATAATTTTAACGTAATCTTATTTAGTATAGTCTTGTTCTCCTGTGTCTTTCACACTTACGTTAAAAGAAACTTTATGATGGAAGGAGATGCCACAGATAGGTGGAAGAATCAGACAAAGAAGGCAGGAGTGCCCTGAGAATGAATTAAAAAGTTGGCCTAAATTAAAGAAAGGACAGACTTCCCCCCAGAAATCCCACCCACCTAAATATGCTTGTAAAAAGCTACTGTAATTCCAATTAGAAGCAGCTCATGTAGGGAGCTCCCTATTCAAGTTGTACAGTGCAGAATCACCACACATATATCCATTGCATTGTGCAGGTCAGAGCATCCAAGCTGTCTCTGAGTTGCTGATTTGCATGGCGGGGCTGTCTTTCACACAGACACATATTTTAACATCTCTGTTTAACACATTTGGCAGAAGTTCATTCACTTTAAAAGAAAGCAATGCTGGCCATACCAAAACATCACTGATGACTGGCTGGCTGCACTGATGGCTGGCTGGCTGTAGAATAATAGTAATAAAAATGCTAATTGCACTTATTTGCAAGGTGAACAAAGGTCATGTAGTGCTTATGAAAAGGTCACCTTGTGAGGCAACTGAGAATGAGGAATTCTGACCTTTAAAAATGAATGTAGTCCTCTGAACACATTTGGTTTTGCTAGCTCTGAAAACAAAATAAACTCCCAATAAATGGGCCCTGGCTGGGGAAACAAAGAGATTCAGGGAATTAGACTGCTGCCTTTCTCCCAAAGAACCCCCTGTTATCATGAGAAGTGAGTGGTCTGGAAGAAAAGTTGTTGATGTCTCTCTTCCCTGAAGGCACTTCAAACAGTAAATGAACACACAAGATCCCATGTTTATTTTCTTTTAAATATATTTTTGAAAATATTGTGTGATCCAAAATATGTGTTTTTCAATTTTGCGTGCCATAGCCCGGCCTTGAGTGATGTATTTTATCCATATTCATAACAGTGTACAAACTTTCTATTCATAGCTCTCTCCACAGCATAAATTTTGGTGGGCATGCTGGAATTTCCTTGTGCGGCATATGGTAATCCTTCACCTGAGGGCTTGCTCCAAATAAATGTTTACATTCCTCTGACAGCTCACTTCAAATGTAAAGGAACAAGGTATGTGAGTCTTCCATTAAATAACTGACTGCATTTACATGTTCGAGGGAGGAAGGCACATAGCGTTCTTACACCGGGCCGGTCGCAGGAATGTCCAACCTTGTTTCCTCTCATAAATATTTCATAATAGAAAAGACCTTAAAAATATGCCAATTCAAACTGCAGACTGACCCTTCCGACTGTAGCTAGGAGGGACTGAAATAAACACCACAAGTAAGCAGTGCCTGCAGTGGGCAGTCATCTGCGGAAACCACAGCCTCCTCTTTGGTCTTGGGGAAGAGCGTTTCATTCGGCGGCTATTACAGGGAGGGCCTGGGGAAAGAGAGGGTGGTGGGTGGCAAGGGTCACACATCAAAGGTGCCAAGGAAGGTGGAAAAAATCTGGAGAAAAGCTTCCTAGTCTGGGATTTGGTTTTGATTTTATTTTTCCCAGTGAAAGCAAATAACATTTTCACTTAGGCTGATGGAGGAGTGCTGCCGTAACTAGTGATAAGTACACTGAAGTAATAAATAGGGTAAATGTCTATATATTTCCTATGCATTCAACTAGTGCAAAAAAATGTGCCATTGTTTATTTCTTAGAGTACCTGATCTACCCATGTACCTGTGATTCTGTCTAGTCGCATGGGGTTTTTATAACCTTTTAATCAATATTCAAATCATCAGAGCTATTCATTTGACCCACTTCCTCTAGGCTGCCACCAGGTTGAGGCTGGCAAGTTACCAAATGGTCCCCAAGAGAAAGAGAGCAACACAGGAAATCACGAGTGTTATTCCGCAGGAATCCAAACCCACAGTTTTCTCTGTTTATTCCTGCCCACCTTCCTTGGCAATTTAGTTCTAATAAGATATCCTCCAGCTGCCTTTGATATCCTTTACTGAGGGGACATGTTGTTTGGCCTCAGGAGGAAGGCGAAACACAGAGGCCCTTTCTCCTCAGTAGCATTACTTACATTCCAGCCCAGGGAAATATCTCACATTTCCCAGTTACGAGTCTTGTGTTTCCCATAAATACCTGTCAAGGGGACCGTATTTTTTACCATTCCTCTTGATGGCTATCAAGACCACTCGCAGCCCTCTCTAAATGGGCGTAATGATTTTGTGCAAACTGAACAGAATAAAAATTAGTACTGGGCCCTCAAAACACCCCTCAAAGGCTGAGAAGTGCCCAAGTGAGTGCTTGTCTGAGCTACTTAGTGGCTAATAGTTAGCCAACATCCTCGCTTAAGGTGAAGAGAAGCTCCGTAGATGTTGCACTACTTCTACTGGCATAATACTAGGGAAAGTAAACCCCAGTAACTACAGTAAATTAGAACTGCCACAATAATAGATTGCAAGAAAAGCCAGATTCTTCTCTGAAGGACAAAACTGCCTTTGCAATCTTTAGTTAAGTTGAGTCCTGAACTCTTTGTGGCCTAAATTTTAAAACTGCCCCCAATTTACAATGTGGAAATGAAAACATTCATACATAAAGTAAATTCTCAAAGTGTTACAGAGGAAGTCAGCTACAAAGTCAGGGATGGAAGCAAACCAGGCCGTAATATAAATGTGCACAATTCCCACTGGAATCTGAAAGCACATTTATTTGCTGATGAATTTGGCCCTGATTTAATGGTTCTGATTTAAGGCATAAAGGTCCTATGCTTTAAACAGAAATTACCCTCTGTCTACTGGTATTTTTAAAAAACAATCAATTACTGGGAAGATGGATGCATTAATCAGACAATTGATACAACTATAGTAGGTGTCTCAACAAGTTTCCCAGATGGGTTATATTTATGCAAATCTGCTGTGTGTGAAAGTATTTTGGAGAAGTGTAACAAGGAAAACATATGCTATGGAGGAGAGAGAGTTTTTTTCAGATAAGTCATAAGTAAATGCTCGTCTGTTACTGATACTTATCAGTATATTTACAATCAGATATTTTAGTGCAGATGAACAATGATTTCACACCCATTTTAAGAACATCTGTCAGTACTTGAGATTATGTACTTGTGATTAAACTTTTATTTCAAAGACTATCAGACTTTATGGTCCTTGAAGTCTCTGAGGGCCATCTATAATCAATAAGCAGAACTATATACACTGAAATTAATAGATGTTTTGGGATGCAAAACACAGAGGGCTTTGTAAGCTAGTTTGACATAGAGGTTTATATCTTTCTGTTTAGGTAATAGCTTATGCAATAGCTTACTGAGAAACCAGGGGAATTTAAAATGTGTTAATGCATTGTACACAGAGATACAGGTCAAAATTCTTCGGCATTTCTTAACGCAGGAGATATAAATACTGCCACTTTACATATCAATCAAGTTTTTTAAAGAGATTTCCAGACAAGTGGAGAAATTCCACTGTGATTAACTGCTCAACTGTAACATCCATTTACAGTCCTACACCAAACCAGAGGCAGAAAATCATTGCAAGTAGGAACACTCACACTTAAGCTCGGGCCAGGGCATATTGCTCTGTCTTGATTTCATGTCTTCAGTGGAAATGTTAGAACACATCTCTTAGATTAACAGGATATTTCTGTGTGTATTTCTGTAGTTTGTGTCCAGCTGATCATTGCACCATTGATCTTTTCTCATTGACTGCACAGAAGTAGGGGTTAGGAGCCCTGTAGTACTAACATATTCCTCTAGCACATGGATAGTTCTGTAAATATTTAAACCCTGCCTGAATTAAAGCCTGACAGTGCAATCTGTCTTTGGGTCTTCGCAAAACTGTTGTGCAGCAGAAGTCAAGCTAAGGGACTGCAATTTGTTATAGTCATGGACAATATAGTCATGGCTGCAGTTAAGGGGGAAATTGCCTCTCAAAATCACTGATACGATAAGGCAAATAGCTGGTCACAACCTCTGTCCTTAATAGAGGGTCAAGACTTCCCTTGAGACAAACAAGAGAAACTATTTAACATTATGTGACCAAACGGAATCAAAGATTACAAATTATAAAGCAGAAAATAATATAGTCTCAATGAGATTAAAGGTGGGAGAAGTAAGCATTTAAATAATATACATGATTCTTCCCATTACTTTTTCTTGATCCTTGCATTTTGAATACAGCAAAATGATTTTGAAAGCGCTATGTTCCTCCGAGTGAGCAGTGCCACATATTTGCACCCAAGTATTTAATTTGAGCTGGAATGCTGTTTAAAACTCATAAAAAAATCACTATTCTCTAACAGAATGAAATCTGAGTTTACAAGTTTTGAAATATTTGTAAATTTAGCTAGGTTTAAAAAGAAAGGAATAACAAAAAAAAAAAAAAAGAAAATCAATGGTATGTGAGAAGTATAAAACCTCAAATTCTTCAAGGCTTGCTTATTTCAAGCTAGGAAACCAAAGCATTTGATAATTACCAGAAAGAGGGTCACATGCTTTTATGCTGGATACACCAAATGCTGTTTCTCTTTGTCTGAAGAACAGTTTTCTGTCAAGAAATTATTTTGGCTGAGCTTTTTGTTGCAATTAAATATAATTCTGTTTGTTACCACCATCCCAGCGGCAAATTGTGGATCAGTTCCATTTGGTAGTTCACTGGGATCAATAGTTTTTTGTGAAACCAGCAAATTCTTGCACCATGACAGATACCTTGCAAAAAAGATGCAATACATAAGCGATTGTGGCTGATATTGAAAAACTGCAAAACTCTGAAATGCAATTACTGGAGTTTAATTCTCAGGAGCTTCCTTAGTTTAGTATATTTAAGCTTTTATTAAATATCTTTTTGACAACATTTTCTTGTATTCATATAGGTTTTAAGTTAATGGGAGGAGCATATTCTAAACTTAGTGGAGAAAAGTTCTGTGTAGATCACTGTGTCCACACCAGAAAATGACAAAGTGATCCACAGGAAAGTTATTTTACTGATATCAGATCATTAGTTGTGCATTTACTGTCCACTGAGTTATATTAGGTTTTTTGTTTTATTACTGTTCATTGCTACCCGTATTTCTCCATCGTCATTTTTATTTTTTGTTCCCAGACTTCCTCGTCAACAACTCTAATGTTATTTTTCTAGTTTCTGCAATACTTAAAAGAAAATGTGGAAGAAAATTGTAGCTTTTAATGATAGTTGATGTTTGAAAAAGTGTACAAGAGACAGTAGTTTAGCTGATAAGCATCATTGAAAATGCATCCAGCTATTTACACCTCAAGATATTCTTTTTATGAATCAGATTTTGAGCTCTACTTTGGACCCTGTAATAAAAACAAGTGGCCACATCCAGTGAACCTAGTGAATCAACAGAAACATGAAAAATCAGTATTGTAGTTTGCTTCAGATCTTTTCTCATCACTTCTAGTCGTGCTATTATGAAGACCCTTGTGAGGCCTGCGGGACATTTGCAGCAACAGACTGTCACTCTACCAGCTGCATTGATATCTCAGTTCTCACAGAAATCTTGTCGGTTATTCCTAAATTCATTCATCCTTCTTCGTACTGGAGGACTGAGGTCAGGGCTAATTAAAATGTCCCATTGCCCGCTGTGCACTCTCCTTGGTAGAAGCTTGCTGCCTGCAATACTTTTTTTATGCTTTCTGGCAATCAACAAAAGAAAGACTAACTCATCTGTTGCTTTCTACATTATTCTTTTAATTCACAAGGATGAAGCAGAACTTTTCTGGAGACCACAGATCGTTTGAAGCTCAGGTCCACTAAATCCAATAGAGAACCTTGAAGAATATACTGAAAGGTTGGAGTATTCAGATGATTTTCTTGATCTGAATTGATTCTTTCAAGCTCTACTTGGAGGAAGAGTTAGATGTTGCCCTTGGAAATTAGTTTTCAAAGGAAGCCATGTCACTATTCATTTTGAAGTAAACAATTCAAGCACAAAACAGTAGAATAAGCTAAGGGGGCTGGTACTATCTATAAATTGGTGAATTTGTCTATGTTTTCTGATATTTTTAGTTCCTGTGGATAAATGACAGAAATATATGAAAAGATTTAAGTAACAGTTAGGTAGTTGTTAGGTAGCTGGTGATTGGTACATATATTTATGGTAAAAACAGTTTCTAATACACAAGCCACACAGCGGCCTTTTCACTCTAATTAACTTCAGCAATATTTGGGCCTGCTCACCACTCTGCTGAAGGTGATGATGCTGTGGGAAGGTGTAATTTGTCCACAATTCTGTTCTAATAATCTTATTTTTTAAGTTCCTCTTTTCTTCTTATCTGCTTTCTATTGTATTTTCTTCTCTTGTCCATTTTCCTTGTCTATTTTTTAATTACTTTCTTGTCAGATTCTGCTTTCTTGATCAAAATAGGTCACGGATCCTTTTTTATTTTATCAGAAAGAAGCCAAGAGCGGCAGTCAAGGCAGTCAAGGCAGTCAAGTCTCTAGTAGCTGATTTAAACAGTGAAGAGTTTAAATGGATTATAGATACATTCTRTAGTTGATCTAAACTGTCCTACAAGTTGGCACAACAGAGGAGCTTCTGCAGACATCATAACCGGTGGTATTAATGATCTCATCTCCTGTGACATAGGAAACAACAGCTAGTGGTCAAGGTGGCTGAAAATAAGGAATGTACTGTATTTTTAAATGGAAAAAGACCAAATGACCACACAACCACTGCTGCTGGTTTAGAGGAGAGTAGGAGGGAAGAGTACTTTTGTTTACTCTTGTACACTAACTTGGGGAAAGTTCCATTACCATATACATTAATTATAGAAAGTGAAGTCATCCTTGTGAGACTATCAGCATGAATTCAAAGTGAATGAAACAATAGAACTCTATGGTAAGAGTTTGTGTGCTAAAATTTCTGCTGGATTCAGTTAGCTCTGTTTACCATGTTCCTATTTTGTAAAGTGCTGGGAGGCAGTAAACGAGAGCAGATATCTTACTAGCAGATATCTTTTCCACCTAGGACCATACTTACACCAGTAAAAAAACAAGTAGCTTGATGTATGTGGTGCAGATGAAGAAAAAGAAAAGCAGATTTAAACTTAGCATTATACTGAGTTATGACAATAACTTCTTGGTGATTTCAGTAGCACTACACTTTGGGTTTGGATCATATAAAGAATAAAGTATTGACTGAGGCGGCAGGAAAAGCAGTTCTCCAGAACCTGTGGTTTTCATGTTAAGATTCACTCTCATGGTGACAAAGTTGTGTTGCAGTTTCTCAATTGACTGATTGTTAGAGTATTTGTTGCTGTGGTGCTTATTTGCTTAGCTAAAGGAAATGCTTTAGCAGGGAGCATACACATAGCTTGGCATAAAATGGAGAGTGCCCACATTCCTGACAATAATTGTTTACTTAGCTGTGTGGGACACTGTTTTCAGCTGGATGTTTAAAGTGTCCATTTTTTTCCTTAAAAAAAAAAAGAGGGGGAAATGTAATAATATTGAAGGGAACCATGGACTTGACCAGTTTGATTTCACCAACAGATCTAAATCCTTCCAAAACAAAATACCTCAAAACATCCAGTCAGCAACAAGGTGTGTATTTATGTGCAGCTGTGGCAGGCTATGGATCTTTCTTTTCATGGAAAGATTCAGTCTGGTTAYTATTACAAACAGAAGCACAGTAGCCACATGTATCTGGTGGTCCTCAGTCTGTTATTACGGACTAAAGCCTATTCTCCAAAAACACTGTTTTATGCTGCCTAAGAGTTTTGTAGTTAGCACATTAAATCCCCTAGGATTTACAGATGAGGTTGTTTTAGGAGTACTCAGTTGGGAGCAGAGGAGGCTGAGATGGGGGTAAGGTTGAGGTTTGTAAAACAAGGAAAGCAGTGGATAAGGTGAGTACAGAGCTGTTGTTCCACAGATTCTGCCACAGCACATCAGAGACCACACACTGAACTCAGCAGATTATAAACAGGTAAAAGTACCTTTTAAAGATCAGCTGGTGAACCTTTGGGAAATGTTGCCCCACGAGCCATGTAGAACTTCCAAGTTAAAAAAGGGATTAGCTAGAGAACAGGTCCAAAACAGACACTGTTGAGAATGAGGAAGGACGTTCCCACCAGCAACCCGTATCTAAGAGTAATTGTCTTATATGATTGTTAATTTTAACCAGATAACCTGATCGTCTTCTGTTGCCTTTCCCTAGAGAGCAAGCAGTAGGAGGTCCCTGTCTATCCTAAGCTCCTCTATAGTGAGTTCAAGCAAGAAAGCTGATCTGGGCTGAAGTTAACTTCAACTCTCTATTGGACACTTTTAGGATGAAAAAAAAAAAAGTGCAAAACTGAAAAACCCCAAAGAATTACTGCCAGAATTTGCTCTTCACAAAATCATAAAGTATTGAGCCATCCAGGAACACTAAAAGCAGAATTTAGCCACAGAGTCTCAGTTATGTTTGTGTCCCCTTGTGACAACTAGAGTTGTGAAAATTGCACTACTTCAGCAGGAGTGGTCAGTAACTTAGACCACATTCTGCTGGGAAAAATTATTGCTAATCTCACTCCAGTTGGTGAATGAGGATATTTTTAAAAATATTCTCATGCTTTTTAAATCACTTTCAAGGATTAGATTAGAGACTATCATTCAGAAATGACTGTTAGTATTCACCTTGTTCTATTTCTTTGCATTTATCAGGCCTAACTACTTCAGCAGTCAGCTATTGTTCTCCCCAGCAAACACATACCACAAATTACTTTGGAATAGTACCTTTTATTTTGCCTTTACTCACAGAAACCTCAAATTCCTTGATGAATGGTAACCTATGTGCAAGCTGTCTGCAAAGATGAAAGAAAACTTCTTACGGGAAAATCTACCATACATAATTATGACTCAGACTAAAAGACAGTAAAAAATGCAATAGTGTTATGATACGTCATTCCAATGCCTTATCCAGTCTTGCTAATCTAATAACACAGACTGCCTCATTCCAGATTTTCTTTACATCATTTATTTAAGAAGCAAAAATATTTCCTTTTCCTGTTATAACTATTGCTCTGTCTTTGCACTACCTTTTGGTTATCTAAGGTTTGTAGATCTCTGATGGGCATAATTTATTTTATATATATTTATAGATATAGATTATATATTTATAGAGAGAAATCACATTTGTAGACCCACACAATTCCCACCTGCAAAGCGTAGAAAGGWTACATATATTTGACTATTTGTTTTGTATCAAACTCCAAACAGTATCTCCTGATCTGTGGAAACAGCTTCTCCTTTCCACCCCTTCTTCATCCTGCATGTTTGTAGATTCCCTCTACCAGTGATTACTTTTAGACAAGAAAGAATAATGGAAAATTATTTTTCTAATGTAACAATATATTGTCTACATTTGGAGATATCAGATCTTCACCTGCAGAATCAGAAGGTGTCTTGAGCCTGCTTCCTTCCTAGGAAGGCTTTTTTACTTGGAAGGACACAGCCTATATTTGGTTCAGTCTTATTCCAACCAAACTATTCTGAGCAAAGAAATTTATTGACTCTGTGCTTCATGCCTTGCTATGAATCCAAGATTAGCGTTGGTTGCTTGCTACTGCTGGGATTTACTGATATAATGAATTTCACTAAATTTAGAATTCCAAGAAGTCTGTCTCATAGGGTAAWGGGAAGCAAAGGAAGAAACAGAGCACGCAATGGAAAAACATTCTCTTGACTACTGAAGGTATAAACTTATTTTTTGTTGAAAGCAGTCATAAAAAGTCATCCATAAAGGAACCAGAAGTAAAATTAGTCATCAGCCTGGTAAAGCTGTCTGCACTTTGTGCACTTTGTGTGTTCCAACAATGTACACAGTTAGTTTAAAATAATAGTCACCAGAAACCAAGACAAATATGACTGAAGCTAACTTTTTATAAGTGTAAATGAAACAAAACAAAAAATACCTCAAGGACAAATATGACTTTTTTTTTCCAGTATGTCCATCTTGCTTTATAGCAACTCTTTCTTTTTCTATTCTCTTAACTTTCTTTACTTAAGTTTTAGAAATCTTTATAGACTAACATTAGCATATTCATCAATCTGATCATTATGCCTCCAGGAATTCCTGGAGCAGGATAAACAGTTTTCTGTTTCAAACAGCTCATTCCCAGAATGTAACACTTTTCAACAGCATAGAACTCAATTAACATTTGCACTTGGGCTGTGGATGTTCGTCCTCTTTGCTGCAGCTGCACCAGCTGAACAGCTAGAATTGCACCTCTTTCCCACATGCTTTGCAKCTTCCCTTTTTGGCCACTTACCAATATCCATCATAATGAGATGAGTCATTTTTAAGAATGTAAAGAATGGGCCACTGTTACAGCAGCTTATTTTGACTGAAATGGGTTACGGGAAGTCACACGAGCACTTTGGCTGGGAGATGAGAGGAAATGATAGCTCCCAGCAGAGGCAGGGGAGGAAGGAACAGAGGGGAGGACACTGGGACAGTTACCTTTTCGTTGGCCCAGCTGCAACTAGAAAAGGACACGTATCTGTAAACTTGTACAAATGCTGCTTAAAAAGAGGAAAGGAGAAACCCAGAGGAAATGCTGTGTAGGCATTTCAATGTACATGCAGCTGGAAGCAAAACATCTTGGATTGGTAGTAAACTAATTCCGTTAGAGACAGTGGGACATTTGCCATCTACTTCTGTGACAGAATTTCTTCTGAGTTCTCTGGATGGCTTGAATGTCATTAAATGAAAGGATGGGTTATCACACATCATATGATGAATGGCAGCTTGCAAAACCACATAATTAGATCAAGTGTCAGAACTCTAAATTCTTGCTTATACACCTAAAGAAATAGATTGAATTTCATTAGCACCAGGAACCCAGGCATCTGCTGTTGACTTAGTCATTCAAAAGGCAACTGTAAGGTACCTAAATTTTAGGAAAATAAAACCATTTATATCCTTAGATGAGGGGCAAGGAACGAACTTTTAAGTACATTTGTGTTGATCTTTCAGTCTATGCAGCTAAATGCAAGGAAATAGGTACTATTTAGAAAAGAAAACTTTAAATATTACTCCCTTTACTCTAAAATACTGCAAGAACTGTAAGAATCAAACAGACTAGATTTTACAGCAGCACAGTGTTTTGGATGGCTGTGGCAATTTCTTGGCCTAGTGAAGTAATGTCTCAGTTTCTACAAAGTATATAAAATTTCAGAATAGTAACCTATTATTCCTATCAGCCAGAAATCACTCTATAATTCTTAATTCTAAATGGTTGGAGTGTGTCAGTCACTTCAGCAGCTGATGGCTTTCAGATACAGTAAGAAGATCTTTCAGCCTTTGTGTCTAGTCATACTTGCAGTCACCGACAATCTCAACAATGCAAGGACATTTGGCCTTCTCACTGATTATCCCCGATCTTTCACAGCATATTTAAAGCTGCAGCTGGTCCACATTCAGGGATGGAAAGCTTTAGGGTAGTTTTATGCGCTCAAGTTTTATGAAAGCAAGGAAGAGCAATGACTGGTAGTTTCTAGATTTCAAGGTCTATACTCAACTGCTTTCAGACCCTACAGGGTCTTCTATTCCCAGTCATTCAAAATCCTTAACCTAAACACAAGATGTCTCAGCCTAGTCCTAGACTGGTTCTCCCATCTGATCTGGTAAGATTTTTCGGAGCATTTCTACTAAAGAACTGTCCCATAGCAGAAGTACTCCCACTTCTTTCTCCTTAAATCATGCTAAGCTCCATTATCCTTTTCCTGCTGAACTGCAGGAAACGCGCTTATCTGGAATGTGAGAAGATCATGCTCAGTACAATTCTCTGATGAAGAAGTCTTTGGATATCCCATATTTAGATGCAAGTAACATAAATTCCAGACATTAAACTACTTGAAAGATTTGAGTAACAAACTGTAGTCAATAATTTAGGTCAGAGAGAGAATGGATGACTTCACAGACTTTACAGGTGAGGTATTCCTATGGCAGGGGGAAATATCTCATCTGTGGTCATTCTCAGGTGTATCATTATGTTGTATAAAAGGATTCAGCTGTGGAAGAAAAATGTGGAATACCTCTTCCTTTGCTCACATCTATACCAGGCTTTGCACTGTAAAATAATGCTTTCACATTTTTCTACATGCAGGTTCTGCTTCTCCAAGCCACTATACTACTAGGAGAAATGGCATCATGATTTTATTGTATGAACTTAGTACAGTCTAGGCACCTGGCTCTCAAAGAGAGCTCACGGTGAAAAGCTGGTCAAAAATCATCAGTTGCCCGCAGCTTGGAGTCCTAAATAGAGGACTCAAGTAATATTTCCTCTGATTTACTTATAAATTTTATGGATTCAGTTTATGGGTGTTTGGAGCTCACTACATTTTGTGAAATGATGCTAGGACTTTTACCTTTGAAGCAGTGGAGTTTATTCAGCATATGAAAAAATAATGCTTTACTACAGTGCTGTAGGTCACATTCTGAGACTCAGTCTTGTAGGATCCAATTTCCCACTGATTCACATGAGACTAGATGCTTTGTAAAAACTTAATTCTGAGCTTTGGGTTACAATCACATCCTCTGGTTGCAGAGCAATATTTCCTCTGGCTGCAGAGCAATACCGATTCCTTGAGTTTACAGTAATCATGAGTGTAATGTCTTGGTCAGCAACTTAGTAACAATTTAAATGCAATTTTTAGCAAATGGCCTAAAAGTATTTCTTTCTTCTTCTGTGTTTCCTCTCTACAAATATTGTTGATCTTGCCAGTTGTGTGAGCAAAAGCTTCATCACTATCTCCCTCCAATGGTAAACTTTGGTAATTTCTTTTGTGAAAAGAAAAATATATTTGAAGATCTTATAGCACCAACAATATATTATTTCTTTTTTTCCAATCTAATGAGTAGAGGGGGATGCTGAGAATTTTAGAAGTCAAATACTCATTTGAACATGTAGGCAGATCTAAAGAATGCTTTCTATTTGTTTTAAAAATATGTATTTCTGTGACACAAAATCATAGAACCGAGTCAGAGAATTATTCCATCTGGAAGTGACCTCAGGAGATCTCTAGCTCAGGAATCTCCATCTCCAAGAAGAGTCAGCCCTGTGGTCAGACCAAGTGCATCAGGATTTTGTCTGCTCTGGTCTGAAAAACTTTAAAGGACGGAGACAGCAAAACTTTGCTGGAAAACCTGCTCCACTGCCTTTTTCTTACATCCTCTTTAACCTCTTTTGTTTCTATTCTCTCTTGGTTGTTGCCTGCTGTCTCTTAGTCTCCCAAAACATCCCACTGTGAAGATCTTGTCTCCATTCTCTTGAGTGCCTCCCTGCTTCTTTTTTACCCAGGAAGCTATATCTTTCCCAGAATGTATCAGCCCTGGTCCCTAAGGCTTTCCTCACAGGACAAGTGCTCCAGCCCTTGACCACCTTGGAGGCTCTCCAAAGAACCTACTCCAATTTATATATGCCGTTACTGCRATCCAAGATGTATGCATCTTGATATAAGGTCCAATGAGTACTGAGTGGAGGAGAGCAGTCACTTCCCTCAGTCTATTGAATGTGCTTCTATTAGTGCCACATAAAAATACCTTACAAGACTCTTAGACTTGCTAGGGTGACTAGTGAGCAGCCTTTCTCAGCTACCAATGTACAGATGAACACAGCTGGTAGCTGGGCCTCTTGATGGCCCAGTGCCAGGTGAGAAGTGTCCCTCTCTCTGAAATGCCTGTGAAGGAAGACACCTAGCATGGCAGCTGCCTTCCATTAAGGACTCTTTCCTTTTAGGAGATGCCGAGGAATAGTACCAGAGTAGACAACTCTTTTACTCAGGGCACATATCTTTTTACTGAAAATGTGGAAAATATAACTCAGCTGAGAACACAGATCGTAGAAGTCAAAGTCAGGTCTTGCTGTGGTTTCACTGTTTCCCAGTAGCAGTCGCAAGAATTTCCATGCTTTTTTGATTTGATTTTCATTTGGAAAGTATGTAAATGACTATTTTCATTGCTCGTACCTGCTTAGTCAGAAAGTCATGCCCAGGGACATGGGCGCTTTCCAGTATTTTCATAAAGAGTGAAGCCATCATAATTCATTCAAGAGATGTTAAATCAGAGAGAAGATTTTACGGTGTAGCTGTGAAACAGGCTGGCATGGCAGAGTTACTGGTTGTTGCAATAGGACATGTGACACTGGCCTATATGAGTTAGCAAAAGCAGGGTTGTTGGACTCCAAAGCATCCTTAGGTGACAAATGCAGTTTTTCCTCTTATATCTTCTTCTGCCAATATCTTAGCAGGATATAATTAGTAACATGTTAATATAATGAATAACACACCATCAATAGCAACACATTTCAAATGGTCAGCTACTTCATGGAAGACAAAAAAAATCAGAATATTATGTTTACTGTGAATATTTACAAATGATGAATATACAATGACAATACTCACATAAAGAACATAAAGAATTTAAACTCCCACAAAGAATCAAAACTTCTTCTATTCACATGTATGTACATGCATTGTGACTAAAATATATGCAGTGAAATTTGAAGGATTATTTATTGAAAAAGTATAATCTGATGAAAGAAGTTTTTCAGAATCTCTCCTGAAGCCCTGCTAGCAATCACTGAGACAAGAACATTACTCCAGCTCTCTCTAGCAGATAGCCATAATCTATAAGATACTCAARCTTCAAATACATCAAATTTCAAAACTTAGATATATAGAAGCAGAGAAAGGAAAGAAACAAAATCACTTCAGGCAGAGGAAAAGCAAGGCATTTTGGTGTCTATGGTTTAGCATCAGTGAGGATTTTCTCCTCCTATCCTCAATAATCATCATCAATACAACATCAGGACCAATAAAACTCAAGAATTAGGACACTTGAAAAGATAAAAAAAAAAAGTAGATGGTAATGCTGACTAAACAGCAAACACATTTACTGCTCGTTCTTAATAAAAGAAYATTCTTTGCAGTATTAATTACCATTATTACTGTCCTCATAAAATCTAAATAATTATATTATACTCCAATTTTATGTCAACAACCTGAGAAATTGTGTGTATCAAGTTAGAAACCTCTTGCGAGAATGAATGATACCCTAGAGAGCAGAAAAAGAGATAGCTGCCTAAATGTCAAAGAAGATGGTGGCATCTTCAGGTGAGGAGATTCATATAAAATTTAAGCTGGGACCTGTATTTCTCTAGGTCTAGGGTCTTCTCCATCTTGTACATATCCTTTTGGTCTGAATTACTGTCTAATAACTCTCTCTAGTAAATTTTCAGAGTCAGACTAAAGTGAATGAACCTGAAAAATGTGTGAAGATACTTAGACAAGTAAACAACACCAAGATATTCAACATTTAATATCAAAACTTCTAAAATGTTGTTGCTGAAGATAACCTGCTCCTTTTATCTGAAATAATCTAGGTACTTGTTCTTCTTTGATATCTTTTAGTGAAAATCAAAAAGGATTGCATATGTAATCAAACAACACTAATGATATTTTTCCTTGTCAACAGAAAACTTGCTAAAAACTTTGTGGTCAGTCAGTGTGTTTAGTCCTATCTGTATCCCGATCTGTCTACTTTCTATCACTTCAGCTGCTCCTTTTTGCTTGAATTTTAACTGCTCTGGCCTAAGACTCTGTCTGATGTCTCTACTTAGTTTCAGCCCAATGGGATTTCATTCTTGAAAATGGTCTTGAAAATGGTCAGAGAGCTGAAAGAGATATGCCATGCTCTATAAGCAAAGATCTCTATGAGTCTTGCCAAGGGCAGCTCTGAAACATGTTGCAGCATGTCATGTTCTCTATGGCAGTGTCCCATAGACATATCAGAGAGAAAATATTTATTTCACAAATTTGGACCCTGCGATGGAATATAAACATTATGTATGTTGCCTGTAGCATATTATCACAGATGATACAATATTACATCTCCCAAGAACCTATCACATAGCCTGCACTTTTTACAGATATCTAGCCTGGGCAAAGGAAAATAATGCTTTGTATTTCAACAATAATCCTTATGTAATTATAGGTGTATCCTCCAGCAGCCTGTTACAGAGCTCTGAGTAATTTGATCACTGGCCAATCACATCAGTATTACGCAGTTTACAGCCCATTCCTCGCGTTCAGAGTCAGCCCTGGAGCCAGCTCCATTTGGACAGTGCAAGTGAACTGGGTGTTCTTGGCCAAGGAGCGGGTGTTTTTCCACAGCTGGGACAGGAAGGACTCAAGTAGATACTCGTGAATGCAAGGAAAACCAGATAGGTTTCTTCAGCTGGAAGAAGGTAACTTTTGGTCAGTGGTAAGCTGACAGTGGAGAAGGAGCTATATGCACATGTCTTTCATGGAAACAATGAAATAAACTCTGGCAGCRATCACATTCCAATGAAAAAATGTGCTAGTTGAGATGCCACCAGGAGGTCTTAATTGAGAGGTATAAAGCATTTGTAATCTTGCAAGTCACTAGAGATGTTTTTGCATTGAAGGGGAACATCAGGTGGGATCTTTAAAAAGATCTGAGACCATAGAATCCTAGAATCCTTAAGGTTGAAGGGGACCTTTAGAGATCATCTTATCCAATCTCCCTGCACTCACAGGGTCACCAAGAGCATGTGGTACAGGATTGCATCCAAGCGAGTTTTGCAGATCTCCAGAGAAGGAGACTCCACAATCTGCCTTAGCAACGTGATCCAGTGTTGTGTCGCCCTCAGTAAGATTTTTTTTTCCCTAAGTTCCTGTGGAACTTTTGRTGCTTCAGTTTGTGGCCATTTCCTCTAGTCCTGTCAGTGGCCACCTGAAAAGAGGCTGGCCCCATCCTCCTCACTCCCTGGCTTGAGATATTTAAATACACTAATTAGATCCCCCCTTCAGCCTTCTCTTCTTCAGGCTGAACAGGCCTAGATCTCTCAGCCTTTCCTCATATTCTCTACACTGCTGTATTTAAATTGCTCCACATGAGCAGTACAACAAAACAAAAAACTGTTTACAATTTTGTTTTCCATAGGTCAAGCTGACCTCATCTCTTCTCTAATTTTGGGTAAAGCATCCTTGTGCAGGGTTTTGCAGTTTTTTTGTGAGCTGTAATAGCTCACCAGGTTTATTTTCAATTTGTACAAAAATATTTTTATGTGAGTTGGTTGTTACAGACACAGGGAAATAAACTGTGTGTTTCCTTGATGAATGGTGGTTGTAACAAAGCTGTCTCAACCTTCTAATTGGGCCATTTTAATTTTGGCATCACTAGTGATATCCATGGCATAAATCAGTGAAAATTTACTAGCTGCTCTAACTTGTCTTCTCCTTTCAATTATACCAAACTCTTCTATTATTTAGAACTGGACAGAAAAAAAAAAAAAAAACACTCTTTCTCATCTGGATGTCTCAAATCTCAGAAACTCTAAAGAAGTTGAAGGAATATCAGGGGAATATTAAAGACCCGTAARTTGAAGTTAAGTTATAAGTGTTGATGAAGGCATACAGAGAGATCTTGAATGGGCCAGAACCTGGCTTTCTGCTTGTCTGATGCTGAAGCCCCAAGGAATAATTTCATGAAACTCATACTCACTTCTTACACACCTAAGATCCTATGGATTGAAAGAATAAAAAGAACCAATCACTGACATCTTTGTTGAGGCATCAGTACTAAAATCTGGATTAATGCCATGTAATATAAGCAGGAGTCAGGGGCTGGCTTCCTTAGGCTACTAGCAATAAAATTTAATAAAACCAGAAGGTCATTGGCTCAGACAGGATCTGAGGGAATCTAATAATTTTGTCACCTTGAATAACTAGTTATTATCAGCAAACTTTCTTACCTCACCTCTCAGCTGTTTTTCAGAGAGTTTCCAGGAATGCTGAAGAAAAGGGCCCAGGGGAGATTCTTGAGAAACTCCATTATAAAAGTCTTCTGCTGTGAGAAGTTAGCACAGCTCTGTGGACTTTTTAACCTTTTTTGTCTTGTACAGAGGCTGAAGTTAAGTACACACTGACAGCCAGTAACAGTGGTTTTTCCACTCTTCCAGCCACTGACAGTACCTAAAAATTTGGGTTCATGTCTCATGGTTCATGTCTTAGTGTAGTATTTGTCCAGTTAAGATGGTCACTGGAGAATTGCACTTCAAGAGTGTGCTGTGCCCTCACTGTGTCTCTGATCTCTTCTTGCATACTGCAGTCAGTGCTGGCATCCAGGTCAGACAGGCTGTAATATAGGCAATGTAAAACATCCTTGCCATTTAGACATGAATTTCACTCCACACAGATCAAATGAGTCCTGAGTTATAGCTGGCGGTTATTTTGTTAATTTGTGTTTAACATTGGTTCTCTGTGATAAACAGCACTACTCTACCAACAGCATGTTTTATTCTGTATTTTTGTATATACTTTATTTGTATTACATTGTCTAACCAAATGCCTTTGTAGTCTACTACAGAGTTCACAATATGACATGTAACGTATATGTCATTGCTCTGGTTCTCTTTCTACCACTCCATTTTAAAGATATTATGCTTCCCACTTAACATTTGATTGACTCCATCTTTTTACTTTCTTACCGTAACAGATTAATGAAAAGAAAAGAAAAGAAAAGAAAAGAAAAGAAAAGAAAAGAAAAGAAAAGAAAAGAAAAGAAAAGAAAAGAAAAGAAAAGAAAAGAAAAGAAAG
>NW_020455777.1:3852840-3926035 GCF_003342845.1 Nothoprocta perdicaria | reverse complement strand
AAGGAAGGAAGGAAGGAAGGAAGGAAGGAAGGAAGGAAGGAAGGAAGGAAGGAAGGAAGGAAGGAAGGAAGGAAGGAAGGAAGGAAGGAAGAGAGAACGCATTTAATGACTTAAGTATGAATAATAGTGTGGATGGAGTAGACATGACTTTTCCAAAAGTTTCACAGATATGTTACAGTCCTGTGAAGCAAGATTAAGATTTTATAGGTGACCAAAGATAAGCAAGAGCTTCTAGATGCTGAGTGAATGAATAGGCAGTCTAAGTGGAGTAAGAATGTGAGAGATGTACGGAGTCATGAACAGGGCATTAAATGTGCATAAGGAATTATATTTAGAGTCCATAGGCTGTTTTTATGACTGTAAGTATGAGTAGTCCTCATGAGACAGAGACAGAACTGTGGCTTCTCAAAATATCTGACTTCAGGAGAAAATTTGTCAAAAATTACTGATGCTTTTATTGTAGGATAAATAATGCCCAGTTTCTCAGCTCCCTGGGCAATGTGTAGGAAGATCATCTGAAACTGTCATGTCAAAATTCATGAAGACAAAACCTTGAGACTATTTTTTTGTGATTTTCTTATTGTTGATGGTTTTAAATGTTGGTGTCTCAGATTATCCCTCTGACAAAGAATCATAATTCACTTTTTAAATACACCCTTGAGACATAGATATAGAATAGTACAGATGATGTAAGTATTGTTATAAAACTCTTTGCAAAAGTTGTATGCCTTATCACAGATGTGAACGTACATTCATTTTAGTGATCACAGTTGGTATGCATTTTGATATGCATTAAAATATATTGTTCTACAGCAGAATCGTGATTAGCAGCAGAGACAACAGGAGCTAAAACTCTAATTTAAAACTGGGCTAAACCAATCTAAATGTCACAGACTTTCTGAGTAGACTCAGACATAGATTGAACATCTTGACTTGGTCTACCTCTAGCTGCACGGGAAGAGTTCATGAAACTTCAGGAAGAAAGAAGCAATTCAGACTGTCTACTACTCAGATCACATCAGATATCTCAGTGCTCTCTTTGTGTTTCAGTAAAACTCAAGCCCTCAGCTCAGGGGCTTAACAGTTCAAAATTACTTGTGCATTATTATTCGCACAGCAAACCTAGGTGTTTTGGATCACATTGCGATATACGGTAAGAGAAAATGACTTCTTCAGATAGCAAAAAATTATAGATTCCTTAACTGCGTGTGCGCATATGTCTTCATAGAGAAAAGGAGAGTGCAAGTGTAGGTATGTATGGAGAGAGATCAAGATCATTTTGTATTATTCCCTATCAGACTAGCTACTGTACAAAGCAAACATTTTCATCACCACATGACATTTTTTTTTTTTCGCCAAACCACATCTTAAAGAAAACAGGAATATTTCTTTTTTTCCTCTCTCATGTTATACCAGCATGTCAGCCTTTTCCTAGGTCATTCTATCAATCTTGCTGATTGTTCAGCCCACTGTGATCTGCGCAAGCTGTTTCAGCAGTTGTGTACCAACAGCAAACATTCGCCCTTTGCCTTCCTGTGTCACTGAGCTCCTCTCTTTACCCAGGAGCTCCTGGCCAGCTGCCACAGACAGTAAACTCACCATCTTGACTCGGTCATATTTATTAACTCAGTCTAGATAAACACAGCTGATCAGTAGCAGCCAGTGTACCTTACTCAGCTATTTTTCCTGACATGCTCTAGTCATAGGGCCCAACTCGCTTGCTGACATTATTATTATGCTGGCTTACTATTCCAATAAAGCTCTGGAGGAAGAACGAGTAGCATTGAGAAGTGCGCAAACACACAATTCCAAAACAAGCCCTCTAAACTTTTAAAACTCCTAGGAAATAACCTTTTGCAGTTCAGTTGAAGCAAGCATAAATTAAAAGATATGGGCTCAACTAATCTGCAGGTTCCAATGGAAAGTGACATTTCTTGACCTGCCCAAGGAGAGGAAAGTATGTGCATTTAAAGATGGGAAAATATTACAGCCAAAAGGCCATAACTATCTTCAGGGAGGTTGATTAATTGCCTGAGAATTATGGGATCTGAAGGCTGGCGTATGAACCTTCAGTAAGCATGGAAGACCAGTTCATAACAAATTTCCTTGAATTTAACTTCTGCCATGCTTCACACTTCTGCTTTCATCTTAAAGATGCAAGAATGTCTGGCATCAAGACTGCAGCTATACAAAAGATGAATGCTAAGAATGGGTATAGAGCTTACAAAACTAGAGTGGCTGCTGCTTGCAAGAGGACATTCTGGCAGCCAGTTGCCACTAGCATCCTACTTCTCATATTCAATATTTCTTGGGAGGAAAAGGCAAAGATATATGAAGCTGAAGTTTCCAAAAGACAATTCTTGAGTATCATGATATCCAAACAGTGAGCACAATGATTACATATAAATATCCAATCTTTCTGCTGCTTAGTTTTCTTTCTGTGCATTGATTTTTTTTCATTTCCCAGTTTAAGTTTTTGTCTCATTGAGTGCTGAAATTCTGTGTTAAATGCCTCTGTTAAGAAGTGCTCAAAAGAGGAGAATTTTTTTGATGGGCAAGACTAGGAAAACTCTTGTTACTACCATGGATCCATTGTATGAGGAAGGAGAATGTAGTCTTTCCACTAGTGACAGCTGTAACAAAACTTTATTAGTTTTATTGTGCTTGATTAAAATAGTTCTGAGCTGGGCTCTATAAGTCTAGGCTGCCATTTGACCCAGCTCTTCACCCTGAATTTTCACCTCTTTATCCAATAATCGTACTTCTGATGTCTTGAGCTACATTTTACTCTAGATGTAATGTCTACTCTTGCTTCTTCCACGACTGTCTACAGCATGGATAAGGTATAGCGCTGAGGGAGCCTGTGTGTACCATTGTTCACCCCAACAGGACATGGAATGGAGAACAAAAAAAGAAGATGAATAGAAAGCAGGCCATATTCCAGTCTTATTAACTGAATAAAATTACAGAACTGGGTAAAATATTCCCTTTTATCATGATACCATCTGCCTTGGCTTTGGAGTCAACTGCAAGCTGGCTTTGTTTTTGTGATCAAGCCCTTGGGTTGTGGAACAGGGAATGGCGCCAGTTGCCCTTGCCTTTTATTGGCAGGTAAGGGAAGAGCTAAGGGAATGCTCTTTCCAGGGTAGTAATGGGTAGGTCAAGTGGATTTATGTGTACTGTGCACACCTCAAAAAACCCTCATTTTCCACTATTTTGAAGTTATTTGAGCAAGCACAAACCTTTTCCATGGAAAGAATGATATAATAGAAACAATATGCAATAGTTTCCAAGTAAGATTGCCCTCTCTTACTATCTTAGAAAAGAAGTTCATAATATATTTTAACATTTATTCTGTTCTATAATAAAGCTATTGAAGTATACAGCACAAAAAAAGAAGGAGGTACACTGTAACTGCTAGCGATATGCCATTTTCCCAGGTGTTTTGTGTTTCAAAGTTTTTTTTTAATATCATAAAAATAACTGACTTGTTTTTAAAACTTACAAATGAATTAAGAATAAATATGTGCAGTAAGGTCTGGCCAGGTCTGTAAGAAACCTGAGAAAAATATTGAGTTTAGAATTACTCATAGCTCTGATTTTTAGTAATCTCAATTCAGGAAAATGCTGTTAATCTTCCCATGCGTGGTCAAAATGTCAAGGAAAAAGAAAATCATAGTTAGAGATGGTATTTTGTATTGGTGTATACAACTGCACTTGCTGCATAAGGCAAAAGTTATTAATGCAGAAAAAAAGCTGAAAAAGAATAGCAACAGTTTTTACTGAATTATTCAMCTTTCCAGTACAAGGACTATTGTAAGATAGCTTAGCAGTGAAAGTTGCTACTAAAGCTTTCCTGTCTGTTCCCATTTATAAATTCTATTCTCAGTTGTGTCGTGTATAGTTTTCTGAACATTTGGACAAAATTTTCCATGTCTAGTGCCTGTTTTAGGCTGCATTATTTATGGAAAACTTCAGCCAAATTGTTTCACTTCCAAGTAAAAGTTGAAGTTAAAAAAAGTTTTAAAAAAGTTAAAAATACATGTCTTTCACACACTAAAAACACTTTGGTCCYTTTTTCCTGCACAGATTCAAGCACCCCTCTGGAGAAAAACCTGGTCTAGAAATTTGGCATGGCACAAAGGATGGAGAGAAAGGGGTGCACAGGCAGTTGTGGGCTTAGAGCCACTCCCTTTTTATATTTGCCATTAATACCAACAATACCAGCAATTCTCAGGGACTCCTTACAGGACTCCTGCCAGTAGAAACCTGTGGTGGGGTCATGCATCTTTTTCTACTATTCCCTATCCACTGCCCTGTGCAGATCCACCAGAACTGACCAAAATCTCATTCACAGTTGCTGGTAGGAGCCAGGGATCTGCAACGATGTGGGAGTCATTTTACCCTTGTGCCACAGGGTGGCAGGGCCTTCATTTTCAACTTCTGTTCTGTACTTCTATTTTACCTGTTTCTCTCATTTCGCTTTAGTTCTGTATCATGCTTACATGATGTTACATGAACAGTTAGTTACTCTTGCTTGCATGATTTGTCCTCGACAAGCTTAAACAAGGAGTTTAAACTTGGCTCAGAGTGATGAGGGTTGGTTTGCAAGGTGTTTCTACTCCATCTCTAAGGTAGGTTAATTACTTTCTAAAATAACAGAGTTTTATGAGGATAATCTTTACTGTGAGCACTGCTAACCCAGGACAAAGGCTCTTTTTTTAGAACCATTTATTTCCTTGCTCTGTTGGGAGCAGACCAGCCACTGCAGGTGTTTTTTTCACCAACATACATTACAGACAGCATCATAGTTTACCTATACAATACCTTAGCTTTACTGCCAGACAAATCCTTAGGAAAACGACTTTTATTTGGAGAAGGCGGATGTTCTTTGCTGTCATAAGGATAATTTCTGAAATAAAATGACAGCTCCCGCCACTGGCCTTGCCCGATGTCAGTCTCTTCTCCGTCCTGTCCTCTGCACCTGCACAACATGCTAAAGCAGTAGGAGATTTAACCAGGCTGGGACTGGGGACAAATTAGATGTGTGCTCCCCTGCTCAGTGCTTTCATCACTACTGAGTTCTGCACCTTGGCTTGGAGGGCAAGTAGTAGGGTTTCACCCAAAACAAAAATATATTGTTGTTACAAAATATGTTTTGTATATAATATATAAAAATATATATACAAATGTATATATACATATAAAATATATGTAACAAAATATATTTTCCACCGTCCTCTCTAGTTCCCTGTCAGAAAAGAGTATTTTCTCCCCATCCCACAAAGTGTGCATTTTAACATTAAAAATTTTGTACTGATATCACATGCAAATATCTCAGGAGGCAGCAGAGAGTGCTGTTCAATAAGCAGTTATTTTCTTATGCCTGTTTCTTTCTTATTTATTTTATTTCAGTGCAAAACTGCAGAGGAAGATATAAAAGGAAAGAAAAATATCATTAACTCTTTTTGYTCATAAGAAAGAGCCCTGTGACCTCTGCCAGATAGGTGGCATATTGCATATGAAACAAAGTAAAGACAAGAGCATCCTGTACTGTACAAGCCTTGCACTTCACTGTGTGCTTTGCAGGTCCATTCCTCCTACCTGGGCATCTCACATTTCTTAAAGCCTAGCAATGGGAATACAGGAACAGATCCAAAGCCAGACATGGTAAAGGTGGCAATTGCCTGCTACAAAGAGAAGAATTTAGCAATTTAGAATTCCTCCTCTAGCACTGTTCCTTGTGTTCAGACCTGCTTTTCCATACTTTTCCAGCCTTGAAGGGCCAAATCTTCTGGTGTTGAAGGACAAGAGCGCCTTATGCAGCCCTGTAGTGTATTTGGGTCATTTTATGCCAGTAAGTGAATCCAATCTGTCAAGACTAAAAATGTCTCCAGACGTAGACACTTGGACTTTAATCTCTCCAGAGACGTGAGCCTGGAAGTAACTTCTCCCAGATCTATTACTCGATGGCGCAATAATGGCCAACACTCGAGCAGCTTTTAGGCCTCTCACAGCATATTGCAAACTCATAGCTTGATGTCTAATAGACATCAATACTGCTTAATGGACCATATTTATAGGATTTGCTGCATTCCTCAGAAATGCTTTCAAGTACACCAGATTGCAATTAACATAGATTATGAAGAAGTTTTTAAATCCTATCCCTTTAAATATCTTAATATTTCCTCTGACAACAAGCCAGGTTTCCAATCTGAAAGCAACCAAGCAAAAGTAAAACATACAGCATGCACATGGCCTTTTAGACCAGAGAGCAGAATTTTCCAGCAAAATCAACAGCAAAATCAGCAAAAGTCAAGGAGACTTGCAGAAATGCTATTCCAGTTGATGGAATCTCTCAAATCTTTTCTTTTTTTTTTTTTTTTTAATGTTTTCTCTTGTATTGATAATCTATGGTTAAACAAAATAAACCCAGAAGTATTTGATATTGTTACATTATCTTCTTAAAGTGCGACTTTTTCCAGAATTGTGTTAAGCTGTAAGAACTTTTTATTGTCAGATTCCTTGGATAGAGCTGGGCAAAGAAGCACCATTTTTAGGTTAGACAGGTTTCCTTCCAAGAGATTAGAAATTAGCAATGAAAAACTACTATATTTTTCCTAAAAATCACTGCAAACAGGAAAGTCCATGAATAGTTAAATAATGATGTGTTGAGGAAATGATTGCTCAGGTCTATAAAATTAAAGGACAAAGTTTTTTTGGAGGGCCACTGGTCTATAAGGGAATTGTAATTTACCTGTAATGAGGCTGCCTCRTAGTTAATTAATGAGAGCCAGGTTCAGCTCCTAGCTAGATTCTTGCTTTCTAGGGTGGAAAAAGCTAGGAGAATTTACAAGGTGATATATGTAACTTATGGGAGACATAAACAGAAGGGAAGAGGGAAGAGAACAAAAGGCAATTTATTTTTTTCAGTCACTCTCTGATCTCCAGGAGAATTAATAAAGTCTATTTGTGCTTTATAATAAGAATTTTCTGTCTCTCTGGGCTCACCTCAACCCTACAGTGAAGCCCTTTGTTAGTGAAAATGCAATCTGCTGTCCTGGGTTAGATGTGACTTCTCACATTCAGTATTACATGCAGMGTATTTGGAAAATGTATAAAGAGATATTTGCTTAAAATAAATATTTTGTTAGTGTGATCTTGTAGATAATTTTTATTCTTGGGAAATACTGGCAGGTAGAGTTGACTCTCTGGGAGGACTCATGCTCTGCACTGTCCTCTGGTATAAAGAGCAACTAAAGATCTCAGGTGATTTGTAGATAGAAAGAAAGAATAGCACTTGACTTCATTTAAGGAGCTCTCAGGATCTCCGAGGTAAAATTAATAGTATTTGAGCATGAACGACTAAGAAATGAGCTAGGAAAAAAATATTGCAGTGGGTACCAAAGGAAAAAAAAAAAAAGAAAAAAAAAAAGAAGTTTAAATGCAAGATATAAAGCATAAATTGAATGAAGAATATGTCCCACTGTATATTCCATATCTTTCCAATGACTAAA
Source organism: Nothoprocta perdicaria (assembly GCF_003342845.1). Lineage (NCBI taxonomy): Eukaryota > Metazoa > Chordata > Aves > Tinamiformes > Tinamidae > Nothoprocta > Nothoprocta perdicaria. The sequence continues at coordinate 3,918,518 of NW_020455777.1, read as the reverse complement.
AGATTGATGTATTTCTGGTAGGCAGTCCTAAGATGGGCAAGACTGGAAAAGCCCTCTCTCAAAAAATATGCTTTGCAAGATAAAACATTTACAATATTTATCARATTGGTTATTATCTGCATAACATAATGAAACTTGATTCCTCTAGTATAGTTTGAATAAGAAATTAATAATTAAAAATGTAAATAAAATAATTTGACTAAAATAAAATGAAATAAAATAATTTAATTCTAGTAAGTGGAGAGATGAAAGCTGTTGTCCGTCGTAGTTAYCAAATCCCTTCTGTGTCTGTCCTGGAATCTTTCAATCAAGGGAACAAGCAGAAAACTGAACAATGATTTTATTCTGAGAGAGTGGTGATAAAGAAGTTGCTACCAGCAGAGTCTGTAACACTATCTCTTACAAAGTCCCAGCAGACCAGCCTTCCTTTTTCTGAAGTCATTTATTTACAGAATTAGGGTTGCTTCTGTTTTGACTAAAGAGATGCCCATTTAATTCAAATGTCTCCTCAAAAATGTTATCAACACAGTTCAAACACTTCTCATTTTGAAAGGACCCTTGAAAAGGCAAATAATCAGCCACAATTGCACTGCTCATCAGCCTTGCTAATCATGCACCATCTAAAGTAGGTTGCAAAAAAGATTTTGTGTCTCAGGAAGATTTTCAGTGAACATTTTTTGCTATATATAAGTGTAAATAACCTCCTTTATATTGTTAAAAAATAATGCTTTCATTTTCCTCTTAAGTTCATCAGAATTCTGCTATTTAAAATCTTTTTGATATATTGATATTGCAGCAATACAAATGCTTCCATTCAGAGTTCCTAGCATTTTTTGGAGCATTCATCTAACATTCATCATTTTGGGGAACTCAGTGCTTGTATTTTAAAAACAAGGAAACATATTTCATCTAATCCTTTTCAGTTTCTTTGACATTCAAGGAAATTTGCAGAGCAGATGGGAAAAACYCAAGGAGCACAGTCAGTCCTACCCTTTCGCCCCATGGCAACATGGCCAAGAGCAGCAGAGAAYTGGAAGACCCTTTATGTAGATGCAGAAGACTGAGTGATCAACAGGGAGCCTTTAATGCTGCAAATACTGAAAAGGCAGGACCCTGGAATGTACAGATTTTGCAGGACTGAATATTTAACTCAGTTGCCTTGAAAAAGCCTCAAGCTCTCTTTATATTTTATTACTTGTCCTAAGTAGTCCTGAAAGCTGACAGATGTAGGTTTGGTACTGAAGTGAGTTACCATTCTTCCTTACCTTCTGCAGTTACATGAACTGGGACAAAGTAGATATAAAAACAATTATGTTAATGATGGCATTTAAAAATCACTTTGCACTGCTTAATGTTGGCACTGTTATACAGTATAGGAGACAATGCCCCTCGGTCAGTATTATTTCATATGAATTTAATTTATACTGAAAGAGAGCGGGATGAGTAGGAGAAGCAACTACAAATTTATCAATAAACCTTGGTACATGTGAAAAATCACAGTGGAACTACAAACTTCACAATAGTGAAGTCTGTACATATAGTGTGGGTAATGGAAAGAACTACATCTGGTTAAGTGGAACAGTGCGCTCCCGTCTAATAGTGATAGGAGCAATTTTTGCTCATTGGTTTGGAAAAAATTTGTACTGAAATTTAGCATTTCTGATTAATCTTCTGAGTAGAATGTGATAATCTCAGAACGAGACTATAAATCACATTTTAGACACTTTATTTAATATTCTCCTGAAATCTTACAGTTGTCTTTCAAACTAGTGATACTGGAAAAATAGTAATTCACTTTTACACTAATATTGCAAATAATAATGCATAAATATTGCAAGTTTCAAAACTTTTTTTTTTTGTCACAATAGAGAACAGAATCAACAGAGCTTTTTGTTTCTTCATAGAACAAGAAAAGCTCATTAAACAAGTCTGTAGTGAATGAGAGACAGAAGATAAACTCACTACTTTTGCTAGTTTGTGTATGTACACGAACAGTGCTCATAGCTGTATTGCAGGTGAGTGCTCAGGGCCCTAGGACACAGATTCTGTTTCTCTTGTCCAGTGAGTAGCTATTACTTTGTACAGGGTAGCTTAGTTTGGCAGGGAGGGAGGAAAGGGAAAGAGCAGACCTACAGAAGTAATTCTTTTCCATTCTCAGAAGAGCAAAATCTTTAATTTTTGTTAACAAAATAGTTGACTTCTTAGTAGAATTCTCTGGTTTTGAATGAAGCATGAGAAGATCAAAAGAGATGATGGAACAAACAGAAACCGGGGCAAAGTGTTAGAATAAGAGAGACACTTTGAGAGTAAAGAGAAGAAAACAGATGACAGGAAGCTGCAACAGGAAGGCAAAGGGGTGAAGTAGCATTAATAWATGCCATCAGAAATTATCAGAGACTTGTGTTTTACTTTGATGTTCTAAAAGATAAGTATTAATAAGCATTTTCCAGTCCCTTTTTTGAATATTTCTTGAGCACAAGGTTAGGAACTTTATTTTGTTGGTACTAATTGACTTCTGTTTGCCAGAATCTCTTTCTTAATAAAAAAATATGTGATTTACAGTAACACTACAAGTGCTCATTGTCTTGGCAGGTTTCACACCATATTATTCCAACASATACTGTCTTTTTCTGATTTTCTCCACAGCACAGAAGGACCAAGGTTGTGACTCTGGAATATGCTTACCTGCCTAAGACACAATTTGGTAGTTGTCACATATTTTTCTTTYTAAAAAAATAAAAATGAATATTTAACATCTGTTACAGCCCACCAAAGACACAGCAGTTGAAATGCTTTAGAAAACTGACCACAAGTGATTTATGCTTGGAGTCACACAGAGATCAGAGCAGCAGCAGGCTGCAGGGCCCTGAAGTTCATCCCTTTAGCCCTGAAGGCTCAAAAATAAGAATGCAGCTCAGAAAGGAGTGTTTAAGATTGCCTTTAGAGACAGCTTTTGTTGGTTGTTCCAGTAGACTGTGATATTTATTTGTTCCTGGGATCCATTTCATGATTTCTAGCCTTGCAATAGCTCCATTTGGGGCCCTGCTGTGGCACAGTTCGTAAGAGCTCCCCAAAGCAGGAATTTCTCCCAATATTTGTGCATAAACAATGAACTCATTGCTGGATATGTTCTGAATTATGAAGACTTGCATGAAACCACCAAGTGCAACAGTTTTTGCATGCATGTGAGTCAGTGAGCCCTAGGTTAAACCCTGATGGTCAGTGCATCTCCCTGATATCTCCCTTATAGCCTTGACAAATCTGAAAGTTAAAAAAAAAAAAAAACTTTAATTATAAAAATGTCTCATAATACTTAACAATACAAATAAGTAAAAGATGGTTTATGTCATGGCTGAAGTCTCTCAATCATGTCTAAAAATTTCATGGCAAGTTTGCTATCTCGTTCAAGTCAGAAGTATCAGAGAGCAAGGACCAGAAATTCTTCAACATTTCATAAGTAATATATTTGATCTAAAAACAATCACATTATGCATGAAAGGGGGAGAGTGGAGAATGAGACTAGTGTTTTCACAAGGTGTTATTTATTAAATTTGTGCCTCTTCAGCATCTGGGATAATATGGTCATACAGTCCCTCTTTTTAACCAGCCAGTCTGTTTATAAAAGAAGACCTTGCCAGTGAAAAGGCTTTAGAGCAGCACAGTTCCATTTGTAGCTGCTGGCTGCTCTTGCACCGAACAACACTTGCAGCCAGCTTAGTTGTCTCCATGATCCAGTCATGGATGGACTAACACAGGATCTTATGAAACACAAGACACATCTTGTCAGAGACACATCAACATTTGCCCMTGTATGGGCCAACTCCATAAAACCCAAATGCTCTTTTCTCAGTATTCTTGAATCCTAAATTTATAATAAAGAGAAAAAAAGAAAAATCCCAGATGGTTATTGATTGGGGTTATGTGAATATTTGGCATGTATTCATTACATAGAAGCTTCATGTTGAATAAATAGCAAAATAAAACCGACATCATTTTAAAGTAGCATACAGGTGTGTATATATATGTATATATATTTATATATATACACTTCATACTGTATATATATATGTGTATATATATGTGTGTGTATATATATATATATACACAGTATATAGTATAAAGTAGTATACAGGCAGCTGATCCATCGTGTGATTCCAGAAAGCCCCTTCTTACCCTGCTAAAACATCAGATACAGAACTATTTACATATTTAGGCTCTCACTAGAAACTCTTAACTTATTTATTCACACAAAATACTTTTGAATGGCAAAATTATTAAGAAGAAGAATCACATTTGCTCAAGAATTTTTCTGCTTATTCTCTCTAATCTATTTGTTGACATTTTAGTGTTTACTCAATATCTTCTCTTCTACTATAGTGTGCTTGAAAACAATATTTACTGTCAATTCCTTTTAACTATAACTATTAAAAATGCTATGGGTAACTAACTTACAATGCCTAAGTGTATATTTAGCATAGTACAGTACAGAAAAAGAAAACCAGATATTTGTACCTGAGGGCTTTTTCATATGTAGTGTGACTATGTGTATTTTTGTATTACCTGTATTTTAACAGTTAGCTTGTGTCATTTCTCACTTTTACGTTCATTTAATTTTTTGACCATTTCAGACTTTCAGCTTTTATTTTCTTATTTCAAGTGCCGTAAGTTAATGTGCTTACACTTGTTCAATTCTCTTAGTTAGTACCCCAGAACAGTATTGTTGATCTCCCTTTCTATTTACCCACAAAGCAATCTTTTGCCTTCTGTTCCTACAGAAATTGTAAAATAGCTGCAGGTTAAGATAAAGCAAAGTTTTACTGTATAGAGCAAGTCCTCCTCTTTCACTGGCCATTATCTTTCACAGATATTCTTTCTGAGCCTGCTTTGCTTTACATCATCCTATGGCATACTAGATGGCAACAACAAACACACTTCTGTTCTGATCAAACACTACTAGGCCGGGTGCCCATGGAAAGAAAATCCCCTTAGATAAGCAAATGCATCAAATCTAAAAACAGTCAAGTGAAAGGAAAATAACCCTAAGTCTCTGCTTAATCTTAGTAGCAAACCAAGTCAACATAGGACTGATGCCAGGAGCCCACGCGTCTGCTAGCAATATCTGAGAGAGCACACTTCGTTTAGATAGAGCACCCTGTCCAACATTTATCCTCTTTTCTTATTTAATCTTCCCCTCCATGCTCTGACAGCAAGTTGTTCAAACCTGTCCATTTCTAAGGATCAGTTTCATGGTAAGAAACGGGGAGGCTCCCATTGAGTGTTTTTGCAATAAGATATTCACTGGAGTCCAATGATAACTGTGGAGAGAAATCTATTTTTTTTTTCATGTCTCAGATAAATATGTACAAATAACCATTCAGTTTTTTTTTTTTCAGATAATTTACAATATCTGGATTTTTTTTCCATTTTTCAACTATTTTTATCCAGGAATATGAAACAGAAAAGCGTACTGCTTGCAAGAAGGAGACTCTTCGGTAGTTGCATGTGTTTATTCAAACTTAGGATTTTGAGTTGCCTTTTTTTTTTTTTTTTTCACTCCAAGTGCAGACTGCAGCATCAGGAAGCTGTAAGTAGTCTCTGTGATTCTTTATCTTCATGGCTAATCTAAGCTCCCTTTGTACATAAGCATCCTAATGAGATTGCTATCTCTCACAGACGTTTAATCTAGCCTTGATTAATTTTCTCATCCCCACTGGAGGCATCAGCTTCTTCAATACCACTTTCTGTGAAGCAGATAATCACATAAATTGCCTTTTTGCCTATCCATGCAGGAGACTTCCCTTCTCACTTCTCAACTACAGAGAAGACAGTTTCCCAATCCTGCCCTTATCATGCCATTTGTCAACATTCACTGAACAGATATCTGCAAAATTAGTTCAGCTCAGCTAAATCAGGTTCTTCACCCTCTCTGGACACTGTACAAAAATGCTAAACAACACATAATGTGTGTAACAAAACCCATGGTGGTTAGTTGTAGTGCATGCACTACCATGGCCACAGAAGCACTCACACATCCAAACCAGCTTATTACTGTACCAACACGGCATCACACATTTTATGTAGCACCATGGACAACTTTTATTTCACTGTGCAGAAGTATTGGTTTAAAAATACATTTTTTTGATGTTGAAAGTAATTTTCCACTATGTTGCATAATTTCATTAGGGAGCTGAAAGGTCCTTAGTTAACAAATTGGGAGTCTTCCCTGTTCAACACCACCTGAGTAAAAAAAAAAAAAAAAAAAAAAAAAAAAAAAAAAAAAAAAAAAAAAAAAAAAAAAAAAAAAGGCGGGGGGGAAATCATACATATGGAGTGCAAAAATAAACTTTTAACAGTTTGGCATATCACGGCATATCATGATGCTCAGGATGTGTTAACAGTAGCTCCCAGTAGGTTCATACTCTGCATCCTTGTGCATGCCAGAGACTGGCTACAAGACAGATCTTTATTCCTGTTATCCATATCAAATCTAGCAAACGTGTGCCCAAACCTGCTCCAAAGCTTTATTTAATATTCAAATACCTTAAGACACCTGAAATACAAGTAAAACACACTGAATTGCCAGGGATATGGTAAAAGGTAAGGAACAGAAAGGGGGTCCTGTGACAAAGGACCTTTATATGAATGACTGTAGTGAGTTGGGGCTCTGGCCACATTATCATCCATCTTACATCTCTGGCACTGGCTTCCCTGAGGAGGAGAAAGGTTGCCATACATTCCTTGCAGAAATGTTCTCTCTAAACAAATCCTTCCTGTGGCTTTACTGCAGGTGTCAGCACAGCATGCCTAAATTTGTCTGCGAGATCTGCCCATACATCAATAATTTCATAACCTGTGGATGTCAAGAACCAAGATAAAATAATAAGCACACTCCAGGTTGAATGAGGTTAACTAAGTTGCGTTTAGTTTATTAATTTTACCCATATACATAGCTGGTTTTATAAACACCACGTGAGGAGGCAGGATAAAACGTAACAAAGTGGTAGGGATAAAAAATTCAATATGTAACGTGCCAATGTACCAACTGTGCTTTATATATACTTTACAATGAAAACCAAACAAATCAGAGCTTTTCAGAGGAAGTACACATTTTATTTTGAACTAGCAAATTTAGTTTATTAATAAGTAAAAAAATAAATCTACAATAGCAACAGTGCAAACACATCAGAACTTGCATGGCATACAGAACACAAATGAATAAAAATTATTATACACAGGGTCCGATATTTCCTATGTTCCTGGCCGTGACATGTGCAACAAACAACAGGGAGAGGAGTATATTGCAACATAAACATGAAGATGAGCTGCATATTACTGGTTCTGTCTTGTATGGTCTTTCTATTTCAGGAGGTAAAGCTGTCATGCCTTGGATCTGGAATTAAAATCACCAAAAAGGGTCAGAATTTCTCCAGAGAAGACTAGGAGTCTCTGTTTTGCTCTCTAAATATTTAGCTTCTTGCATCACAATCTATGTTCTGCTCTGTGTTGCGGTTGTGATTCTTACTGTGGAAACCTCAAGCTCAGTAAAAATTCGTATATTCATATATTTCATGCTCTGTTATCAGTGGCATCCRTTCCTTTTAATTTGTGATTAGCCCTGGCATCCTAAACCAGCAGAGTAAGATTAGGCTTTCATTGCMTGATTTGTATGCGTTTTCTTTGTTTTGTAGAGTTATAAGAGATAAGAAAAGAAGCATACATTATTAGAGTGTAATAGTCATATTGAATGATATTTGAACCCATTCTTTTGTACATACAAAGCTTATATTTGTATGTACAATGCAATTAATCAGGCACTCATCTATTTCTATATATTTTCTATTTCTTACTCCTCCCTAAGAACTTCGTATAATTTTTAAGCAATTTGAGATATTCCCCTGCCTGTCCCAGCTTTGATATGAAATGGGAAAAATGTGAGTACACTGTTTGGTTATGTTTTAATGTGCTCCTTACTTGCATAGTTTAATTCTTAAAGTAACACTGCCAAGTATAGTATATTGAAGACAGAAGTTCTGTGAAAAGCAAGCGACTGAGCACAAACATTTCTGAAAGTCTGAATGTCTACTTATAAAGTATGAGCTTGTCTTCAGGGTTTTTCATGTTGCAATTATCCTGCACTGCTGAAAAAATAAACCCTCCAAATATTGACTCAATCTAAGCAGATGTAATACAAACCTAAAACTGACACCATCCCCAGAGAAGAAGGAAGGTATTTTCAAGTCACTTCCTCTGTTCCAAGCTTTTTCTTTCTTCTAACAACTCACCGATTGTTTGGCTATTCAGTTTAAGTCTGTTCTTGATTTTGATGAGGATGGCAAATTAAATGTAATATTGTCCATGAGGGAAGGAAAAGGAAAGAGTCCTGATCTTAGCTTTGACGACTATGCCTTTAGTCATTTGAAATCAGAAACTAATGATAAAAAGCAAGAACTAAGCACTCTTAAGTTACAGTGAGATCACTCTTTGACTATGTTCTCTAAATTGTGAGCATTATTCTTTCATTCTGTAAGATAAAAGGGAACAGCATTTTCCAGAAAGCATATCATTTAAAAAGTAAAGCCCATCCGCTCCTGATAAAATTTACATGTGTTTTCCATCTTTTTAGCTTGTCCTCTGGTAAATAATCAGGGAAAGAGTGGCTATGTAGTTGCTACTGACAAATAGTGGTAAAGGTCAAGAAATTTCATAAAAAATAGTGATTAGTCATAGGTACTGTCAATAACTGCTTTTCACAGAAGGACCGAAGTACAGTAATATAAAGAAAAATCAGAACATCTTTGATTAATAATAGCTCGTGGTATTTCATGCACATCCTGCAGGCAAAATAGTCTGATCAATACTGGAAATATTGGAGAACACTGTTGCAGGAAAGGGCGTTTCTCCACTGTCCTTAAAGCAGTGTGTGTTCAGCTAAGAGATAGAATGGCCTCTTTTGGGGTGAAAAAAGGTCCTTTTTTCAGGGGGAAAAAAGGTCCCTTCTCAGAAGCACTTCACCAGTAGTGTTTGGTATCAACTCTGTGATTTTAGACTGGCTAAAAATCGTATTAGGATATTGAGGAAACAATCTTGAATTTGGCCTCAGTATAGGAGTTCAGAGAACTTTAAGTCACAACATATGTTTTCAGAGTCTCTTTCATGGATCATACTCTGATGATCTAGTAATTCTTTACCAACACATATTGACACTGAAGATAATATTTTCTCCCTGAGGGTACTCTTAAAATACCATTAGACATTTAGAAGAAACAGCTACTTACTGGCCAATTATTTTTATCTTCCAATTTATTAATCAAGAGGAATGAAGAAAGGAMGAGCACAGAAGATAAAATCTTCAAAAGGGTACATGGGAGATAATTAGTGTAAATGTATTTTTTGATCCACTACTGAAGATATCTCTGAGACATAAGCCTAACAAGAGGTAAGAGATGTAGGGAGAGCATTTATATAATCTTAGACCACTTAGAGATCTGTGTTAAAGAAGAAGTTTGTTTCCAGATACTCCTTTGGCAGTTAATACAGCAGAGTGATTCAGACAACAAACCTGCTTTAAATTTAACTCATTCATTTAAAGACCGTAACTGACAATGGAGGGAGTCAACGGAGATTTGTTTTCAAAGTTGGACACCTTGTCTGGATACACATGGATGTTCTCACCAATGTTCCAGATGCAGTGGAAGACTCCATGCTTCCATTACTGACTTCAAATGCCACTTGCAGTTCTAGCTTTTCTACTCTTTTTAAGATACTTGGAACTGGAGTTAGGTGGAAACAATAAAACCATTCTCATCATTAGGTATTTCATTTCTGAAATGGCCATGTAAGCTGTGTGAACACACACAATCAGCTACTTATTCATACCTGATCAAGCAGCAAATGTCATATCAAGCAGTTTCATGTCATTGTCATTAATACTCTGAAAGCTCAGGAACAGACTTACCGACCACTCCGCATTGTCTGTTTTTGAACATCGCACATTCACCGGTAGTTTAAGAACCAGTTCATTATAGGAGAAACCCTCTGATTTGGACCATTTGAACTTGTTCATTGCATCCATAAAAGACAGGTTTTTGTATTGCTTAGGACTCTTGATAATAAAAGGCCAAGTCCTAAAGAATATAAATAAATAAATAAATAAATAAATAAATAAATAAATAAATAAATAAATAAATAAATAAATAGATAAATAAATAAAAAAACAAACAAACAAACAGATAAGTGTAATGCTATTCAGTTGAGAGAAATGAGGGAAGACTTTTGGATAATCTACTCAGAAAACAAAACACTTTAAACTTATATAATTACATGTAACTCACATTCTCAGCTGGTAAGAACTGATGTAGTTTCACTGACTTTAATAGACCTTTGAAAGTCTGGTCTCAGTGTCAGACCTGCTGCCAGATACTTTTAAAAGTGAAGGGCATTTAAGAAACAAATTACATTGCTTTTCTCTGATCTACAAACTGAATACACAGGAAATTCAAAACAAACCTTCTTTGGTGACTTTAAAAAAAAAAAAAAAAAAGAGAGAAAACAAAAAGGCATCCTCCCTGTTAGGCTTGGCAGGCAGCACTGCAAAGAAATATTTGCCATTAGAAAGCTTCTTCCAGATCCCTCTGCCTAGCTGTGGTCACAACTTGGATAATAGGACTAAACTCAGCATAGCTCCTGGGTTGCTCTAACATGTATCATTTGGCAACTGTCATAAAAGACCAAGTGAAAATAACTGGAATGGAAAGTGTCCTGGACATTGCTGGTTGACATGTCCTGGCACCCTGTCTGCAAAGAAACTTTTGGTAAAGCTTGAGAAAGAAATCTGTTATGCTGTCTCTAGAGATGTGACAATTCTCCCATTTTTTATCCCCATCAGGAATGAGTGAGGTCCAATCCTGTTCCCTTCCCGAGATGTGGAGAGGAAAAGAATGATTTCTCCTGCCAGTCCCAGAAGAGGGAATAGAAAAAAAAAATGAAGAAATCTTTTCTTGATTGTTTCTTATTTGATTCCAAGAGAATTAACAAAAAACAGCATGGTGAATACGGCAGGCTTTTAAAAACAGAAAGTCAAAAGCTGCTAGTGCAAAAATGAATGCTATTGACTAAAACTTTATTTAACTGATGGAAGTATGAGTGACTCTTTGAAATAATTTAGACAGATGAAGTTGAGATGCATTCCATACTTAGGTATGTGGGATATAATTTTAATCCCACCTTTACTTTATATTATTGTATCCTATTACTTTTTCATCTCAGCTTCTCATGACTTATGCCACTGTCTGTATCAGAGTAAGGAAAATAAGAGTTTTAAGGTGAACCAATAATGACTTGATTCTGCTTCCAGTTTGTTTTCATGTGTAAGTCAAGTGTGAATTTAGAGAAGTCAGTGAAGTAATTCTAGTACAAAACTGACACAAGAGAGATGAGCATCAGGTCACATATCCTTAGGCTGACAGAGCTTAATGAGACAAGAATTGTGGATTAGGTCATAAATACTAGAGGCATTAATAATCTCGTCTTCTAATTACTATTCCATACACAGCAGACAGTCTGCATACTTACTCTACTCAAAACATCTTCATTTCCTCAGGCCAAATGTACTTTTTTTTTCCTTAAATACAGTTATCATGAATGAACACTAAAGAGAGTTAGAATATTTTCTTTCTAAGCTCAGAAAGACTTTCTTTGGTAGGAGCTGTTTAGAAATTATGTTCTTCTAGTATTAAAAGAAGTTGTAAATAGAAATGACAAGAAAAATGAAGCAGGCACTGCACTGTGACTTTCTTCAAACTTTTCTGTTGCAGATACAGACTTAAGACCAGTAAACTTGTACAACAAACAATTTTGCAGTAATAAATTTAAGAGGTTTTGTTAAGAGTTACTGCATAAGGAAAACTAATTTTAAAACATGATTATAGGCTATTAGTCTAGCAATTGTATTTTAAAATCCTACTAGTGCCTTCATTTATGGCAACTAACTTTATCAATGTAATTTGCACTTCAACATTAACAATGTACTACGACAAAGAAGTAAGGGTCATTTGAAAAATCAGATTTGTAATCTCACAGACCAAAACAAATGACAAAAATATATACACACATTAATAAATATTTCACTTGCCTGACTGGTCGATATATTTCCTTTACACCAATAAACTGTAGTTGTTCCATTATGTCTGGAATACTTGCACATCGGGTGAGGTTGATTCTTGGGTAATAGAGTAGATACGACAGGCACATTTCATCCCTGGTGCTCAGACCACCCTGAAAATGAAATTTTTCTTTTATTTAAGATAGTTGTGGAATTTCACAGATAAAAGCACTGATTAGCATTTTTATGATAATTAAACRTGTAATGAGAGGTCCAATTTGACAGGTATCTTTTGCTCATTAGATTATTAAGTAAAAAAAGTTACATAATTAGTTACAAAATATCTTTCAAGCTCAAATGGTATCACCTGAGCTTAAAAGACATCAGAAAGAGTGTCCACCAACTTAATTGGTAGTAGAGTAACAGTAAGCTTCATATTATGTTGAAAAGTATGATTTGAGAAGAACAGATCTATTGCAGACTGTCTCTAAGGTTCTTATATTCACCATGCCTCAGAAGGATGGATTCAGACTGGAACAGATATAGAAAAAGTAGAATGAGCTTTTTTATGAGAAGAGATTAAATGAATTTTGCTTAGTAAAATGGAGGTTGGGACAGAATATATTTCTACATGTAATCTCATCATAAATACATAAGTGAAAAAGAAAAAGAGTGGTTATCAACAGATAATGTTGACTTAAGAACAAATAAGCACTAACTATAAATGAATACCTAAAAATAAGAATTTTCAACTCTCAAAAAAAAAAGTCATGAAATATTTTTCCATTGAGAGTTGTGGGCAAACTACTAATTTAAAATTGATCTTGAGAAGTATGGACAAGATAGTGATATGCATGTTCCTAAATCCTGTGTGAGAACAGTGCCATGGATATCAAAAGTCTGTATTTTAAAAACGATCATAATAATCCTTATGACTTTAAAATCTAAGAATCTGTGAAATGAACACTAACAATACATAGCAAACTGAAACAGTCTAAAGTGTACACAGGATTTAGCAGGCAGGTTCACACTTTTAATAGCATCCTATAAAAAAAAAAAAAAAGGTCTTTAATATTGTTTTTGTACTTATGTTGATCCATTAATATTTTTTCTTACCCATGTCATACGAATTCGGTCCACAGTACTGTAGTGACATTCTGTGATTAAATTATCCCCCTGAAACACAAGATTTAAGATGTTCACTATTATTTTTATTAGCACTAGCTTCAGGTGACCAAAAATGACTGTGAAAACTTAAGCAATAAAGGTTATAATAAAGGTTATAACAGTCAATGTGAGTTTTTGAAAGAGCATAGAATTAGGTAATTGGTCTAGACTAGAAYTGAGCATTTAGCATTCATATTGTCTGAGATCCTCTGTGATTTGTGACTGATTAAATGGAGTCTTATCCTGTATTTCATACATTTTTTTTTCAAATAGCAATGAAAATGCCCAGTTATGATCCTACTTTCAGGGAAATTATATATGCAGACAACGTGCACACACAATTTTTGCTCCAAAAGTCTTCCAGTGCTACTTTGGGTATCTTGCCCCAGGCTCTTTCATCCTGCCAAAGTCAATAAATTTGTTGCTAAATCAGGAAAAGAAGGTTTTCCACATCACAGTAACAACGATTTAACTACCAAGCCTCGGAGTAGAGGAGTGGCAGGCAAAGACTCATCTACACTGACAGATATGTATGGGAAAGGCTGAGTGATTACCTTCTCAAGTACCTGCAACTAACTTTCTGCTGTTTTGACAAACTGATCTACAGTGTTTCTAAATAAAAAGAAATGGTAGTACATTTATCCTCTGTACCTAACTAAACGCATATCTCAAAATCACCCATATTATCAAGTGGAAATAAAATTATTGAGGCATTATGCTAGAACATGTAGAGAAGTGTGCTATAGAGAAGTATTTTTGCATAAGGTGAAAGCAATAAATGGCATTAAGCAAGGCGCACTTGGGCGCACTGAGTATATCATATACTGTCAGATACCCCGTTTCTCTTTCTTTGCTGTCTACTGCCTTTTGTCCTGGAATTTTAAAAGGCCTTTCTCTATAATTTACTTGCATTTTCCTAAAAAGATTACAGGCTTTTTCTGTAAAAGGCATCTAAATTGGTCATTTCAGCCAGTCTTCTTCCTAAACCCYGAAACGCTTCTTTCCTGTAGGAGATAACACAAGTTTGTCTTTGACGTCCCAGTAGAGCACAAGATCTTCAAAGAGTAAACGTCGCACCTGCATGTCTAGGTTAAATTAAATAAGGAAGTTGCTATTTGGGATTCTTGCCTTTAAAGGACAAATAGCAAATTTGTCCCAGTTGGGGACAGAAGATATAAAGAAGGAGGAAAATGTGAATGTCTCAAACTATGATGTTCCTGACCATACTCATAGTTCAGTCATTTCATCGGCCTTTTCAACTTCCTAGCTTCAATTATGAACAAAATGTAGTTGTTTAGTTTTTTAGTATGCATTCCATTWGGTTAACAGGATTGTTCATGTGCACGTGCAACACAAGCGCAGCTATTCAGCTGGCCAGATCTGGAACAACCAAAACTCTGCAGCACTTAACTTTCTGTCCTCAGGCCAAAGCTTCAGAAATGCATTGCCAGATAATGAGATAAGTAAATAATTTTTTAAATGAGTACCCATTCAAAGAATGTAGGCTCTTTTCATGAAAAATCTATGGATAGTTAATCATTTAAAGTTTTATAATACATTTACATCTTTTTTAAGTATATTACATTATTATTACAAGAAGAGCAGTAGGGTTGCATAGTTTCTTATTCCAGAGTGCTTTTTTTGGTTTACTCAGCAAAACCTCATGTGGAACATTAGCAGTGAGTTTTTCTCCCAGCAGGAAATAAAAACATGAAATAACAGAAGGCCTACTTGGCTGATCTGTAAAGGCAAGTTTGCAAAGATGAATGCTTGCTGTGTGCAAGTATTTGGGATGGGCTGCTTAGTTCCACTGGCTCAGTAAAGCCACATCATGGTGTTTCCATTCTTTACTTGGATGGATAGATGGATGCACAAAGATGGTACAACCACACGTGCATGAACATACAATCTCCTTTGCACAAACATATATAGTAGTAAATTTCAGATCAGCTAATTGTGGGCATCAAACACACCCCAAACTTAGCTTAAATGGATAGTTCAAGTCAATTTTTTGGTGAATGAGCGGAGACATTTTTTTGGGCAGTGCATCTGTGACCTTGTGTAAGTGGAAACACAAACAAAACATCAAAGAAAAACAACAACAACTAAAAAGAAATTAAGCAAATCCTGCTGCAAAAATAATCCTTAATGTGAGCAAATGTTAAGCACACGTTCTCTTAAAGCACACTCTGGAGAACAGTGATGGGTGTCCTACAGGCAATATGGTCCTTTCTTCTTTCAGATACTGAAACTCCTGGAAGTTGAAGTCAAACTCATCATCATAAGCAAGCAGCTTCTGTTCCTCGCCGTTGCGGAAGTGGCGCATCCTGATAGCTCTGCCGGCAAGATGAGCGTGAAGAAGCACCGCAAACACATGAATCCCACCAGGCCTCTCAGCACCTAGAGCCTGGCCACGAAACCAACATCATTAGTGTGCCCAGACGCCAGGGACAAACAGAGCTAAGATATATTCAGAAATGCATTTCATGTTCCCTTAATCTACAGTAAAATAAGTGGCATACAGGCAGGAGCAAAAACAAATCAGTATGTGAAATTAAATGCATATATAAAAAGGGCGGTTTGGAGGGGAATTTCTTCTGTTTTTGGTAAAGATGCGTTTTAACTTGATGCACACAGTTTTTATCAAAATCAACTGGACTGCCAATAATGCTCAATCAAATATGACCTGTAAGGGTATTATATCAAAACTGGCATATTATTTCACTCCTTGGACTGATAGGGCTGAATGTGGATATTTAAAGTGAAAAAGCTTTTGAGTTGAGAATGTTATCTTCAATGTTGTGCCAAGAGAAGCAGTTTAAAATAAGATGATATAATTACTGTATGCTCTACTTCCTATCTTCAAGTAAGTTGGTAGTAAAATATTGAAGATTTATATCTGAAATTTTCTTTCCAGGTCAAAGCAATTTTAAAATGAACTTTGCCAGAACAGCACATATCTGACATCATTCTCATTGCAACAGAGATAAGCAGATCCAAAGTTTGGCTGTACTAARCTCTGACTCTTGGCTTGATCAGAGYCAAAACTGGAAATAACCTGTAATTGGAATACAATTTAAGTAAAGCTTTTATGCTGGAAACCTCAGTAACAACATTCAAAATTCAATATCACTAAGAACAAGCTTAAATTCTGTATCTAACATGCTCTTTACACCAAACTATAACATAAAATACAAATACTGATTTGGACAAATGACAAAATATCTGAGAATCAGAGCTTATGCAATACTTCCATAATGTACACATTAAAATCTTCCGTAGAGAAATTATTTTAACATTTTTAACAATTAAAAATTTTAATTTTAATTATTTAACAAAACCCAGGTATTTAATGAGTTCACAGTTTTGTGCTTTGGGCCATACAAAATAAAAACCTATTCAGGTTTTCAGTTTCTACAGTTGATCTAAGAACACTTCTCAGGCTTTCACTTCAAGACAAGGAGTCTTTTACACATAGATCTCAGTTAATCTCTCTCCATTTTTCTGCCGACTAACTATTCCAGCCACTAACAGCTTTGCYATAGAAGGTAAAGTATAAGTATAAAGTATACATTAAAGAGAAAATTAAATCAGTGTATACATTGCATCTCTCAGTATTACTTATATCAATAAAACAACATGAATACTGAATATCAGCTTAACAATTTAATAGAACTTTCTGAAATCTGAGATGACAATAATTTAACAAACTCTTTTTTTTTTTTTGTAAAGTACTAAGGTACCAAAAAGGTTCAGAGTTCTGGTGTGTACCATGAAGCAAATGTTATTGCTCACATGTCTTCAATGAGCATCTTTCAATCTTACCAGTAAGTTAAATAGGCTGCCCTAAATTATGTCTGCGAACACAACCCAGCCCCGTCAGACAGGAGACATACCTCTTCCAGACATTCCAGCGTGCAGTGACCCTCTGACACAAATTCAGGCATGCCTGGTGGGATATTGTGGAAGAGGCTAACCCAAAGACCGGCTTCAATAACCCCAGCATCATATTTCCTTAAAACTGGAGTATAAATTAGCCTCAGTCCAGAGTTATCTATCAAGCCTGCAACAAAAGGACACAGTCAATTGTGGCTATAAATCTGTACAAAAAAAAAAAAAAAAAGAAATCGAATCATTTCACATCTTTCAAGGTTTGTCCTATTTTTTTTTAAATGTATATTCAGGAATTAGCCTCAATAACCCACAAAAGAGTCAAATCATTCATGGAGATGCAGAAATTGTCTTGTGGGCAGCTTATAAGAAGTTTGTTAAGCATAATATTTTGGTATCTGCAGTGGTCAGAGGTGAATGAAAAACCTGTCATTTCTGTTAAGTGTTCCAATTGTTGCACAAGTGTTAATTTCTGTGTTAGCTTATCTATTATTCTACTTTGTTTTGCCCTTTTAAATGTTAGCTTTAAAAATTAAAAATGCAAATAAATTTCAAAGTACCTGAGAGAAAGCAAGGCTTCCCAGTGACCTCTATAAGTCTTCTTACAGACAAAATAGACATAATGGTGTCTGAAACCAGTTTATCAATATGAAAGCAGCAAATGCTAGAGGTATAGAGTAGGGTCTAAGGTGTCTAGTCACCCAAATAATTAACAGAGAGTAGTATATTACTGAGGAAATTACTRAGGAACAAAGGATATGACCTATAGACAGCCAATTAAGCATGATAATCAAGAAACCAGTAATGAGACTTYCCAGAGGATACAAATGATAATCACTGCTGCAGTGATATGTGCTGTCCCACAACATCTCAGTTTTAATGCACTAGGGAAACCAACTTCCTTTCCAATGCTCTTAGTACAACCTCATCCAGATGAATTTTTCCCTTGCCACGAGCTATTCCACATTCGGCCTGCCTGTTACCAAGACCAAAGTGTCAGACATGCTTATGTGATCTAAGGAAATGTGTTTCTGATAAACAGTTTCAAAAGCGACTGTCTTTCAGATTAAAAGCGAATGTTAACAACTTCAGAACCAGCAACATTCAAAAAGAAGCAAGTTAGGAGGAGTTGAAATATCTGTGAGTCTAACTGAGAGCCAACAGTTCCTCGGCCTCTGAGTCACTTGGGAAAACATTAGGCAACAGCACTAAGTGGCCCTGCTGGTAAACAGTGCGCTCCTTAACCGCGAGAGGCAAGCCTGGGAAAAACAGAGCTGGAACTGGGAGAAAAAAACTGCTTTTGTAGCAGTTTGACCACCGTGCCCTCAGTCCTGGCAGGATGGAGGTGGGGGAGCCAGCCCTGCACAGCAGCCTCATCCCTTCAGCAACCCTCCAGCTCCTCACACTCTTGCATCATTTGCTATATTAGCAAGCAGAGAAGGACAACTTCATTCCYGACACCCATTCCTGCCTCCACAGTCTGAATTTTCCCTGCTCTTCTGTGGACATATGAGCATCCCAACAAGGCCAGACTGTCCCCACTGCTTACAAAGGGGCAAGAAATGTGATTAATCCCTGGCCTCTTTAAGACACACAGCATCAGTGATACAAATGAAGTTTATTGACTCCCCTGCAAATGTGCATTCTGAATGGATGGCATTTGTCATTGTTTGTCAGTTTGTCCAAGCAATTTTAAGATATCTCACCTGAGTTATCACAAAGAGGAGAAGTCGCAGTAAGGCAGAATGCACTAACCAGCACAGAGAGCACAGAGAGCTTTATTTAA
Organism: Nothoprocta perdicaria; assembly: GCF_003342845.1. Lineage (NCBI taxonomy): Eukaryota > Metazoa > Chordata > Aves > Tinamiformes > Tinamidae > Nothoprocta > Nothoprocta perdicaria. Next base: position 3,899,574 of record NW_020455777.1, on the reverse strand, counting down.
ATGCATGGGGATATAAAATAAGACCAGTGCATTATGCATTTTACCCAATTCAAGTGCACCAGGCATCAGAATATATTCAGGCATAGCAGCTCAATATAGTTTTGTTTAAGAACAAAAAAAAAGCACTACTTATCTTCTCAAGAGTCAGCTTTGAACTATCCTAGATTTTCTGGGGCACTTGGCCTCACAGGAAAACAGCTTTTTACTTCCTTTAAATATAAGTAAATTTTAGAATGAAAACTTAAAAAGAAATAAAAACCCTTCTCTTTTAAGGTAAACTGCTTTTACTGAGGGAATAGTCTGGCAAACTGAGACTTTCACGTTCCTTTGCTTTCAGAAACTGCCCTCAGCTGAGGTCTTAAAAATACTAGAAAAAAATAAATAAAAGGCCTTAAATGACACTTATTTTTAGTGTTTCAAGGCCAGTGAGTGCTGAGTAATTCTGCTCAGCTATGTGTCAGTCTGATTGGATCTCTCTATGAAAGGACAGGATATAGAAAGAGCATAAGAAATGTAGTGATAAAGAGATGCATTCATCTGGTCCAGTTCTCTGGATATCTGAATCTCTCCCTTGTAATTACAAGAAACTACTGACTGGAAAAAAATGAACCTCATATTGGTTTTTGCTGTTTGCAGTGGGATGCAACAGGAAATGCTTGCATCCAGTACATTTCCCAATCTTGCGTATTTTAAAGAGTATGAAGGTACAAACCTTCTGTATATGATGGGTTGTCATAATGCACCTCCATAAGTACAAACAGAGGATCACCTGCTGTGCCAATGGATAAACCAACATGAGGCGGGTAGGTGAAGCCCTGGAATTCAAAACATATTGCTGTAAGATTTTTTTACAATGTTTATTCCTTTTTTTAATCCATCCAACCATCCATCCATTTATCTAAATGTATAATTGTAACATTATATTTTTATATACACATATAAAGAGAAAGCAAATACTGAATGCATTAAATCCTTATGTCAACATAAAATATTAGGTTCTCTGCTTTCTAGAGGATATAGCCCAGAGGAACCTGGTCTGACCTCACAGCTGACCCTGCTCTGAGCCGGAGATTGGACTAGAGACTTCCTGAAGTCCCTTCTATCCCAAATTATCTTATTATCTTATGATTATTTACCTTGCATTTGTTACTTCAGCTAAAAAGGAAAATCCATTTTAAAAACATAAACATTGCATCATTATGCAGTTAGTTTGACAATAAAATCCTTATTAAAAAAAAAAGAGACTCTTCATTTAAAATGTCCCTATTTTTAAAAAGTGGTAATTTACAGGGGATACTGAGGTTGCATGCAATAACATTGCTTTCACTGTACAGATCCTTAAATTCTGTATTAGTAGGAGATGTGTTGCAAATAGTTTGCAAAATTGCAATAGTTTGTGCTGGGCCTGTTGCCCCCACGCTGTGATTCAGGGTCATTTCCTTTGGACAAGCTCTGGCCTGACCCCATACGCTTAATGCCATTAGTGGCTGAGGGTGCAAGGTTCAACCTCAAGATGTGCGAGGTGGATTTCTCCCAAGGGAACTGTGCACAACCTCAAACTRTTCATCATGCAAAACAGATCTTTGTATGTGGAGAAAACTTAGAGGTTTACTTCAAAAGCACAATTCTGATCCAAAGTGCAATGCTTCTAACTACTAAGTGAAGTCATCTAATGAATTCACCTTATCAGGAATCATATCTGCAACATTTTAGAGAACAGATATAACAATATTTTATTGTGAAGTTTGAGATCCTTTATAATTTTGATGTGCACTAATGAAATAATCTGATTGATACACACCAATAAATATTATCACTTCTGTATCACATATGACAGAATCACAGAATGGTTGAGGTTAGAAAGAAGCCCTAGAGGTCATCTAGTCCAACCCCTTCTGCTCCAGCAGGGACACCCAGAGCACAGGACACAGGGTGGCATCCAGGTGGGTTTTGAAGATCTCCAGAGAAGGAGACTTCACAACCTCTCTGGGCAGCCTGTKCCAGGGCTCTGTCACCCTCACCGCAGAGTTTCTCCTCATATAGAGATGGAACATATGGGTAAACCGAAGCCCTGTGATCTTCATGGCAAACCTTAGGGTAACCCAAATCTGCCAGATTCTTCTCTACAGAGTTTTAGCAAGGCAGCCATGCTTGCAAAAGCCTTCATAAGCCTTGTTAAATTATAATTTATTTATATAAGTTTTTTATTTCACTTGGTTGAAAACAGTTGAAGGTACAAATACTAGGTCAGAGTATAGCTGATGGCAAAAAAAAGGCCCAGAGTACACATCAGGGACAATGCTCAAAGTGAATCAAAGCTGCTTTTGATGGGTATGTGTTGCAGCTCTGTGCACAGCAGCTCTGAAATCTCTACCAACAGTCCYCTGGGCCAGTCCTAGGGCCACATGATGCAAACAAAGGCCATAGATATTGCAATCTGCCTGGTGTCTGCATCACTGTTTGTGTGGGCACACAACAAATCAGTGGGGTAATGAAGGGGTGGGATGTTTCTTTTGTAGTAGTGCTGAAAGTACTGATTGGAGTCTAAATATGAAGGAATATGAAAATACAGCTTGGGATCATTAGGGCACCACATACTCTTTTCTGTAGATGTAGCCAAATGCCATGAAGCAAGTGATTTTTTTTTTTGTGGGATTTACACCAACATAAGATTGCTCCTACATGGAAATGTCTCTTAGACCTGACTAGGGTAATTTCAGAGTCACAGAAAGGGGCAACACTGTAACCAACATGGTGATGAGGCATGAAATTAATTGAAACAACACCTAACTTAATTAGGAAAGTGTATTCTTGCCTCCTTGTCCTTTATACAGTTGCCTATATATGGTACTTTCACTGCTCTCTTTGGCTACAAGCAACAGATGCTGGCTGGCCATTAGCAGTGGCAGTGCATTTGATCAGATGGAACAATCTGATAAGGAGACAGACTTTCACGCTCCTGAGTTGCCTTTTTCCCTATAAGGCAACAGCTACCTCTATATTATTTTCATTACATTTAGTTTTTCACTCAGGATGTTAAAAATATTTCATACTTAAAAGGTCAATAAGAATTTGGTGGTGAGGCATTTGTGGACTGTGGTTATATATATACACACACCTTTAAAAAGAGATAGATTAAGTAATCATTAATATACTAGGAAGAAGCTTTATAGTAATACTCCCTTCAAGCCCTGTTGATGATCCATCTAGAAAGCTATTTATCCTACCTCTCCTCCAATGGCCCATGCAAAAATGACTGTCTCACACGTGAGAAAAGAATCTGGCATATTGGGGTGGTAACATTCATGTCCATAGTCCAGCACACTGTCGTTCAAATTGCTGYTGCACTGATAGAGTAGGATATGGTGCACCAGATTCTCATGGCCTTTCTGTATTAACGGTTCAACCTATTGACATTGAAATAAAAAAGACAGAAAACACATCTCAGATTTGATCATTTCAATGCAAATATTCAGACAGAACTGCAAGTTATGTGGTACATTTATTTTAGAGGAGGAGGTATTAGACTGCATGTAGGTTGAGATGAGCTTTGGCTCTCTGCAACTCCAAATAATAAAACAAAAAAAAACTCTTACCTCTACTCTGTCAACAGGGAATAGAAAAAGTTCTGCATCCCAGCCAAACCTATGATGTTGTGAATTGTCTTGTTTTCTATTCTCCCACCCCAGTCTTGCACTCTCTCTTGTCTTTCTCCCTCCTTGATCTTGCATAACCACATTTAAAACTGAAATAGATATAAACCAGTCAAATGTCTTTTAACATGCAACAGATTGGTATTTAAAGTACTCAGAAACTTTTGTTCCCCTTTTTTGCCTCTTCTGTCCAATCTTAAACTAGAAGTGCCCATAAATTCTATATATTTAGGGTGAGGTCTGCAAGTACACCCCATATTCCTTAGAAGCTTAACATATACTTTCTGTTTCTTTTGACATCCATAAAAAATAGAAAGTTTCCATTCTGCTAAACTGCATGGAGTTTATTAACATGAACACATTCCTTAGAGGTTGGGTGTTCCTGTCTTTTTTGYGGCAGTAATCAGCTAGAGGGCTCTTAGGAGTGCCCTGGTGCCTCCAGTAAAATTTCACCACCGAACTTAAGGGTAGGTTGAACTGATTTCATTTCCATCTAACATTTTATTCACTCTGTCTTCGGATGGATGATGTTGTCATGTCTGCCTGAGATCTTATCCCTAGGACAAACATGAATACTACTGAAGCAAAATTATTTTTGATTTTCAAAAAGATTATATTCAAAAAAATCAGCATWTGGAAAATAATATTCAAATGAAAGGAATGCTTGCTTTTACTTTCAAAGATTTCATCCCATCCTCTACTATATCTACCTTAAATCAAATAAGAAACATTCTCTGCAAATGTTTTCACAAGAAAAATAAACACTTTTGGCAAAGCAGTATTTAATATGTGGGTATATCGTGCAATATTGCCTTTTAATATTACTAGGAAAAAGAAGTTACTTAAACAAGGAAAAAATGCATATGCACCCTATATTTGCATCCATTGGTTTTGCAGGCACAAGCACCCCAGGCAGTAGAGGTACAAATACCATTAGTAAGAACTTTTTTTGATTTTTTTAATTACCCTATTAAAATATCTTCAGTACAATACTGTTACCAGAAATGTCTCCCTCTTACCTTATACAAACCACTAAACTGAAGTAGAAAATAGGTCAGGGGAGGAAGAAGCAATCAGAGTTTTTGCATATCAAGACCACCCTTGTTGACATAAATCAAAAAAACTTCACTGAAGTCAGGCTCTAGGGGAGTCCAGTTCCTTGCTGAGTATCTCCATGTCTGTCCAAGAAGAGCAGAGCTGAAAACCACCCACTTCACTGTACTCAGAGGCCAATGGAATGATGCCAATTTAAACGGATGAACCAAAGTTTTATTTTGACAGCAAAGCTGAAATACTTCTTTGCATAGAGATCTTTTGTAGTAAGTAAGCCCTATTTTGGTTAGCATCACAAATTATAGTACTATAATTTTCAAAGTATTTTTAAAAAGAACTAAGATAATGCAGTCAGTTTTCCCACCAGATAAGAATTCATTCCCAAATATATTATAGTAAGAGACAAAGATTCAGAAATTCACTTCAGTTTGATAYTGCTCCTTACCTCTTCTACTTCAAATATTCACATATTTATAGAAATCACACCCATATCACACTATCTTATACATCCATCCATGTCTCAGCGTATCACATAATGTATAGACTAGTCACTGGGGCTATTATGGGGACATAACCTGTATCTACCAAGAAATAAGAGTGTTCAAAAATGTGGTAGTTCTGCCTGCTGATATAAGATCCCAGCACCCGCTGTGCTTACAATCACTGCTTCAAAAACAATTTCCCCTCAAAACAATGGGACATCACCAAAATCAGAGGCGCTCATCCGCCCTTGGTTCCTCAGTGGCAGTTACCTAAACAGTAACAGCACTTCAGAAAGTATTTTTGTTCAGCTTTCTTTAGCTAAGAAAAGTAGAACAAACCCTCAAGCATCTTTCCAATGCATCCTGTAAAGCATTTTATATTCTTCAGAGCATTTATAAATAATTAAGAGCAGCAGTTTGACCTTTTACATATTTTTATTACAATTTGGTTAAGGAATGCTATCTTTCTCACCTTTTAAATAAACACAGGAAAAAATTACTAGGATGGGTAAAAAATACATTTTAATTGTAAGAAAATTTCATTAATCACAAGTTGTTTATTTCCCAGGAGTGTATGGGAATATTTTCACGATCAGATCTCACAAATTTCTAGTCTCATTTCTGACTGAAACAAGAGAAGGAAGAAGAGTAGCCCCACTGATCTCTTCAGGTTCTCTTTTTCTACTATAAAGAATAGCTAAATATGTGTACTAACTGGAGTACAACTGAAAAGAAGAAAAAAATATTTTTTCTATTATCTGTCTTAGTGATAAGCTAGAGAAGGGATTTAAACCTCCCATTCCTACATCCTAGGTGAGTGTTGTTCTGATTAATCTTAGACATTTGTTATTTCAGTTTACAGAATAATCCAGTTGCTTACTCTGTTTCCCTCTTCTCTCATTTTCCATGGAGAAAGAATATCTGTTCAACTTACCTTGCTCCAAGTTGAAAAGAAATTCCAACTTTTATTTTTTTCCCCCCAATAAACAACAATGAACAATGATTGAGTTCCTCAAATACAAGACCAAGTCCAGCAAGTCACCAAAGAACTTAAATGTGCAATCCTAGGTGTAAAATGAGTTGCTAAAACAGGTAACTACAATAAAATATGATGACTGTGGTCTGGTTTCCAGAATACTCACAGCCACAGTGAACCGTAACTCAACTTGTAGGCCTATTTCCTACTAGCTTATTCCTACTTTAAAACTAAATATCAATTTAAACCCTAAATATAAGCAACTAGTCTTACAGTATGAACTGTTGAATTTATAAGTTCAAAGTTTCAATTTATTTAAAAGATTTAAAAATAAAATTTGAGAGTTTTGATAGCCTTTAATTCCCAAACCACAGAACTGAAAACAAAGTTTATCTAAGGTCTACTCTTATAAATCTCCAGTCTTAATAATAGTGGACTAATGCTGAAAAGTTACCATGACTTTCTTGCTAGTTTGTCTTGGGAAATAACCCAACTTTCAGGCAATTATACAATAATATAATGCAGTAACTTAGGGCAAATTATTGAAAATACAGACAAAAATGTGATAAAAGTAGACATATTACATAAAAATCAACATATTCTACAGATTTCAGTGTCAAAATGATTTTTGTTTGAATTGTCAATTATATTTAGGCTTGTTTATATCATTCTTGTAGTTTAAAGGGACTCTCAGAGATACTGGCACTTGAGGAATTTAGGAAGTGCCAATGGAAGTCGATCTTTCACTTCCAGCAATTACAAGGAAACTTGTGGCTTTAGCATGTAATTCCTTCCTCTTTCCTTGCTAATTCCTACCCACATCTTGTTGGCCATGGGAGTCAAGAAAAAGTCAATATTCAGACACCGTTACTTAATTGAAAGAGGACTGTAAAAAGAAGTGTGTATATAGTTACTGACATATTCATTTCTCCATTTTACCCTATTCTGCTCTGCAGTGTGGCAGAAATGCAAGGCAAACTCAGCTGTCAGGGTTCATCTGCTCGCCATGTCCAGAACAAGCCTGCAGAGACAGCGCCCTGCCAGGGCAAGTCCTCAGTTTGGCCCCTGCAGGCAAAGTGCATTTTCTGCTTGACATTTCCTAACTGCCAGAGGCTCAGAGAACAAAAGCCCCATATCCACCCTACATCCAAATACTAAAAGCCTTTGGGACTGCAAAAAAATATGTAGACACACAAGACGCGATCTCCACTGCTTTTCACCAAACTCACAAAAAAAACCCTGCTGTATTCATGATGATTTACTTCCTGCATCCTGCTTACCTTTCTTGCAAATTTGTTCTAAGGATATTTTCTAACCAAGTACGCCAATATGTATGAACAAATCYGACTCCCAATGACAGACAAGCAAAAATGAATATGCTATAATTCCCCAACCCATCAGACTGCAGTTTCCTAGGAAAGGAGCATCTAAAATATGCTCAAATGCATATTTTCAATTTGCATATGGTTCAAATGCAAAACAAAGATCATGCCTTTTGTAATCAAAAGTTGAGGTTATGGTGTTTAGGCTCATTACCATGACCTGCACCAGCTGTGTAGTTTCTGAGGCTTTTACAAGCACTGTAACTTCTCTCAGCGGATTGTGTCTCTCAGCACTTCTCAAAATGTTTACTTTCAAAGAATATAAAATAATAAATTTTCATCTTATTGTAATGTTAAGGTAGGGTGTATTTCCTCCTGCTAACAGAAACTCTATTAGAGTCAACGAACTTACACTAACAGGAAATGCTTACATTTTCTAGCACATGGCTGTTTGGCTTCAGCTTTTCTCACTCTTCTTTCTATTTCATATTATTCCTTCTCCTACTGCACAAATTGAAAATACCCCTTCTTTTTAATAAAAAAAGAAACAAGTCAATATAGTCACATCACAGAAGCTTGTATCTCAACCTGCCAATAAGGAGAGTAAAGACACTAATGTAAGGCATAATAAATAGAGTGAATATGCAAACTGTTCAAATGACCCAAGCAGTCAGGTTGCCTAGCAGGGGGAAAGAGCTGCACAAAGTTGGAAGTTTTTCTTGCTTATTCTTATTTTCTCTTCCTTTCTATTTGCTTTGCTTTCTTTGATGTCACAGCTGTGGTTTACTCTTCAGGCCCGTTTATGTGYATGATGAAAATGAGTAAACTATATACATATTCTCCTTGTAGCATCCTTGTTAAAAAAAAAATAGTCCATTGAACTTAAGGAAACAAAATGCTGAATTTATTTTTGTATACAAAAACAGCAATGAGTTTTTGATCTAGTTCCAGTGATGTTTTTACACTGAAATATCAATGAAAAATACTGTTTTATTTGCTCAGGCTCAAAAGCTAGTTTCCACTCAATTTTACCTTTTAACATCCTCAAACGAAAAGTGACACTATTGCACATCACACAGTGATATCTAGCCTTCTTTGGCTGAGTGTATACCAACAAAAAGTGGTGAAGGACATTTCCTCAGTCTTGAAGCCTTCTGAGATGGCACATTCCTATATTCATATGGCTAAACTCTCTACTACTTGATTATGTAATTCCCAACCTAGGTAAGAACTATTGCCTTCTTATTGATCACTCTGATCATTCTCACTCTGCTGCTTCTTTCACAAATCCATATGCATATTATGCATATATTATTTGTTCTTTAAAGTAGACACTGTCTTCTTTCTAGAGATAACCGATATTCTTATGRGTTGGGTTTTTTTGTTTGTTTSTTTCTTTCTTTCTTTTTTTGTCTTTTCAGAAGTCTAGTCCTGGAATAAAGAAACATTTACCTAAAATATCTCTTTAAATGTTTCACGTTTTTCACCAGAAAAGCAAACATTGAAAAATACTTGTCCTTAAAACGTTAGGACTTTTTTATCAAAAACTTTTTTGATTTTTTTTATCAAACACATATTTCAGCAAAAAAGTCAATACGAACATGGAGTTATGTTCATATAAACGTCCAGAAAGAATAACACTCATCATTTTCTCTATAGCATTGCCTCTTACACTCAACCCAGAGGTGTGCTAAGTGGAAGCTCCAGGATCTGGAAAGACACCTCTGCAATGGGACAGACATCAAAATCCATCAATGTAGACAAGGATTTGAACCTCTACCATCAAACAGTGACCTTGTGTCAGGAGCAAGGCCTGTCCTGGCCAGCCTCTGGTCTCAGTCTAACCTGCTGCAGACCTTCACCCCGGGGCTCAGGAGCGCAGGGGTCAGGAAGGGACCACCCTCCCCACTGATAAATTACTGCAGCAGTGTGCAGCACCTTGAATGCTCCATGGGCTACAGCTGGGCATGATCAGTGGCGTAATTTGCACATATACAGCCACTGTCCAGAAAACCCTATGTTCCTCTCCCTGGTGTTTCTGATACTTTCTCCATAAAAAGGAGGTATATTCTGGTGACTGACATGCGCTCAGTGGAAGCCACTGTTCACATACATTCACAGTTACCTATGCAGTGAGCATTGAAGCTTGCCTTAATTTATTCTCCAAATGTAAAACTGTTAATCTAAATTATTTTCATATACAGCATTCAAATTCTGAAGATGGGGAAAACTTATATACCCTGTTTTGTTTTTAATAATAATCACGCTTTTCGTATTTTAATATAAAAGAGATGGACATGAGAAAAACGTGCAGGCAGAAGCAACTTCCCGGCACTCTTAGAACCAAAATAATGCAATTAGGTAAAGTTTCCTTGGAGAATGGAAATTTTCCAGATGAAAAAGAGAGATTCCATACAACTTAAGGCATTCAAATTTGCTTGATTCATCCTAATATGTGTGTATTTTTCCCCCAAAGTAAGATTCAAATACACAACTGAAATAACAGTGCTGTCTTTTTTTTTTTTTTTTTCAAATTATATTGTTGGCATTTGGGTTTAACTGGTTCTGCCTGTAATTTAAAACACGTAACAAAATTCTAACATCAATGTGAAGAAAAAACCCTTAGCACATGAATTAGAATCTTATTTAAAGTGTTAAAAAAGTTATTTTCTGTTCTTGATGTAAACAAGAATATATTTGTTTACTTGGTGGCTATGTTGTTTAATGAAGTCTTTTATTCCAACCTTAATGATTCTGTGATTCTAAGATTCTGTGATTTAAGATTTATTAATGGTTACATTATGAACTAATTACAAGACTGTAGTTTTAAGCTGCAGAATTTTCATAGGAATAAAATATGTAATTTTAGAGAAAAAAGTTACTGTTGCATTGTTAGTTTGGAGAGGAGGCTGTATTCTTGAATTCACACAATTCCTTTCATCCACACATATTACTATAATTAAATAAATGCTAATGCTCAAGCAGTTCTTCTAGAATTCTAATCATGAGAAGAACAACTTAATTATTTTTATTGAGGAAGATTAATCAAATAACACAATAACAAATAAAAAAAGAACCATTTTAAACTGAAAACTAGACATGGGCTCGAAGTTTCTTGTTTTTACTGCCTTCCAGTCCTTTCCTCAATCTTTATTCCTAACTAATTGCCTGGAACTCTGTCACTCATAAGAGTTTCAGATTTTAAAAGGCATTCAGTAATTTAGAATAAGACCAAAAGAAGCCAACCTCAAAGTGATACTCATAAAAAAAAAAAAAGTTTCTCCTTCGGGTATGTCTGAAGATTTAAGATAACACATTTAGAAACAGTTGAAAAATACAACCCTGGGGAGCAATTTGATAAAATGGTTGGGTCAAGAAGAAACATGTTTAATTTGGTTATGCTTCCTGACAATACATTCATTGCGCTACTAAGCAAGAGGAGTACAGGCAGAGTAGCTGCTATATTCAGCATGGTCATAGCCTCCCAGTGCAGTTGACACACACCAAGCAGAATTAATCTGCAATTAATCAGTAACATCATTATTTGTCTGTGAAAACAATGTAATAATAAAGTTGTAGGCAACCAAACATGTTTCAGATCAAAAGCCCAAATGAGTAGCCTGCAAAGAGCTTATATTTATTCAYGACCAGTATATAATTTGAATAATATAAATAATAGAGTCAATGAAGGTATGTATTTTTGTTCATGAAATCACCGTCAACACGCAGTGAGGTCTATCTGTTTCTTTGAGGTGGCAAGGGAAGGGTTTTTAATTCCATTGTACCTGTTCTCTTTGATGATTCAGCTTAATAATATTATATGTTTTCTCACACTTTATACACTCCCTCATGGGAATGAACAAAAACTCTTGCCCAAAGACTGAATGTATTTACAATGTGGCCATTTCTGGTATATGGATATGAAATTTAATTTCTGACAAGTAAATGCTGACTTCTACCATGGAAAATCATAAGAAAGCATATATAAGGAAGATATTAAGTTTCCATAATAGTCACCAATTCATACTCTCTGGCACTTAAATCTACTAAAGTGAAAGAATAGAATAAAAACAGTAGAAGTCTTAAGATTTTAAAATGGTATAACTTCATGAGTCAGTAGAATRATTTCTGTTATGTTTAAAAAATTATCATAAGCATGAAAAGGAATCCAAATATATATTGCTGAGTAGTGTTAGGCACTGTCTATGTTAATTTTATGACCTCAACTTGAGTCAGATTCTGGTACCCTGCTGCAGAGTCCCAACAAACGTGAGTGGCACTTACTAACATAAAATACTAACATAAATCTCACAGAATCACAAGGATCATTTTCAGGTAACTTCGTTCTTCTGGAGTATCTGAAGAAGTATTATATATGCCAAGGAAACCTTCATTTAAATCTCAGTGCAAAGAGAAAATGTTCATCATSTACCCATGATTTAGCTTTCATTTGTGTGGATTCTGACACTATGTATGTTATGTGCAACTTCAAATAATAACTTTTGTCATGTGGCAGAGTGGCCACTGCTGTCAATTTTTTTTCTTTTGATTTTATCCTCAAGAGTCACTGAATCTATACTCTGGACTAGTATAACTAGCCACAAAGTATAACTAGTGAGCATTCAATACCTGGTCACTGGGAGCACAAGTGAAGAAAGTATAATACTATTCTCTGAAGACTGAAGCAATAGTTAATGCTGGGGTAGGAGTGCAAGCAGAGTACTGAAAGGAATCACTTCAGAGTGAGATCGGAAGTAAAATTTCTTTCCAGCTGCAAAACATATAAATGACATTGGAGCAACTAAAAGAGAACTTGCCCCAAAGAGAACTTGCTTAGGATGTTGATACTATGTGACTGCCAGATACTATGCGGACTGCCAGAAACAATTTTAAAAAGTTAGCAAGAGAGATRTCCTGTGATCCATCCAGATGATCTCACCTGACAGAGAGTAAGCCAAACCCATAAACTGAGATTTCACTACCTACAAACCTGCTCTTCTGGCATGCACGCAGACATGGTTTATAACTGCTTATCAGAGGCCCAGTCCTACTTTTTGAAATATTTTATTGCCTGCCACAACGAGGAGTGAGGATAGATTGACTGCAGACAGTTCCCAGGCATGTTTTCCTTAAGTTCTCAGCACACTAGCTAACTAAAATTAGCTGTTATTTTAAAACCATATACATATCTAAGGATGAAGAAGTAACAACAAAACAAAGATACAGCACAAAACCAAACAGGGTCATAATAGGAATCCTATACTGATGAGCACTTCGTGAAAATCTCAGAGATTGGAGATAAATCTCAGAGATTCACAAGAGTCATACCTTCCTCATGCTTAATTTTAACTCATGTTTTAAGTTAAAGTTCTTTTCATGTAAGATTTATATCTAACCAGAATTTAGATAACTTAAGACTTTCAGTTAACCACCAAGTCCCCTAAAACACTATTTTCCAACTACATGCTAGCATAGTTGACACATTGCCATAATAGGTGTTGGTTTAATTAAAAAAAAAAAAAAAAAAAAGGAATCAAAGAAACTAAAGTAAATTGAGTAGATGTTCAAGTTTGCTGATGACAGAAATCGAGTAGATTATTTCTGTATGCTAAACTTGGAATAACTAATGCAGCATTAGCTGCTTACTTTAAATTTTCTTACTGCAAATTACACAACAGAAATCAAAGATGATGACCACAAAATGAGAATATTTTCTACTAAGAAATAAAAAGTTTGGTATGAGAGTAAAATCTTCAGTCCCATCTACTTTCATCTTTGATCACAGAGTCTTAGGTATGCATATACCTTGCATATGAAATAATTTAGCAGGATATTAGAGAGGACAGTATTTCTCTTATTTCCAGAGAGAGCTCCTTGGGAAAATTTGAATTTCCAGCCCGTTTGGGTACATGATTCTTTCACACTGCAAAAACGAATGGGTCTATTCAGGCTCGCAGTGACGAGGGAGCCCAGCTGATCAAAGGGCAGATAGCTCATGAGCTCTGCCACGCATGATGGTCACTGAGCTGCCAACCTAATTTACTGAGGCTGAGATTGCTTTTCAGGGAACCATGCCGTAAAATACAGAACATTTGTTTGTTTCGGGCTGCATGATGCAATTTGCCAGAGTTATCACATTTAGCAAAACGTGAAAGTTCAAGCCAGAGAGGAACAAGCAGCTACTGTCTGGTATCACCCAAGTTAAAAATCAGTGCCCTCATTTAGGTGCTGACGGCTACAAGCCGCCCCTCTGGCTTCCAATCAATCAGGCTCTTAAACTGGAGTCCCTTTGTGTTTTCACACTGGGGTCTTTGGTACTACTAAAGCATTCCACTGTCAAAAGCCGAGTTCCCCTTGGCAACAAGATTTTTGGGAGTTTTTGCTGCCTTATCAGAGATTGCCCTGAAACTGAACATGAAGATTAACTTGCAGCTGCGGGGGTGCACTAATACAGGCCATTCTTTAATGGAAAAGAGGCTCCCTTTTCTAATGAGATCAACAACGGAAACTTTGGTGCTTTTATAAAAATATGCTCAATGCAACACTTTGCAGCTAACACTAAACAATTAAGGAGTTTTGTTGKTGGTGGTGGTGGTGGCAGTGGGTTTTTTAACTGAGAGTCACATATCTAATCTACTCCAGGCTAGCTCTCTAGGTTCTTTCTCCAGCCAAAGGAGAGAGACTGAATCATACCAGGAATGTCTGAATTCCTGTATTTTAGACACCTCTTCTAGGATGACATAAATCACTATCGGAAAGTATCTATTTTTTGCCACTGTCTATTGATGTCATCTAAAGCTCAGACTTGGAAATGGTTAGATGAGAGACAGACCAACTTCATGTCTGGAAATTTACCCTCTGTAACATGTTGCCTGGGCTTAATTTAGTATGCATGAGGAGTACTAAATATATACTTCATCTTGACCACATAAACCTAATCCCCAGCACAGGGCTTTTTCCCACTTCATCAGTGGTTAACCTGTTCGCTCCATGCTCATAAGCAGGTTCAAATAACACACATGAAAAGAGTGCTTTATGCAGACATCCAAGAGTACTTTAAGTGCTTACTAAATGCAATGTACTGTCCTCCTCTCCACCTCTGAATGGCCTCTAAAGTCGAGCTTCCCGTTAAAGATGCTCTCTTACAGCTTTTGAAGTATTTTATGCTCTGAGCACAGCTATACCACAACCTGTCTGCCAGTATTCCTCCAACTCTGCTGCTAGTTTCAAAATAAAACCCAGAAAGTTCAGAGCTACATGAACATGAGTAATTCTTAAGTAAATACATGTGCATAAAGATGAATGACTCTATTACTCTCCCTGTTGTGTTTTTTATTCTATATAGACTTGTTTTTCTATTCTTAAGAGTAAAATTCAGTGACAGACATGCTTTTGTTTACGGGATTATCACTGCTCAAGCCTAGGAAACTACTTTCCCTAAGGTAAACAAAGTACATTGCAAAGATGCTATGAAAATAAGAGGGAAAATGGATGGAACATTGAAACYGGCATGGTCGTGCTAGTCACCAAAGCTGAAAAAAATCATGTAAGTAGATTATGGCATGCCTGATATACAATATATGTACCATTTCTCCACCAACAGTAACTGCAGATTTTCACAGGTGTGCCCTCAGCATTAAGCAATTTGCCAGGTGTAGAGATTGAGCATTGTCTCCAGATAAAATCTAGAGACAATGAAAGAAACATGGTATTTTAATGTTTTTGATTGTAGCAGAAAAAGCAATGATGTACATGGGAAACTGGATGCTAGTGCAAAGCCAAAGCAATGACTCTTTAGTACAAGACCCTTTAGTATGGGAGACAAAATAAAGAGATATCAAGAATGGCCAGTTTACAGGACTGAAGGTGCCGCACAGGCAGCTCTGTTCAATGTGGGCTTCCTTCAGTGAGTCCCTTCTTGCCATCCAAGCCTCTCCAGCCCTGGCATGGCAGTGACTGACCCTCTGTCAGGCGTATCCACACCCAGGGCGGCTCAGACRGGCAGACAGAAAGCTTTTCATGAGAAAGGTGGTGCATGGGCATGCCTGGGTGTCAGTTTTACCAGAAGCTTTGGGAAGCTCTTCTGCAGCRGAGCTCCTTCTCCGGGTGCATTCAGCAAAGCAGGAAAACTGTCTTTAGCGACAGGATGAAGAGGCCCAAGCAGGATCAGTCAGAGAGATGATATTTACAGTGCACTACAAAAATCTTAGCAAGAAATAACCTTAAATCCAACTCGAGAAAGTCTTGTATAATAAATGAAACTCCTTCCCTTCCCTTCCCTTCCCTTCCCTTCCCTTCCCTTCCCTTCCCTTCCCTTCCCTTCCCTTCCCTTTTTGTTTTTTTTTTCCCTAAGGAAGTTTACTTCTGAGAAAACTCAAGACTAACTTCTGTATGCAAGAAAAATAAAATCCTACTGTACACGTAGTACTAAGCCCTAAGCATACAACACAGCCTGAAGCTTGTAGCACTGATGTGTGCTCTTCCACAAGAAGGGCAGTCAAAGCCTGGGGTTTTAGGACCACCACTGAGCCACCCTGCAAGATGTCTGGTTCTGCTACCAAAAAAAAAAAAAAAAAGGATAGGGATAGGATCTTATAATTTTATAGGATCTTATATAGTATCTTATAATTTTAAAAATGTTGAGGTAGCCATTGCTTAGCCAATTGGATAGCTTGAAGTTAAGGAGCTTGAAGCTCTCCAGCTATTTAAAAATCATCTTATTTAATTTTATTTCTTAGCATGTAAATTATTATTATAAATAGTTTTAAAAGTTATTTCTCCAAGACTTCCCAGAGGCATCAGAAATCTTGTCATCAAAGGCACTGCAGGGACATGTAGGAATACACCGTCTCTTCTCTAGGGAAGATGTTGCAAGAAATATAAAACAAAGGAAGATTAAAAAGAGAAATYTTAACCCTGGCTGAGTACCAGAAGCACTATTCTCCAATGCTAAATGCAGTATAAAGAGAATTTATTTATCCATGTCCTTATTCCACCTGATAGGAATGCAAGATTACAATCATATCTATTGCATACTTTACATATAACGTAGCAGTTTGTTCAAGAACAGTCAATGAAATTATGCTGATTTTCATTACCTGAAGTTCTTGGAAAGTATCATAATACTATGTAAACAGCAGGAAAAGACAGAAGATCTTACATAATCTATCTTCCAATGATTTTGTTATCTTTTATGCCAGTTGCTTCATTATATTGTGCTAACAGAAAAATGCAGTAYGCTGAGTCTTTACCCAAAAAAAGCAGTTTGATTCTCTTAAAATTAACAGRTTGCTCATGTGAGCAGCTACATGTATGGCTGTGCCTTAACTACCTGAATGGCAAAGCTGGCATATTGGGATGTCTKCAAAGGAACTCCTCACTGCCTCAAGAATCACTCAACAGTTCTTCTGTTTCAGAAGAACACATAGTYCAAAAGCACAGAAGAGAAAAATCGTGTGGACCTCACACCCACACTACCTACTGCAAAGAATTTTTTTATTTGGACATACTCTGTCTGGGCCCCTTGACTGCTGGCCATGTGCCCCTGGGATATACCCAATGTGCTCCCAGAGCACACTCTTAGTTTGCTGCCATCCAAAGGGATTCAGTTCATGACCTCCAAAACTATTCCATGGTACTAACCAAACCAGTGTAAGCAGAAACCACTTAAAGATTCAATTCAGAAGCTCACTAATGTTCCAAACTAAAATACTGATGTAGACGCATCCTATGACCAAGCGCATCACATCACACAACTGTTAGACTACCAACTTATATTTATGAAACATGTTCGCAAATGTTTTGAATATGTTTTGCATGAGACCATGTATAGTTACTCATTTTAAAAATAATGTGAATCAGTTGAAGCTTAAAAATCATTTTCAATTTTGAAACTGTATTCAGAATCCAGAATTTCTAATTAAAGATGCTTAAGAGTCTTGGCCTCTACCTTAACTGCTTGTTCTATTTTTTCTTTCATGAAGGCATCTTCCTTCATGAAAATACTGTGCTTTCATGAGTAAAATGGTATTTTTTAAAAAATAAATTATTACAATTTTCCAGAAGCAAAAAAAAAAATAGAAAACAGCTGAACAATATGAAACAAATTATCATTTACTTGTGATTGTTGAAGGTATTCATCAGCAGGCACACCTGCACATCTAAGCACACAGTTCCATGTTGTTAATGGCACATCTCATTCAGCTAAAGTCAAACCACTACATTTATCATGAAGAAGTGCAGAAATAGACAAAATCAGCTCCCTTGTACACTATTCATGCAGACTAAATTATACCAGTAATAAATTTGTACTGTTCTATTTACTCCTTTTTTTTTTCCCTATCTATTAAAATGGGATGCATAGGTTGTATGAAAGTTGTACTACAGAAGAATTATGAATCGACATCTACACAGTTATTTAGCTAACAAATTTGATCAGGAGACATAATTCACCAGCCTTTCCCTTGGTCAAATTTAATCCTTGTTAGCATGACTTATGTCCTTTGGAGTACTCATAAGTCGAATCACCTGTGTGTCAGTAAGCTTTAGGAAAYGTTTAACAGGTTGCTAAGGATGCATAGACAGAATTCCAAAATAAATCTGTGTATGTCAGCTACAAAAGTCACATAAATGAAAATTTAAGCTGTAGGTCTGAAAGAAGATAAGGATGTATTTCTAGAGTAATTCTTTACTCTTTCTCTCTAACCACATTCTCTTCCTAATAATTTTTTGAATTAGAAAAGTAGTATAAAATTTGTTTACTTTTCTGAAGCCGGGAAATCTAGGAATGACATTCTCATTCTCATTTTAATGGTTAATAATAAATAAAATTCAGTCCTCAAATATGATTTCTAAAATTCTAATATTTTTATTCATCAAACTAAAGAATATGAACTTTTTCTGAAAAGTAATAAATGCATTTCTGAAAAAAAACTTTTTAGCTTCAGGTGAACACAAGCTTGGTTTTGTTTCTGTTTGTGTTTGTGTTTAGTAACTGTGTGTTCTGACTAGCAAAATGTATTTAAAGTATTGCAGTTAAAATCAGTAAATATAAATAACACATAGTTCCAGAGATCTCTGGAAATCCAAACAAACATATTTTACAGACAAGTAGAAATTCCATGGAATATGTTTTTATAAAATTATGCATGTGTTTTGTTGATTTTTTTTAAGGTTAGAAACAATTTTCACTCTTATGCTCTGTTAGGGCACACTAGAACTGGCCCTTGTGATACATACACAAACTCTTTGCTCATTCTTGTGAAAACATCCAAGAGGTCTTGTTTCTACTCCAACAAGTGGGGAAATAAGTTTTGAAAGCACAAAAAAATGATTTGAAGAGAATCTGTTATCATCTGCATTCCTCTAACTGTAAAAACATAAAGGGAATTTTTCACAGTCTGAACCACTCACCTTTGTCACATGATGCTTTTCATGCTGTACAGGAATCTTAAACATTTGGCACCAATATGTTGTATCTTTATCTGGTATAAGCACCTGTCTTAATAAAAAGGGAGAGAAATTACTATTATAAAAGTTGCATTGCCTGTTGCTTAGACCAAGAAGTCTGGATGCCACCTCACCCCAATCTCCACCTAACCCAAAAATCCAAGTAACTTACGTCTTTGTTTATCAGGTCGAAGTATTGCAGAGAGGTAGATGAAACGTCTGCTTTCTCGGGATTCAGTAAACGTAGACTCTTTGAGCCACGATTAGCCCCATGGTAATTTTGACCTGCTTCTCCCATGTCTTTGTGGTGATAGGCCCATATTACCCGCACTGTGCTCTCCTTAAAAAAACAAAACAAAACAAAAAAAGTATAGAAGGAATAGGAAGAATGTCTTCCTCATAGCGTGGTTCATTCAACTTCTGAAATAGATGGGACTTAGATGTTACTGTATCTAAACAATGATAGTTTACTCTAGATGAGAAAGCTAGATCTACAGAAGTTGAATCTCTCTGAGAGATTCCTTCCATTGATGTAGCAAACTTGACTCATATCTTCAAATAGTGTAAAAGATTCATAAAAACAAAGATATCCAACTAAGCACATAAAATGATTTTTTCTAGAGGTGTCACTCATTTGGCCAACAATTGGAAATTACCTATCCAAAATAATTTCCGGTCTTAACTGTGTAAAGACCTGAATATCTCCTGTGAATTRGTATCAAATATATAGGAGGGAAGACAGACATTAAATCACAAGAACAGATTTACATCTTAAAAAATCTCTCTACAGCAACAGTGAAGATTAATTCTTGTAACCTTTTCTCAGAATGCAATAACCACCCAGGAGACAAAATATTCTAATAAATAGCAAACTTAAGATATACTGAGACAATTTGGAGCAGGTGCAAAAATCATAGATCCATTGACTGCCTGGGCTTCTGACAGTTTATACAGCTGTGGATTTGCCTCCYGCTTCTTTCAGCTCCTCTTGTGGTTATTATCACCTCAAATTATGAAAACACAGATAATTAAAATAGCGTTAAACTGTTATAGCAATGCTTCTAAAACAAGAAGYAAAATGTCCAAAGTATAGAAATTGTTTCATATCTATTAGGTCCAATACAAAAGTCACCATAGTCAAAAATTGTTCATAGGAAAGATTACAGATGCCACTAGGACAGCAAAAGAATTCATCATGAAAAGCAAATATTTATTATCATACTCTTTAATGKTTTTTTTTAATACGGAAATGAAGCCATAAAAGACAATTTAATGCCATATTCTTGAAAACTTTCTTTAAGTTAAATTTTGAGAGCAATTACAAGT
Source organism: Nothoprocta perdicaria (assembly GCF_003342845.1). NCBI lineage: Eukaryota > Metazoa > Chordata > Aves > Tinamiformes > Tinamidae > Nothoprocta > Nothoprocta perdicaria. The sequence goes on along the minus strand of NW_020455777.1, from coordinate 3,879,314 downwards.
CAGTGTAACACTTGAAAAGTGTTTCTGAAGTTGTCATGATGGGGTATCCTGTTTCATTCCTGTATTTTTACACTGCCTTAGAAATTAGAGAATATTATGTGCTTATTTAGAAGAATAAWGAAAGTTGAAAATAAAATGCAAGAGTCCATACCTAATAAAATACATAAAAGTACTTTTCTTGGTAAATTTAAGTTGAAAAACTGAAGTTTTGGAAAATATATTGCAAGCTGGATAAACTCATTCTCTAGTCAAATTTATGTAATTCATTACTTTTTACTAACATGGGAAGATTTGAACAACCTGCTTCATATTCGGGTATGCTGTCTTAACTACTTGATCTCTCTACATATTGTTCGTGTATCTTACCGTTATACTCTTATCATTTGGATCACAAGTGTGTAATTCTCTGCTAAAAGCCAATATTGTATGTGTACTATTTTCCATAGCATATTCCAGATGGTAATCCTGCTGGGGGTCCTTTTTCAGTACTCTGTTCTCATCTGTAAAATAATCCTGTTGAAAAAAAAAGGGGGAATCATTATTAAAATCTAATATATTATTTAAAAATACAGCACAAAGACAAATAATGAACCACTTAAAATAGATATTTATGTAAAATATTGAAGCATCACAATTTTGTATGAAATAATATCTTTGGGGTGATACTAAACAACTTTATAACTAAAAATGTATAGTAAGCAAATTTTCTTGATAAACTACTTTTAAAAAGCCTTGATCTATAAATATATTCTGCTTGGACAAAACTAAAATTAAAGGACATACCCAAAAATCTTTTAGCCTACGTTATTGCACTGGAATGCTAGGGACTTCTGGGGAAATTAGTATGAATTTCACTTAAAATATTCACATCAACAATACTGTCATTACATCTTTCCCAACTGCTTTTTCTTTTCCCACAAAAGACTAACACTGGAACCAGAAAGGTTACAATTAACTGGTATAAAATAAGTCTTCTTCATACAAAAAATGCCTGAAGTGCTTTGGTGCTTATTTGATGATTTGGGACTTTTTTTTTTTTTTTNTTTTTTTTTTTTTTTTTTTTTTTTTTTTTTTTGAGTTAAAGAAAGATGAACCCCATCTCCCGTTTAGCAGAAGTATCGCATAAAGCAGAAGCTGCTCCATCATTAACCTCTTCACCCTTGAATTCCTGAATTCCTCAGGTCTGCAGGCAGCTGTGGCCTGGCTGTGCCCCACTCCCTGCTGGAGCCCAAACACAAGGCTTGGGCCACCCATTTTCAAGTTTTCAGCTCTTTCTGCTGACTTTGAGACAGGGGAGGGTGGGCTGGGGCAGCTGTGCTATGCACTGAACACTAGAGAACAGCATCTGGTCCTCGCTTAGAGAAACATCTCCTTTTCCCCAAATACATGACTTTCCTCTCTGGTGTCAAACTATTTTGTCAAGAGATTTTTTCTTTTTTTCTTCTTTTTCCCCCAAACTAGTAGAGCTCTTTCCAATGCCACACAGCTTACAGGCAGACACCATCAATCACGCAGCTTTCTCAGAAAAATAATGCGATGTCTGCTCTTCCTTGGAGGCATTTGCTTTTTAAGATATTTAGACCTTATTTTTACAAAGAGTTGCAACTTTCATATCCTTTTACTGAAGTGGACATAAGGCTGTAAATTTGTAAAATCTTTCATATTTTGATGCTGCTGAATTAGCTGATACCTTTCTAACACATTAAAGGATCATTTAGGAGCCTTAATCCTATGCTTAGACTTAATCTTACCCCTGACATTTTTGTGTGTGTACAAGAGACCATGTGCACACCAGTTGGCATGCACAAGTTGAACAGTCTTTATACATGTAGGAATAACAGTAYGCCTAAATATTAAGGTATATTACCTTATATGAACATTTTTATAAAAGCTTGTTTCAGTCAAGTTTTACTTTCCAGGAAGAAAAGAGTAAAAAGATGGTTATTTTTAACAGAATGAAAATAACTTCAGGCAGATTTTGGATTTTCTTTCTCTTAGAACAAACCTAAATTTCAAATTTTTTGAAAGTACTAAAAGATTTATTCTTTTCCTGTATCACTTTTCATGACTATGGATGTGAAAGTACATATATGACAGAATACAGATGTGGAAACATAATTAGCAACAAAGAGAAAAAGCAGGTCTGCTGACAGAAAGAAAACTGATGGACTATGTTTGTTTAGAGAAAGAATTTGAGATTTGCTTTTCCATATGGAAATAATGGACCTATTCTTGGCTGGTTCTTTAAGAAGGATATTTTATGAGATCACATTGATGGAAATCCCCTTTACTCCTACATCAGAGCTTGGGAAAAGTCTGTGTATATCTACATGCAGCACACTACATGCTTTGAAAATACAGCTTTTCAGAATCTCTGCTTTCATCTAAATAATAGTAAGGGCTTGCCTGGACTAGAAATGTAACCTTGTGAACACTCGACATATCTAAATGCAATAGCTTTGCAGAAATATTACGTTAAATTGGAAGAAGGCAACCTTTATATTGGAGTAAGTATACACACGTTGAATTGAATTATTCAGGAACAGAAATTTAAGAAAGGCTTTTACAGAGTAATTCCACACTGAAATAGATTGAAAATTTTTGCTTCAAAAGGCTATGAAGCAAACTTCAGAAAGGCAACGCAAAGGTAGTATTTTTTATGCACTTGGTCTACAACTGCAAATAATTTTGTGGCAGAACTGCACCATTTCTTAACAACTCCAAGGGACATAACTCTACCAAAAAAAAATTGCTTGTGCTAGATCTCTGACTTCTAGGAGCCTGCAGGGAGAACACAAAAATAATTCAAGAAATTGTATAATTAAGGTATTAGCTCAGATGTGCCTTGATAACAGTGTCAACGTAATTACTTCATTCGCATAGATGACAGTCAAAGAAAGGTCATAGATCTGATCTACTACAAAGAATTCATTTTGTCTTGACAAGCAAACGCTGCTTCGAAGGTGCGACCACTGTGGCCCATCTTAGCATCTAAAGCCACAGGAGAGCAAAGCTCAGCCAGGGAGAGCATGGGGTGCTCGCCTAGCCACRTCACCAGCTTTGAGCAGTTTCTGATGACTCACCTCAACATAAGTTGTGCATAGATGTTAATTTGACCAATTAATGCTAATCTGTCCCATGTGAAAATTTCTGCGAAGAAAGAAGATATAGTGTCTGTCTACATTTGCCACCTGGCATGTTCCACCTTGTCACTTCCCTTGAGTGTGTGGAGAACATTGCCCAAATCCCAACTCTGCAGAGAGCAAGGGGATGCCATTGGGAGACTCAGACAGTGAGCATGTTAGTGACAGACAGTCAATAACCATCTCTATCACTATATGTATTACTTCTGCTGAAAAGATGCTCATCACAAAAATCAAGTCAACTGACAAGAAAAATTCTGATCTGCTCAGAATTTCATTGCTCAACTTCTGACATAAAAAAGGTTTGTTTAGCACTTTGAAAACACAGTAAGGACGCAATGTCAAGGAAACATACARGCCTCTCTCCATTTCACACAGTGGATTTTAAATTGATCTACAGAGGCTTTGCTCAACTTAGCCATCACAGCTTAARAGCCTTTGAGGCCTGTGTAAAGCCTGTTATTCATTAAACAAATCTCCTCAGGCATTAGCATGGAGGACACATACCCTTTGACTTCTATTCTTAAAACATACCTAGTTAAGGTCCTGGCCATTTGGGAAGGTGATGTCACACACACCAAAAACAGATCTAGGGATGCTTTCTTTCACAGTCAAAAAATAAGAAGAAAATAAAGAAGAAGTCTTTTACAGTACAAATCCAATCAAAATGCCATGTTTGGGCTGCCAACACTCCACTTACGTCTGTGTCTAATCAAAGAGAAAACTGGGTACCACCCTGCCTTAGAAGAGTAACACAGAAGAACATAGAAGCGCAAAGAGGATGAATACACCAGAAGTCAGACAGGAAACATTAGTACATGGACTTCAGTGGAAGTTAGGGTAGCTAAATACCCTTCAAATTCTGACTGGAATCTATTCCCATAACACATCTACACATTTTATGGATTCACTTCTATGGAGAATCGAGGGCAAACATTTGCATCAACAGAATCAAAGTGCTTCAATATCTATGGTAGATAGGCTTAAATGGGCCTCCTGTTATAACAGTTTCTTCTTACTGAATAGGAAAAGACTCCAATGCCCTGGCTGCTTTCAGAGAGATTTAGTTTTGCTACTGCTTATAGCTGATCTGAAAACCTGTGTCTTTTTTAAGAAAGATTATACTGATCCAAGTTGCTTGGAATTTCACAGAGCTCCAGAACAGATCTGTGATAATCATAAAACTCTTACATTGAATTTCTGAAACAGGCAGCACAAACCAGAAAAATATGGATTAATTTACTAATTCAGCCCTTGAAACTAGATTCCTCAGCTTCTTGTACATACGAAAGTATGTATTATACCTAAACTCAAAACAGAGCTGCTGAACTTTTACATTAGCTTTAAAGAAGTGTAAGCAGTTGCAGAAACAGAAGATAAGGGTGAAATGAACTCTATATTTTTCTAGTACTAACACCTTATTTTGGTTATTTAAATAATAGACATTTAAAATTTACAAAGTTTTATAAGTGTAATTTGGCATGCTACATAAAAACAAAAAAATTATTTTTATTTGTGCATTTGTCTATGTAAACTGTTTATATTTGAAACATTGTACATTTAAGGTTTCTGCCTGCTCTTTGATTATGTTGCATAAGCTGGTATTTGAAGTTCCAGGTTAAACTGTGCCATTAGTGAATTAATTAGATATCTTGTTCCTTATGCCATCTAGAAGTTGAAACAACRTATGGAAAATGAACTATCTTTCTGATTATACAAGCTATTTTATGTTCTTTACCACAAAYGAAGCTGATGATGTTTCTTTGTTTTTCAAATTCTATTAACCCCTCTTTCTCTCTTAAAAAATGTTTTGCACCATATATGGTTTCTGATTGCATAAACCATCAGGGAAAAGAATTTCTTATGGTTAGAACAAGAAAGATTCAAATAGGCTGTTTTATCCTTCAAGAACATAAGCACAGCTGCACAAGGAACCTTGACTGAAAAAAATGCTCCCAGCTATCATCACCTACCTGAACAGGTGTCTATGGAGAGCCCTCCCCGGACCTYACAACATACAGGATCGCTTTGTTTATGATATCCGTTTCCTATGCTAAATTATATGCAGCACCGTTCAACCTCCAGGAGCACAAACTAACTCTCAGACTGAGGCCCCATCCAGCAATTTTCCAGCAGGCTCAACTTGTGAGCAAAGATCTGACTCCAGGATTCACAAACTCGGCCCAGCTCTAACYTGGATGTTGCCCTGGGTCCAGCACTGACTCAAGCTTCATGAGAAGGCCGAGGGATGAGCCGGCAATGGGAAATGGGAGGGAAAAATAAGCTATTTTGCAATCAGTCCAGGCCTAATGGGCCATGGCCAACTTTGAACAACCTCAAACTACCCAAACTTGTGGCAGAAAACAGGGCTAGCTCCAAGCCTGGCAAGGAAATGGGAAGGCTATATCCAAGGGGAATCTTGGTGCAAAGCAGGATCTATCTTTTTATAAACAGGATAGATGAATTGCTACAGTATGTAAAAGAACAGATTAAAACTTTTGTTTGAAAAATTCCACCAAGCTATGCCTTTCTGGGTTTCAAATAAAAAATCTCCTTTTTATTGTTTCATTTTAATTTAAATGGAATCCTCCTGCTCATGGTTCCAGCACACACTGGATAATACCACAAAAAAAAAAAAAGATGTTTTCACATTTTATTTGGCAAGAAGCAAACAGAACATGAGTTTACAAATAAGCAAACCCAACTATTTTCAACCTCAAATAAATTTCAGCTTGAATTGAAGGCAAAGATCTCACCATACTCTCATTTTATTAAAAAGCAGAGGACACAGGAAAAAAAAAAACTAACACAAAGCAGAAGTCTGAAAGCCTCACCGCATCACACAAAAACACCTTGAGATCATTCCAGTTGACTGACCCAAACTTCCAAACTTTGGATTGGCCCCAAAGGAAAAAAACAATTCCAAAGAAAAGGATATTGTGTCAGCAATTAAGCAACTGAAAAAAGTTCCTAAAGTAGTTGCACAATAGTAAGTTCAGCTGCTGCTTATGAGCATTTTTTTCATAATTAATTTATGGATATTTTTCTTACTTAAACACCAAATTGGTAAGAAATGATTCACTTCTTGTTAAGAAACTCGGACTTCACTCATGTGAATAGTTCCAAGAAATTGTATCTCCTTCTGGTACAATTAAACTGACTCAATTACATTAGAGTAAATGTGGCTTGCTTACTTAGGTAACTTTAATAAGGACAAAAAAAATTGTTTGTACCAAATACCTGTGGGGGTGTCTCCATTTTAAATGCATACATATACAAATCCACAAAGGCACATATTTTCCTCTTCTCTATTTACATAAATAGATAATGTGCGTGTACATGCATATATATTTTCATTGCAAACAAAGGCTGTCTACTCCTTACATGTGAGGCATGGTAATTTACTTAGAGACAACTTTTTCCTCCTTCAAACTGTTAGTCATTTGCATGCATTTCAGTGTGTTTCTTATATCTATTTAAATGCAGCCAGGGGCTGCTTCTTTTTTGCCCAGAAAACCCCCATGGTGTCTATGAAATTCCAGGGAGATTTACAAGTCAGTTATGACACATACAAATGAAAAACACCAAACTGTAGAGAGTTCTCTAGGTTATCACACAAAGACCTAAGAAGCATGAAGGTTAGAAGTTGAAAAATGACATCACTTTTGGGGATAGATGACATAGTCCCCGAAATCTCTTAAAGTCTTTGCCTCAAGAATGCGTGTTCATGTAAAAAGTAATCCTTTAGCTATATCAGAAGCTATAAAGCTAGATTAAAGGCTATTCTAACAAAAGCAGACTAGACAAAACATGCAGCAATGTGTTTTAAGGGAAAGAAAACCTGGAACTAGGAGATACTTTATGATCCAATCTCACAACTGTACTTTATCACAAGGAACATTCCTTGTACAGGAGCCACATTTAAACTGTTCCCATTTTCTTGTTTTAATTACTTTAATTATTTCAATTATGATGAACAGTTTTCAAAACACTTAAGGGATTCTGGAGCAAAATTATCAAAGATGCTGGTGCCCCAAATTCCTCCATGTGCCTAAGAAAATCTCTTCTCAACCTCCTGCTATTTATAAGCTCCCTATTTATGTGAAATTATCCCCCTSTTATTTAGAACTTTTGCATCACTCAGAGTGATGGAACCTCTTCCAGGTGTGAAATGCTGAAYGTTGAAAAGTACTGATTTTTGTAGACCTGTAAGGAAAAAAAAACGAGCTTTCTTGGTGTTTCTAAAATCTTAAGCACAAGAAAAATAATAGAAATACAAAAACCTCACCAAAAACAAAACAAAACCCTTACCAAACTCCCTACCCCCAAGCCACACAGAAGACCTACAGAAATATTCTCATCTTTTGTTCATCAGTTGTTGCTACCTTGTCCTAGATATTCTACCTGTGAAAGAGAAATATGAAGAAGCCAGTCAACAGAGATRCACAGGATAATGTCTCTTTATGCCTCGCACTGAGGCCAAGAGGGACTCATTTGTCACGTGGAGATTTTGCCACAAAGCCCAAAGGCATGAAATACCTCTGACAAAGCTCCAGCTGAGATATGTCAGTGTGGCGTGCACTTTGCGTGTCCCTTTTGGTGCCTTTCGAGTTGTTTTCCAAACACTTCTTTTGTTGCTGTTGGCATGAGTGCACTTAAAAGCAGCATATCGTTAAGTACAAAGAATGCTCACTCTTTTCTGGCCTTTAAAATCTACTCCAAGTGCTTCCCTGTGAGCAATTAAGCTAACGTTTGATAACAGATATTCTTCAGTTTGGGTGACAGTTAACAAGCAAGGCTGTAATGAATAATAAAGTACTTTTCAGCGATACACAGTCCCTATTCACCCTGAGTAAGGACTATTTCTGTGCAAGTTCAACAGAAGATTTGAACAATGCAACCCTCTTGTGTAACTTGCACAAAATAGGCATTCATCAAGGAGGATTACTCTCCCCAAAACTGGGCTCTCAGCAGCTACGTGCTGTGGGTGGGGATGCACAATTCCAGACAGGGGTGGAGACCAAGGAGAAAGCATGGCTCTAGCATGAAAATGCACGCTGTGTCAATTCATACGCACAAAAGAGGGATGTGTAGAAAAAGCAGAAAACCAGATGCAAAAGCTGCCCCAAGAACTGTTATGGAGAGTAGTACATGCTGTAAGGGACCATGGCAATACGTCGGGATAACATTTTTCTAAGTATAGACTGTTCTGCAAACAAAATTTTGCTCTCTTTTTAGGGCACAAAGCAGCTCTCCAGCTTTCCAGTGCCAGACTCCACTAGACTGTTCTTCTTTCTCTCAAACATCCTTACCCAAACCCCACATAATCAGCATCTGTGTCACCACATGGCTCTCAATGACATGCCAGAATAATTTGCTCGCTGATCTCTCATTTTCTCCATCTCCATGGGTGAGGCGGCTCCCTCAGAGCAATATAGGACACTATGCGTCTATGCTATCATGTACTCAATATCCTCCCCAAAATGTCTAGGTTTTCCTTCCGAACACTGAACTCCTGAAACACTGAGATAATAAATGTATCATTGTCTGATCATTCAAAGGCCTCTCATAAAGCTATTCTTGTACTCCATGAAGGCTCTTTCTTCTCTCACATGGCTTGAGACACTTAGAGGGAATTAAAATTCAGTCTTCAAAATCATTTTAGCCTTTGTTCCTTATGCTGGACATCCTTTTAGCTTCAGTATAGCTTCAAAACAGAGAAGCAAAGCAAAACAGGCAGAATATCTTGTTATACCAAAGGTSAGGAAACACCTAAAGAGCAAGAAAGTACAATCTACTACTGTCAAGTATCCAGGTCTTAAGAGTCATCACTTTTTTTTTCAAGGAAGCATTGGTGGGAACAGTATCTTCTTGCTGTGACAGGGTGAAGAACAAATGCAGGAGGAAACGCTTTCTGTCTTTGAAAGCTTTCCTCTACCTCAAAGCACTTTCACAGGTTAAGGAGTATCTGCTTTTACCTTGATTGATGGTAGTCTAAGTATATTTACATGTCTGCTCCCAGAAGATGATAGACTCTTCCTTGTGAAGAACACTTTCTACTTCTATTTAAAGGAGGACAGTGGATTTAAGGCAGAAGGAAAAGAGGCTAAATTCTCCCAAGAGACTAGCAACTTTAATGCCCACTTGAAAGGCAATAGAGGTGTTTTTCAAACTTCTGAAAACCAGGCTACTAACAAGCATCTCCAAACTTTCAGAGAAACCAAAAATAAAAAGCACTTTTTAAGAGTTTTGACCATGATTAACATTTTCCTACTGATGATCATGGAATAAAAACATATTTCTAAAACCAAAAAGAAAAGTAAGTGCTTTCCTTATAAGGTGTACATATTTTATAAAGCATACCTAAGCTGAAGGGCACTATCCATGAAAAAGTCTTATTAAGAATATTATACCCTTAATAGTGATTTAAAATATTAACTGTGTTTGTGGCTCAAATCAATGGGAGAATAAGATATAACTGAAATAGTATTTTAGAATGAGTTATTCTTTTTCTATCAACCTGTATTGACTGCCTAGAAAAAGTCTTTGGACAAATTTTGCTTCTCCAAAGGCTTCCAATCTTCTTTCAGTCTTTCAGTTTTYGGTCTTTCCTTCTGTTTCCCTTTAAAATGCAGTGAGGATGTTTGAAAAAGTTGCTCTGTTAACAGTAGCTCTCAACAGAGTAACTTTTTTTAAAAAAAGACCACACTCAAGTTTAGAAAGAAACCTTGCTGTCTAAAACTGAAGAAATGGGGATGGAGAAATGGATATGGAGAAAAAAAAAAAAAGGTTGCAGCAAGTGCTGCAAACAGCAGTATTTCAGCAGGGCTTTACCTGCTCTGAGAGCACAGCAGAATAACACTTGGCAGAGCAGATATTCTTATGTTAAATAACAATTTCAGGAAAAAAAAAAAAGACTAGTACTCTGTAACAGGAGGCACTTGCTATGATCCATCTCCTTTTTTATCTCAGTTGTAATTTATTGTGTGCTGACAATGAAAAAAAAATCTGAGGAAGAATGGGATTCTTGGTATGGATGAGTCCATTTTAAAGAATCTTGAAAACCTGTAAGAGATGTCAAGAGCCACAGAAATTATTTGGGTTCTAGGGAAAATGCCTTGTAKTGGGATCTTTAAACAGCTTGATCTAAGTATTTTATGCAATATTAAAACTGAAAAGTATCTTGATTACAGCACATAAATAACTATGAAGTGGTGGTGAGGAGTAGGCTTTTTAATTTAGTAAAGATAGTTAAAGCCTACACAAACTAATATTGGAAAGAAGAAATAGCAAAGACTCTCCATGTTCACAGACTACCATGAGAAAAGATGGACTTTCCATCTTTGGATGTCTTTAAAATAGGTTTGGATGACTTTATGAAAGGAACAGAATCTATGTATTAGCCAAAGACAAAGCTTGGGTTTCTTCTACAGCTTAGGAGGTGAATCTTCTTAAACATACATTTCCACCAGGCCTTATGTTCTGTGACCCAAACAGCTCCAGTGCTAGAGGGCTAGAATAGAGGGTTTTATTATTAGTGTTTTATTTAGACTGAGGTTTTCTGAAAAATGATCTTCATTTTGAAATACGGAGAAGACAAACAAACATTTGGAAAATCATTGGTTCGAACTTAAATAAGGCAAATATTTGCCTGCACTTTATGTAGTAAACTAATAGGAAAAAAAAAAAGAAATATTTATATCAAAAGCTCCCCTTTTCTAAAAGAAAGTTTAATTCTTTACGATTACAATAAATACATACTAGGAAAAATATTAAGTATTTTGTTTTCTTGTGCTGAAAAGATTAGTAAGTTAGTAGGAAATTAGAAGTTTAGAAGTTAGTAAGAAGTTAACAAGATGCTATTAAAAAAAAAAAAAAACTCTCAAAACTTTAGGAGTAGCTTCAAAGATCAGCCAGTGGTAGCCTAATGAAGAAAAAGATAACTGGACTGTACTCAAACGACTCAGCTCTGGAACTGTAAGGTCAACACGCTGCCCGCCGGGCGCGCTGAGCCTGCCTGCCCTGCCGGTGACCAGCTGGACACGCTGCCCCTCGCCCGCCGGGGCTTCCCCAGGCTCCTGTCCTCCTAGCTCCATGGAGCAGGATATTCCGTGCCCCTTCCCCTCGCAATTTCCACCTGGCCGGCCCAGCACTTACTGCTGAAGTCCTCTTTAAGGACAGGCTCAAAGCGCTTCCAGGTGAGGCAAGGAGAATGCAAGCGGCCGGAGCCACGGGATGCTGGCGGCAAGGAGCCCTCACTCCAGTGGGGTTAGAAAGAGGACAGTCCAGCAGCTCAGGACAGTCCAGCACCTCAGTTAATCATTAATTGCATGAATAATGTACAGCACTAGGAGGGAGGGAAGGAGGGAAAAGAGCTGCACCTCGCTGGAGCGGCCTCACCAGCTCTCCACCTTCCTCTGCGCTCCCAGGCTCAGGGGGCCAGCAGGGAAGAGTGCCCAAGGCGAGAGAAAGAGGCAGTTGCACCTTCTGGACGAAGAGGAAGGAAACCTGACACCTGGGACGAGCCCAGCGCGGCCGTTTGGAGGGCAGGTTGGCAGGGAGAGGAGCAGGAAGGCAGGAGGCGAGGGCAGAAGCGGCGCGCACAGCGCTGCCCGGCGCGGGGGGACGCGGCGCCCACGCGAGGCGGTCCCGCCGGCTCTCACCTGCAGGTAGGGCTGTCCCCTCCGCACGCCGCCCACGGCGATGTCGGCCGAGGCCATGCCGCCGCCGCCCGACAGCCCGAAGCCCACGTAGCCGCGGGTGCGCACCTCGAGGCGCAGCGCGAGCGCGCTGCCGCGCCGGCCCCAGCGCAGCACGTAGGCGCCCGCGCCGTCCAGCACCGCGCCGTGCGGGTAGCTCCGCGCCGGCGGCGGCTCCGCGGCGGCGCCCAGCGCCAGCAGCAGCGGCGGCAGCAGCAGCAGCGCCCCGGGCCGCAGCCGCCGCATCCTCCCGCGCACTGGCGGAGCGGGGGCGGGAGCAGCGAGCGCGGACGGGAGTGAGTGAGTGAGTGCGTGTGAGTGTGTGCGTGAGTGTGCGCTTGAGTGTGCGCTCGTGCGAGCGCCGGGGAGAGGGGCAGGCTGCCCCGGCCAGCCCGCCCCCGCTGCGGGCGGCCCTTGCCGGCCGCGCCGTCGGGGAGCGCGCCCCGCGGCAGCGCCTCTGCGGAGCGCCCCGGCCCTGCGGGAGCCCCCCGGGCCGGCCGCCCCACGGGGCAGCACCGCCCCCCCAGCAGCCCCCCGGCCCGGCCGCCCCACGGGGCAGCATCGTCCCTCAGCGGCCCCCTCCCCCCGGCCCAGCCATCCCAAGGGGCAACACCACCCCCAGCCCAGCCGTCCTTGGGGCAGTGAGTGCCGCTGCCAGCACCTGCCCGGTGCTGCTGCCCACGGGGTGAGCAGGGCCCCGTTGCAGTCCCCATGGGGTGTGGGGACCCCCTTCTGGCTTTAAGCCTCRCTTAGTGTGACGCATCCTGCCTCCGAAGGCGGTGGGGTGTGCAGATCTCATGTCGGAACAGAGGGTTATTCTTACGGGTTATTCTTACCCCGTGAATCGTAGCTGGGGATCCCTGGAGAGACTGGCCCCGAGGCAGCACGAAGAGTGCAGCTGAACACTGCATCTGTGCCCCGGGACAGGCCCCCAGCGCCAGCGGCACCATAGGCCGTGTGCTCTGGGGTACACGAGTAGCAGCAACTGCATCCAGCTCCCGTTTGTGTCCCAGTCAGGACACACCAGAAGGAATCTTTGGAGTAATGTGCCCYCTGCTCTCTGCAAAGAGGAATGGAAAGAAAAAAACAGCATGGCATCAAAACTGGGGAAATGGCAGTTGACGAGAAATCGTATCAGCCCTTGGAATCTCCAAGTGATGTGGAATTAGCTTTTAAATTAAGTTACTCTGCTGGAACTGTGCTTTGCACATGCTTACATGAGACAGCACCTGGCAGCCAAAACAAATGAAACATTACTTCTGTGAAAACCAAGCAAACTAGGACATAAAGGAAAATAGCAATGGGAAATTAGTAATGCCTCCTTTTTTGGTTTTTTTTTTTTTTTTTTTTTTTGAAGGCGTTTTACGTGATCTACTAATTACAGGAGAGACGTCGTGTCCTCCGACCATCTGGACAGCTTTAATACGAACTGATGTAACTTACCACAAAAAATCTAATCCTGCCTGGAGAATTAATAATCTCCTGCTTCATTTTTTTTTTTTTTTTTTTTTTTGGCGTTTTCATGAAAATATTTCATAAGCACATATTTCAGTGGGGATTCCAGAATGGCACCACATACTGCACTGTGAGGAATACATCAAGCTGAAAAACAATTTCTAAAACAGAAAATGGTAAGAAGTAATTTTTAAAAAAGCCTCAAAAATTACAGGGAATGGAAGCAAAATAATAAACAAATATTAGTTAAATAAAAGTATTTTTAAAAAGGAATGGATTGGTCTGACCTTTCTTCCAATTATAGCAGTAACACCAAAGATACAGACTCTGATGTCTCTCAAAATAGACAGCAGTGGGCTGAGAACCACTTAGTTTCTTTTCTGAAAAAAAAAACATTGCTGAACACMAGCAAGTCCCATCAATTTGAACAGCTGGTGTCCATTTAAGTCCATTAATTTAAACAGAAGTACCTCTCAAAGCCAAAGATGTGGCCTCAGCATCCAACTGGGGGAACACCCCCTTTGCAAGTCTATCTTAAAGAAAGGATCCTAAAACAACTAGGATAAAAAAGAAGTATGATTATGCTTTCCAGGGGTAAAGCCAAAGAAGGAATGGAGGATTTTTCTTAAAATTTGGCTTAATTTTCCTTCAGAAGGGTATATTGTATTCTTACATAAGAGAAACACTGAGGTAAACTTACAACTATGTGGACTTCATAAGCTCRTGCACCAGCTTCCCTTGGGAAAGAAAGAGGGGCTGAATTAGCCACTTGGCAGGAGCGTCGCTGCCATTCGACCACTACAGGCTGCAAAGTCTGGCTGGTGCCCCCCACCTAGAAGGCAGCTAGTGCTCTGTTGAAGAAGCATCTGTAGGAAATAATGGCAAACACTCATTTAAGAATATTCCATGGTGTTTCCATTTAGCTAGGGTGCTTCCGATAGCGCCTTAAAAGCAATCTGGGGTAGTGTTGTAGAAAGCAGCACGACAGGTCACCCACATGATCAATGAGTGGCCAGGGCCCCGTCTCCCAAGCTCTTGAGAGCCCGTGAATTGCCCCTGAATTGCCAGGTGTGCAAGTGTCCTGGGAATGCAGAGCCTATGGCCAAAGCTTCCCCGCTCCACGGCTCTGGAGCTAACACCCCATCGCTCTCAGGCGCTATTTCCCTTTGTGGTGAGAAATGACATTTTGGAGGCTGAGAGCTGCAATGAAAACAATACCGGAGTTCTCGGCCTGCCCCGTGGGACTGAGCGCTCTTGCTGCCACACAGCCTGGGAGTCGAGCTGCTGCTTCCCGAGCCGGGAGCGCCTTTGTCCCAGCCTTTGTGCTCAAAGCCTGCGTGAGCCCCTCTCCGAAAGGGGCCGTGCTAACCTGTCCTTCCATCCCAGGGCTGAGCCCCTGGCACCGCTCGCCCCGGCACGCCGCCTAAATCCGGGATAGGGAAAATGCCACAAGAGCGGCCCAGTTGCTCTCAAATCTCAAACAGATATTTTTCCATTGAAACAAACCATCCAAGCAGTTTTATTGAAGTGCACGCTTCAGCTACATACACAGTAACAAAACCAACCTTGTAAACTCGCTGCTATTTTTAAGCCTGAAAAAACAATACTGATGTAATAAAATTTTCCTAGTAGATTTAAAAGAGGCAGTTTGTGGGCAGAAGAATATAATTCCCAAAACTCGTGCTAAGAGATTTCGGTGACTTCACCAAAAATTCTTGCATCATTAAGAGACCAAACTCGTATGAAAACACACTCTAAATCCAATCTTTGGCTAGAAGTAATCTCACTTACACGAGCATATGTTGCCATCAAATTATCACCTAGTTGAATTCAGTTCCATCTCTTTCTTTTTAAAGGAAGACAGTCACCTAACTAAGCATAGAATGATTATGTGTTTTTCTGTTTTAAGTGTCTCAGTGTTACTATTCAAATGATCTTGCTAATTATTCTCCCCCACAATTTAAAGCCATGGTTCATCTATTAAATGCCAAGCAAAAAAGCTTTATTTGTTTATTTAAAAAAGCTTTATTTGTTTATTTAAAAAAGCTTTATTTGTTTATTTATATATTTATTTATTTTTAGCACTTTATTCTTCATATCAAAAATATTTGAGAAAAAAACACAAGTTCTCTAAAACTTAAAAAAATTCACTAAAAATGTAGACATCTTTTGATACAAGCCAGTGTAGTTTTTACCAGGAAACATCAATTCCCCAAGCTATGAGGAAAGAAAGAACATGTCACAGCTGAAACAACAAGCTGTGGCCATCAGGAGGAAAGCTGAGCCTCAGCCAAAGAGCTAATTAAACTGTGCAAGAAGCAACCCTGGTTAGCACTGGTGCTAACAGTGACACTACAGAACAACTTTGACATCTCTTTTGAACATACCACTTACCTAAAAAACAGTGCTGCAGCAGATACCTCATGTCTGATCAGTGTATGGGTGTTTCAAACTTTCTCTGTGGGGACTATGCTGTGCATAAAAAACAATTAAAATCTGTGTGACAGACACATGGGCAGACAGACAGAAATGTAATGATGTGTGCCACATATATGAAGCATAGGTAACCATTTCTAAAATGCCTCAAATGCTCTTTAAAATGCTTTTTAATCAGAGGTACATATTTTAAAAGTATTCCACTTCTGGAAACATCATTGCTAGTGTTAAGTGTTGATATATCTTAAGAAAATGTGAAAGAATAGAGAATGGGAAAAAAATCAAACGAAAGGGAAGGAAGTCTTCCACACACCTGACGAGAGTGGAAGTGTAGAGTATTTCTGAAATATTCCCTTGTGGCACTTGCTGTGAATTAGCTCCCAGAATTACATCCTGTGAGTGACTGAGGCTAAGCACTTCCTTTCACAGAGGTACTCTTAACATGACGTGAAAAGACACCAGTCACAACCGAAAGGAACGAGTGACCCTTTGCTTTCAAGCTTACATATTTTTCCAACACATCTAATAAGAATCTCTCCCTCCAATTTTCACTTCCAAGAGAAGAAAGAAGTTTATATGAGCTTGATCTAAGGTATCTGCAAATTTGGCAATGTCTGCAGATAGCAACCTGGGAGTTGGTAGGCTCCCAGGGAAGCTAAATAATTCTGCTTATGCTCCAAGCACAGGATTAGAAAAATACTTAAAAAAAAATATATTTCTAATACTGATTTTCTTTTTCTATTCTCAGGCAAGTAGCTTAAAATATCAACCACTATGCATTGATACTCATAGTACTCATCATGAGAATAGCTGAAAGCATATTATACTAGTTGGAGATTAACAACATAGATTGAAGGTAGCACAGATGATCTCCAAAACAATCCTAACTTGAGCCAAGGGCAGAGCTGTTTCAAGAACAGAAAGTTAGAAATATTCTACTTGTGTGCCCAGTGGTGCCAAACATTTCCTACAGCTTCAGTGCTGTAGGAAATGTGCATTGCCTCATAAGAAGAATTTGTGGCTCTATGGTATGCCAACCAGAAAGCAAGAACAACTTTTTCTTCTTCTTTACTGCCTCCCAGCAAAAGAAAAGAAAAATGCAAAACAGATAATGTACAATGAATAATAAGAGGATTAAAAATGACTTACAAAAGCCTTCATGCAGTTATTCTGCTTACAGTGATGGGTTAAAAGTTAGAGATTTTCCATTTTACAATGTAAAACTAATTTTCAGTCTCTGGGAAACAGGGTGGAAAAGGACAGGGAAAGAAACAAAACCCCTAGGAACAAAAGGTGAAGTAATAAAGTAAACTCCAAAGATATATACTCATATACTATAGTGTATAGTATACACTTTAGTATACACACTCATATACTATAGTATATACACAAAATATATACTGAAGTGCTGGAAAACTTACATCCTCATTTTGTCTGACCCATTCCTGTAAAAGGCCTTCTATTTTCAGGAGACTAATGGAACCCTATATTTTTCCACTCAAGAGGCAGTCAATATTTTTGATGCCTTCTGAGCGAGARCACAGTAGTACATAGAACAGTGTACACACAACTTCTCATGTATTTACCTGACTGTGTTGCTATTATCCTAAGTGTAGCATCAATAACAATTAATTACATTCACCGCCATGATCTTTTCTCCCCTCCTAATCCAGTAATTAAGACAAAACAGTTGTTCCAAGACTGAAGATTTTTCTCCCTCTAAATTAAGCACTTTAAGCAAACGCCTAGCAGCAGCCAAATCATTGCAAGTTTCTGAGGAAATGTTTGGCACTCATAGAGACACAGGTGGAACATTTCCACTTTCCTGCTCTTGAAGCAGTTTTGGCCTTGAATCAAGACAGAATAGTTTCACATCTCCTCTTGTTTGTGCTGGTAGTGATACTTGTTAGGAGTCTGTCGTGGTGCTTCACAAGGAATACTGAGGTCAATCCAAAGAGCTTCCTCCTCTTGTCACCCTGTCTGTGTTGAGCACAAACAGAATTATGCACCTCAGAGTCACAGACATTGGTTTTACTCCAGGTAGGCATCCTCCCGCTGTTATAAGCTAATAGGAAACCAGGAAACCTGCATAGGTTGAGACCTATGCAGGTCTCAACCATCCTCTTTGTCTACAAATTGACAGATAAAATAAACCACTGGGTTGGGCTGCTGTCTAGCAAAAATGCTTCAGTGCCACAGCACACCAGCACAGGATTCAGTGATCATCATAAATCATCGTAATCAAGAAATGCATTAAGGAGCAACAATGAGACATCATGTCCTCTTTTTCTGCAGCTCATATTAGCATCTTTAAGGGGTGGACTCAGTAGGGTAGTGTGAGGAGTATCTCGTATTTCCCAAAACTTGCTACTCCCTGCTAAAAGAAACTATTCAACACAGCACTAAAGACTGTCACATTTCATTTATGTATAGATGTTACAGATGTAGCATATAGGGATGAATTAATATGACAGTCATTATATGTAAAGAAATTAAAAAAATATATAGTTTGGAGAAAAATATCTCTAATTTTAAATGCACACAAACATAAGTGACAGATTAACTTACAATCCTAATATCTTTATTGTATATTTAGAGTATCGTACTACAAGAGAGTGGCCTGAGACTTCTGGTTCTGTCTGAAATGGTTTAGAGTACTCCAAAACCTCTGAAATTCCGACACCTGTCAGTTGGCTTCCCATAATCACATTAAAAATTCAATCCATCTTTTAGAGCAATTCAACAATTTTGAGGATAACATCTGGATTTGATTGACTAAAAGCCAACACAGCTGCTCTTGCAGCACAGCTTTTCCCTGTCCCCAATCCTCACTGTCTCATTCTCTGTTAATATAATTCAGTAAACAACCAGTAAACATATATTTTGAACCCACATGATTTTTAAGCAGCTGAAGACCTCCTTTATGTGTACTCACCACGAAGTTCAATAGACATCCATTTTTTTTCTGAATCTAAATAATTTCCACTTTTTTTCCTAATTTAAATATGGACAGATGGATACAGAGCATAGCACACAGACAGGATAGCTTACCTCTGGATTTAATTTCCCTGTTTTATTTATAATGTCAAAATTAGCAGGATGAATACAAAACAGAAGGACGATGGGAGATGGGGCTTTGGTCCCTTTATGGAAATACATCAATCTGCAGAAATGGAGTGCATCTCCCTGAAAACAGACTCCATAGCCAGTCAAAAGCTAAATATGCACCAGAAACAAAAAAAAAAGCAGCAGAAAGAGGATGCCAAACACACTGCATCTTTTAGACAACAACGACAACATCTGTCTTCCCAAGAAATTATGAAGATTAGCACGCAATTTGCCCATAACATAAAAGTTTCCAGAATTTTCAACACAGCAAAGCATTGAACCCAATCCTGTTTCCACTGAAGTCAGTAGTAAATCTCCCAATGCAAACAGGAGAAGTAACCTTCCTTTTGAAAAAGAAAACATTCCTAGGAGGAAAAAACTTACCATCTCTAAAATCTTCAAGAACTCCCTTGAACTAATTCTTTTCCTCAGAACTGATGCAAGACATTTTGCCTTTATATATAATACCTCTAATCCAAACACACACACTCACATAGAAATGGCTTGTATTTATGCAAACAAGTAAGTTTTGGTGACAGAAAGTTGTAAAATTAAAGTGTTTAAAAGCAACAAATTATGTCAGCTGTGGATATTAGTGACGTTAAGAACAAAATACTAACTTCAGGTACACAAACCAGACTTGAAGAAGAAACACGTAACTACAAGATCATAACATCAGGGGTAGAAAAAAAAATCACAGTTACAGATTAGGAGAAGCTTGGATGCAGTGACTCAGAAAGAGGCCATCGGATCACACTAAATAACCTACCAAACATAAACTCCCAGTGTGAAACACTGACAGGGAGAAGACCTTGGCTGTGCAGCCAATAGAGGCAACAACTATTTTTATGTTATGTTCTTTATATCAGGGTCCACATAATAAAAAGACAGTTGAGAAACTGCAAATATACATCAAATGACTAAAAGACTTACTGTAATCCTGGAAAATCTGTCTCCATTTCTTATATCTGACCCAATATTAAGAGGTGATGTAAACATAGTGGGTAAATGCTTACACAGTAGAAAATTACACTAAAAGAAAGATATTGCTTTAAAAATACAAACCAACTGTGTCACCAAAATCAAAAGCTACACAAATTCAGAATGAGGAGGAAAATTTTATGGAAATGTTAAATGATAAATATACCAATATCCTGTCGACAGCTTCCCAAAAGATCACAGCATCATGGAATGATTAAGGTTGGAAGAGACCTTGGGAGATCATCTAGTCCAACCCCTCAGCACAAGCAGGGTCATCCTGAGCACATGGCACAGGATCATGTCCAGGTAGGTGTGGAATATCTCCAGGGAAGCAGGCTCCAAAACCTCTCTAGGTAGGCTGTTCCAGTGCTCTGCCATTTTCACAGTAAAATTCTTCCTCAAATTTAGGCAGAACTTTCTGTGCTTTGGTTTGTGGCTGTTGCCCCTTGCCCTATTTCTAGGCACTGCCAAAGAGTCTGGCCCCATCCTCTTTACCCCCTCCACCACCCAGTGTTGATAAGAGCTCCTCCTGTCTTGAGGCTGAACAGGCCCAACTCTGTCAGCCCTTCCTCACAGGAGAGATCCTCCCGTCTCCTGATCATCTTTGTGGCTATACACTGAACTCTCCTGTAGCTCCATGCCCCTCTTGTAYTGGGAAGCCCATAACTGGACACAGTGCTCTGGATGTGGTTTCACCAGGACTGAACAGAGGGGAGTATCACCTCTCTCGGCTTGTTGGAAACACCCAGGATACCATTAGCGCTCTTTGCCACAAGGACAATTTGCAGGCTAGCAGGTACCTGTGGTGGCGGGCACTCTGTTACGGGCATGTCCAGGGCAGAATCTCTGGTCCTACACACAGATATGTGCCAAACTAACAGACAGTTGTGGACTTGAAGTAGCAGTTTCTCTACTAGCTCTATAATTCATTTTTTCTTTCTTGCTATACAGCCCTGCTCCATATTTCTCTAAGTATAATCTCTTTTTAATACTGTTTATGCTCTCATCAGCTGTTTACCTAGAGCCTGAACTGGATTGTTCTTTCATGTTCATTTTGCAGTTACTTTGATGGAAATACTAATAACTTTACATTCTTGTTCTTTCTTAATAGAGCTAAGCTAAGCATGCTTTCAGTACCTGTAATTTTATGAATCTAACATTTTTAAAGATGCTATGCAAATGTGCGAAAAGGAAGAAAGATTGAAAAAATTTTAGATTCCTTGATTCGTTAAGTTCATATCACAACAAAACTTAGTCATTTCTTCAAAATATCAGGAAGAAAAAATCTGTCAACTGTTCCCTTATGAGGACTAACTATAAAGATCTTCAGCTCCCTAAGGTTCACAGACACATGTATTTTCAGATTATGGCTCGCTTCACCAAAGCTAGAATCTTCCAAACAAACCGTTGCTCGTAGCACACAATACCAATCCAAAGCATGAAATACATGTTATTTCAATTTTCAGAGATGACAGGTTTGCTAAGAGACCCACAAGGCTGAAGTCTGAAACCCATACTTATACAAGCAACCTTTCTACATGTGACTGTACCAGATGAACTCAGAAATATCCACAGAATATTTGCAGAGGTTCCTGGGTGGAAACATTTTGTACTGGCGATATGAATTTGGGCCTCTCTACGTTTTATAAAACATCAGATGAGTCTAACTATGGTAAACTGTGTGGGTGTGTTGGAAGGGGAGAATATAAATCATGCAGAAGCAATTGCTTATTTGCCAGCTTTTGTTTTAACTGAAGTTTTAATTCCTTTTGTATTAGTCATAAGTCATGATATTAACAAAATACATAGATAATTCCATTTTGCTGAAACGTCACTGGGCTGTGGGAAAAGAAATTACCCCTTCCCRTAACCAAGCTTGCTTTAAACTTCCAGGAACTTCAGTTCTTTAATATAAAAAGCTGACAAGTAAGAAAAAAAAAACTTAAATATTTATTTTATTTTAGGAAAACATTTACTTTTAAATATATGACTATCAAGCCCAAAGACTTGACTCCTAAATTTACTTCAGGCCAGGTTATATGTGGCCACTTCATGTTTAAGGATAGAGCAAAGAAGGTAAAGGGATGCAGAAGAGTACAGGGGCCCTCCCTGCTCCTACTCTCCTGCAGAAGGGCCAAAGAAGGAACTGCTCTTGACCTGGTCCTGAAGGCTGCAAGAAGGCATAAAGATAGAAAAATAGCTCTGGTCTGGGGATGAATACGCCCCAGTCTACATACTTTAAATCAATGGGAACATCCCAATCAATGGGAGAGCTCCCTGTGCAAATGTCCCAGCGAATCCAGGGGACATTGTTGGTTTCCACTCAATCCATTTACTGCAATTGTACAGGCAGCTAGTGAATGTACAAAAGTCACCGGTCCTCTAGTTGCACTATCTGAATATGGAAAAACATCTGCACAAACAACCTTCTGGGCACTAGTAGGGAAGGTGGAAGGAAGTCTCAAAATGCACGTTTGTGAAATTTTGTTTTTTCCTTGTTTTCTGCCTGCCTTATTCTGGTACACAGATTTCCAGCAGCTGTCCTTGCTGCCGCTACATGGTGATAAAGTCTGTGAAGCACCTTGCAAACAAAAAACTGTTAGAAAGTGTTTTCAACAGACCATGTATCGCACAGGCCAAGATTTTTGAATCTTTGATAAGGCATTTTGAAATCAGTGATGATCTTCATCAGAACAGAAAAAAAAATTAAACATTTTTTTTTCTCTCTTCTTCCAGTAAATGAAAAACAGCCTTACTGAGATCAACGGAATACAAGAACAGTTCAGCAAGGAAAATCCACAGATAATTACAAACCCTGCCAGGAGTGACAGGTTAGTAGAGCAGATCTTCCATCTGGAAGGGATGTAGAAGTAAGATAGTCCTCAGAGATGGCAGTGTTCAGGAATCATTTGGGGCGCGAAGAAACTCTTGTGCCTCACGGACCCTCTTCAGTTGCTGAACTTGTACTGTTTCTGCTTTTGAAGCAGATCTTCTCAAGAAAACTGAATTCCGTGCTCTTCTCCAAAACCCTTTGTGGAAGATGAAGATGATGGTCATAGTACACATCCATCTGTGGTTGTGACCTCAAAAGACTCATGTGATACCCATGTTGTTGTTGAGTATTTCTTTCCAACCTAGATACGTAGTATTTCATTTGTAGTCAGCAATGGCATTACATGAACTTTAAATCATGACTTTTTCTTGAGCTTCATTCAGTTCTCTCTATTCCTACAAGCCACATATTGCAGCTGCTAAAATCTCAGTTTTCCTCTAAATAGATGGTCTACAGGTAGTGAACTTTGCTTCATTGGTGCTGTACTGTAATTTGACCATACTAAGTATAGATCAGAGACTGACGCCTCAGCATTCTTCAATAGCTTCTCTATTATTTTAACACCATACTCTTGTTATGTGCAATCCGAAACCCTGGTAAAGGAGTACATTCCAAACCCAAACTTCCCTGCAAAATGCTAGTTTACATTCACTAAACTGCAGTCTTTTCTCAGAAATCTCCCTGGGAAGTACATCACCACTAATTCCTCCTCCCCCCAATAAATTAATCTGCAATCACCTGTTCATTCTTCTAGCAAATCAAATCACCATCAGGGAAGTAGACTAATAGTCTAAAATAAACCTAGAGGGGTTTTCACCCCTGCAGATTTAGGTCTATGTTGTATTTTGATAGAATCTTTTCTTGCCTCCTCTTTTTTTCCACGTGGTATCCCTGATATGGGGTCTTACAGAAGGAGGTACAAGAGGCAGAGAAGTGTCATAAATGGGCTGTTCTGCAAATTGTCCAGCAGCTTCTGAGGCTTTTGAGGAGAAAAATATAGCCTAAATATTAGCTCCACAGTTTTTCAGACTTCAGACTCTACCACTAGGCTATCGTTGGAGATTCAAATAGACAGTCAGGGTTTTGAGTTCTTTTTTTAGGAAATGATTTCCCCRTGACCACCTTGGAAGCAGCATTGCTTTCAAGCACAGCCCTTGCCTATCTGCTATGTAGCAGGCACACACCAGTCCAGGCTAGATGGAGCCTTGTGCCATCCAATTAGATCTCTTACATGCCATCGCTCACAGCATCTTTAACAAAATAAACACTCAAGGTACTTTGGCACCCATTAAAAGCAAATCAGTACTATTAGCACTGTAATGACTAATAGTCATTAAGTACCACTCAGCTCAGTGGGAAGTATTCTGTAATGCAAATCCATGGAAAACTTTACAACTTCGGATAAGCAGAAAGAAAAAAAACAACAAACAACTCCTGAAAACAACTCTTGCCAGAGGCTTGATTAAACCTTGTTCAATTTGCACCATCCTTTCTCATTTTAACTTAAAAAATACACATACTTTTTTTCTTTGGCATTGGGGAATTCTTGAATAGACAGATAGTTTCTCGAAAGACCATTTGATCATGGCGTACTTCTACCTTCATTGAACACTTCTGGTCTGAATCCATTCAAGACCTCATCAACAGATGCTCTGTGTGTCTGCATTGCAGAACCTCCAAGCAAGGACATGAACCCAGGGTCTGTTTTCCTCCAGGGTGCTGGCCCTAACCTTAAGGCTATGAACTCATGCTGCTACCTGCTCTCTTGCTCCCTAAACTTCAAAACTTATCTGGGATGGAAGAGCCCACACAGGCACTGAGAGCAGTGGCTCTACAGAAGAGCCTGCATTGACAGCTGGGTAAGAGCAGGATTTAGGCTATTGGCACAGGGAAATTGTGGAGAAAGCACAAGTGAACAGAACATGCATTGGAATCAGCAAATTTCCTTCACCAGCACAGTCCTGATAAAACAAGAAATGATCAGGGGCACAGCCTGTGCTTCAGTCCTTAGTACATATTGTCTTAGAATACATTTCTCTTGCAAAACAAGAACATACTTGGGAAGACAGGAAAAGTTTAGGGATTTGAGCTTTCCCCTAAACTCATAACCGAAATGATTCCAGCAGTTACTTATGATCCAAAAGAAACAACATGCAGAAAAGCTAGTGTTTATTTTCCTCCCGAAAACAACAACAGCAGAGATAGTTTTTATAGGTGCAGAAAAGGACAGCTTTAGAAGGCTACTCATACACAGGTAATTTTATAAATCTGAGTCATCGATAATGGATGACAGTTGTTCATCATTTATTGCACAGAACAATGTTGCACAGTGTTACTCCATACAGCCGTCTGCTGCTACATGCAGTTTCTCAAGCCTGCACCTGTCATAGCTGTTTCTGCTTTTCTCTACTGCAGAAATTATAGAAAGATTCTTTTCTATCTGACCTAACTCTTCCTCAAATATTTTTCTGACTTTTGTTTAGTTTTGTGGTATTTATGGAATATTTCTGGTTTTCAGTGCCTTACTAGTACCTGGTTAAAAAAAATTCTTTTTGTCTTTTCATCCAGAGTTGTGTTTCTAAATGGATGAAACACAAATCTCATAGCTTTTTTGTAAGAAAGAAATCCACTGAAAATACAGAAGTATTGCATTTCAGCTAGAGATTTTAAGGATGTCATATACCTGAGAGAAAGGAGAAAGTTGAGGCCAAAGTTCCACACTATTGACCACATTCATAAACTAAAAGGGGACAGAAGAGGTAATGGAAAGGTTGACTTCCAAGGAATTACTTGACTCTATGTGCCCTTGTCTACCTTCAGGTGCAATCCCATCATAAAATCATAACTGGTGTGATTAAAATAAAACAAAAGAACTCAACTTTGTGCCTGCCAAAAGTCCTATAAAGTTTCCTCTTCAGGATCTACACTGAGATCAAGGTTTGTTGAGAAATGCATGAAATCTACTGAACTGATTATGAGAAATCACTCTATTCCTGAACATCTTCATTGCTGAGTGAATGCAAGTCTACTTCAAGATTAGAGCTACAGACTTGCACTGAGATCATGTAGTCAATCTAAAGGACTTCATTTTTCAGGAAGAAGGATTGAAAGACCCTTAAAGACAAGCTGATTCTTGTCTTTAAGGGCACACATGGGCTGCCAGACAAACTGGAACAGTGGAAATAGTTCCGGTAGAAAAGGAGAGGACACAAGGAGAAATTGTGCTGAGCTGCTCTTGCTGCCAGGGAAGGAAACAACCAAAAAACTGCATCTACTTCAACTATTAAAACTACTAAGCTCCTACATAAACAAATCATAGATGGTGATCTAGCTGGCAACATCTCAGCCCCTACAGTCCAATCTGCTCAAAACTAAATGTTTTGGAAATCTTAGCAAGACAGCCCATCTTTTCAGACAGGTGCCTGCTTAGAGTTTAGCATGATTAGCAACAAAGAAAATATTTGACACGTTTTACAAAGTCATACTGATGTTTTTCCTAAATAAATCTAAAATAGTATATAGTGGACTGCCCTCTCTCTAAACTCAAGTAAATGCATATATTTCAAAATGTATTTTATATTCCAAATTTATTTAACAAAATTCATACTGCTAAAAGCAGATTAGGAGAAGGTAATTTCAACCCTTTATGAAAACATCCAGACACCAAAGTGGTGAGTGAAACTTCTACAAAGGGATTGACAAAGAAATTCTTAACCCATCTCAAGGCACTCCAGTCTTCAAAAAGGGCAAGAGGGAGGAGCCGGGCAATTACAGGCCGGTCAGCCTCACCTCTGTCCCTGGAAAGGTGATGGAGCGGTT